>NC_135090.1:6130714-6459642 GCF_051107435.1 Chaetodon auriga | reverse complement strand
GACATCTGGCAACAGGCACAGACCAGTGTCCCATGAGACATGTCAGTGTTGGCTGTTATAGCCTACACTCAATTTAAAGGGAATTTAATCTGATTTTTGACCACTCGTGTCATTTATCTACAATATCTTGTGAACAGACAAAAGTCCACAGGTCACAATGACCCAGGTTAGCATCGCTGTATACAAGATGCATCAATATTCTCATCACTGTGTCCAGTTTTTACTTCTAAGTACAAGACCTCGAAGTAGGAAAAGTCATATTTTATGAACTTAAAAACAGGTGAATGTATTTTTCATCTGCTCAAAAGCTCAAATTGGTCAAACTGGCTTACAAATTAATGCTGAAGGAACAGTTTAACATAGGAAATACTCATATTCGCTGTCTTGCTGAGAGTTAGATTAGAAGACTGATACCTCTCTCATACATTCAAAATAAAGCTACAGCTCGCAGCTGGTTAGCTAGCTTAGCATTTAGCTCAGCAAAGACTGGAAACACGTGGAAACAGCTAGCCTTGCTCTGTCCAAAGGTAACAACATCCTCCTATCAGCATCTCTAAAGCTCACTAATTAACACGCTGAAGGCTAGCTGTTTGCTGTGTTTATCCTAAGCCGAGCTAACCGGCTGCTGGCTGTAGCTTCATATTTAACATATAGGTATGTCTAGCTTTCGGCAAGGAAGAGAATAAACCAAAATGTTGAACTACTCCTGTAAATACACTGTTCTTGTTCATCTAAATCGCACAGTGAATGAATGGAGCTTCAACAGAGGCCTGTTGAGTCAATATTTACCCAAATTAATTTTTGATGGGCACAGTGAGGAATTCAAAACTGGCTTGTAGCTCAGAGATATGTACAGTGCACTGCTGTCACTTTGCTTACTTTACTTCAGAGGGGCTGCAGGAAAATGCAGTATTTTAGACTGTTGAAAATACTGATATGACCCAAACTAGTCAAAGCCATGACAGTGCAAATTTGTCCAAATTTGCTCAGAAAAAACATCAAACAATGCACAGAGATTTTGATGTCACTTGTGACACTTTTCCATTGCAGTCCTACTTCCACCGATTTGGACTTGGATTGAGCTGAGGACGCCTTTTAGCCGTTTGACCCTGACTGCTGCAGCCCTCTGTCAACAGCCACAATGCAGCTCTATGTATTCCAGTCCGCTTCCTCCCTCCTCTTCTTCCTCCAATCGATCCATCTACGGCCTCTGGTGGTGACATGGAGTTTGCTGCTTGCAGAGAAACATTCGGTTCAAACACAGACCATCCACACAGCCAATTCAGTTCAGCACAGAACTGCTGAACTGTTGTTTTATTTCAACTTCACCAAGCTAACAATGATGTGACTGAGGAATTAGAGGCAGGAAGAAGAATCAGCTCATGCACACTGACTTTGGCAGTGGCAGCTACAAGCTTTTATCTCCAGGTTGTTGGTTTTCGTGCATCTGCTGCGTCTCTGCATACTCTCAGTCTCATTTGCATTCATGCGACCGAGCGGCGGCCATAAAAATGACATAGGCGGGAGCGTGGCGTAATGGCCTTTTTTAAAGTAATAATGTACTGAGTGGCTATATTTATATGAATGTCACAAAGTGTGTGATGGTAAAAGGGCAAGAGTTACTGTGCGTGTGTGTGTGTGTGTGTGTGTGTGTGTGTGTGTGTGTGTGTGTGTGTGTGTGTGCGAGGGGTGGTTTACTTTCTTGCTTCATGTGGCTGCTGCACATCATCAGTGGAGTGAAAGACAGCATTCTGGCATCTTTTACACTCCAGTACACAGGAGAATAAATTCCCTCATAAGACCACCCTTTCCTCCACACATGCACACACACACACACACACACACACACACACACACACACACAGCAGCAGCAGCATCCTTCCCAAAAAAAAAAAAGCATAAACATTAGGCACGAGAAAGTTGCTGAGAAGTGAAAAAGCCGTCTAAGCTGTTGATCCTGTTTGCTGCTTTGAAATTTTCTAGGAAATCTTCTTTTTCAATCTTTTTCACAGAGGGATGAGCGTGTGGTGAAGGAGGCTGGCAGAGACAGAGTCTTATCTATCACGGGGCAGAGTAGCACTCTCTGAAGCTCAGCACACTCAGGTGCTTCATCTCATGTGTCCTCTGCCAGTAAGCCTAAACCCTTATGAAACAGCGGGGCGGCTGGAACATGAAATCATAGGAGGAAGTGGCGTCTGTAAGCCAGTGTCTATGGATGCTAACGTAATACACAGTGTTTGAATGTTGAGATATCTAGAGATTAGGCAGATTGTTTTTGTCAGGGTTTGGGTCCAACACGTCCTGCAACACTAAAAATAATACATTAAAAAAGAAGACTGGTTTGATTTGCCACTGCAGTGGTTAAGGTGTGGTTCAGTTCAAGCACCTAAAATCAAAGTTTGGGAGATGTGGTGAGTGGTATGTTGATTGTTGGTTTGAGATGAGATGTGAACAGCTGTCTGTGGCATCACTTTGTACACCCAACCATCCAGCAAAACGTTGAGTTCAGACTCAGAGTCTAATTTTTGCTTCTTATATATTTGCATATTTGACTGTGTGCGGCTGTTTTCATTTGTCTCAGACTATTTTTGCTCTTTTTTCCTTTCTCTATACAGTCATAGAGAAGTCGTGCAGCCAAACAAGTCAAGTTTTTCACTAAAATTGAAAATTTGTATATGTTCATACTGACTCTTTTAAACTTGCTTAGTGTTGAGCCTGAATACATCTTAAAGCTGCACTAATCAATATTTTCATATTAATAATGTATCAAATGACCACTTGTAACCCAACTGATCTTGCTTGGATTAGCAAACCCACACAGAATTATCAAACACTTATGCAGCTTTTGCATCTTTCAGCCCACAGCTTTTCTATTTTGTTTCCATCAATGCTCTCATCGGCATTGTTAAAGTTGCAGCTGGTGAGTTGGTGCAGATGATAACAGAACTAAAGACAGAGTGAAAATAGGATTTTTATTTGTCAGGTTGCTGAAACACAACTCCATATAAATGCTAATGTTGCTCTGATATATGATATATGATGTAAATAAGCAACAGATATGTCAGTGTTGCATATACAGCTTGTTTCTGCTGCCACCAAGAGGCCAAAAAAAATCAGTTAATGCAGCTTTAAATAAGCTTTAAATAGCTATTTTGCCGTGATCTGCACAGTTCATCAGTGAGTACTATATATATATATGATAGACATGGTGGCTAGAGCTATGAAAAAAAAAAAGTTATGATAAACTGCAGCTTTCCTTTCAGACATCATGCAGCATAACAACATAACCTCTGCCTTTGGCTTTCAAAGACAACAGTCATTATCCACACGGCCACAAGAGGTCACTTGTGATGTAAATGTAGACATATTTACATTAAGTGTTTGAACAAGTGACCAGTGCTGTTGTTTCTGGTGAGATCAGACTCTCTTGTGTCTCATTCACAGGACTGAAAGGGAAGGTTTTGGCAAGGAAAAGAAAAAAGCCTCCCTGGAGTCTCTGGAAATTTGAGGAAGGTACAGGCGCCCTTGAGCAAGGTACACCCTGCAGTGGCTGTTTCAGCAGCCAGCAGTAGAGAGCTGATGTTGCGCTGGGCAGATCCCACTGTGAAGCAGGGAATTGTTTGCAAGGAGCACACATGCTCAGCAAAACCCTTCCCTGGATGAATTGAAGAAGGTTAAAAATATATGTGTAGCTGTCATTTGTGTCTTATTTGAACACTTGACAGCTGATGGTTTGGTATTTCAGTAACCAGAGGTTGGATTTCTTTCAACATGAAAGCCTTCTCTTTTTTTTTTTTTCTTTTTTTTTTGAAGTCTGCAACCCGACTGAGGGGAATGATGTTGGAAAGAGCAAAGTAAAGAGAGAAAGTTACGGGGGCCAGAGAGAAAGAGAGGGGAGAGAGAATGAAGAAGAAAACACACATCTGGCTCAGAGCAGAAGCCTCTGAAGAGTTTCGCTCATTTTATTTGAACCTGCTCATGTTCATGTGAGAAGGTGCTGCTGAGAGATGCTCTGAATTATGAGAAGAATAATTCGGGAAGGGGGGGAAAAACAGCGCAGTGATTGCGACAAGTCCTTTGTGGAAATTCTTATGTGACTGCAGGAAGGGGGACCGAGGCCGTGACAGATTCAGGGCACAGCGTGTCATTGTGTGTGTGTGAGTGTGTGTGTGTGTTTTTCCCCTTTTATTTGTCCTGCAAAATAGGACATGGTAAAAAGGTTCTCACTCATCTACTCTTGTGTCATTCTTTCAAGGGCAAATAACCTATCAGGCTAGTGCTGGGGCCTTCTTTAAAACACACACACACATATACACACACCAACGCTGTATGCACACATGCTGTAAGAAAAATCAGAGCGCTGCAATAGATGGAATTTTCTCTCATATTCACACAAATTCTCCACCGCTGCCAGTCTGAAGGTAACCTTTCCCTTCCTCTCTTTATCTTCGTCTGTGTAACACCTTTTCCCCACTTCGTTTCTCACCTCCTTTCTCTCGCTGCACAAAAGAACACCTCGCAAAAAGGTGAGCCGGCAATGAGATGAAATTTAATCAGACAAGAGGCGACATTTAATAGATCTCCAAAGAGAAGAAATAAACACTTTTTCTCTGCTTTAAAAAAAACTGCTCAGCTGACAGCCAGCTCGACAGAAAATGCCCATAATCAAAATATAACTGTAACTGTCCGTGCCGCAAAGTAATAACCAGTGACAAATTGAATTGCATACTTTTCATGCCACTTGTGTCATCAACTGTTTTGTGAGGCAACTAAAATAGCTGGGAAATCATTTACCAAGGCAGCGGACGGCCTGTGCAGTCAGCAAAAAAGGTGACGGGTCATGAATTCTGTTTTCCACAGGGGAAAAAGAGGATGAAAAACACTTCTGAGGGGATGAATGATAGAAGAGCCACGTTGGTCTCAAAGCCTGACGCGGCCAAAACACACCGCTGTGTGCTTGTGTGTGTGTGTGTGTGTGTGTGTGTGTGAGAGAGAGAGAGAGAGAGAGAGAGAGAGAGAGAGAGAGTCAGGCTCAGTGCACAGTGCTTTCTCTGTGTGTGTGTGTCTGTGTGTGTGTGTGTGTGTGGGGGGGGGGGGGTTTGTGTGCCAAAGCAGTCTGAATTCAGATGCGTGTATATGGACATATCAAATGCAAGTTTGTGGTTAGTGCGTGCGTGTACGTGTGTGTGTGTGTGTGCGTGTGCGTGCGTGACCATGCAACCACAGCACTGAACCACAGTCATTAAGCCCTCTCTGCTGGTCTTTCTCCGTCCTGCCTGGTCTCCCTGGGAATTGTCATGGAGTTACTAAATAAGAACAAAATATTTTCAGAATGCCAAATCTTCAAGGCCTAAAAGAGACGATTGTTACTGCTCTCATGTACATGAGGTAATTAGCCTAGCCTTGCTTCTGTGCGTCTTTGTCTTTAGCATGAAAATTGTTGTTTTTTCTTTGGTTTTTATGTACAGAGACACAGCATACAGTATTAATTAGTAAGCTTTCAAGTTATTGGTAGGTTTACTTCACTTTGGACAGAGCCAGGCTCATCCCTGCTTCCAGCCTTAATGCTAAGCTAGGCTAGTCATCTCCCAGATCCAGCTCTGTACGCACTGACACGACTGTGGTGTCAGTCTCTTTGTCCCACTATTAACTGTCAATATGATTATTTCCCAAACTGTCAACCTATTCACCTCTATTGCCCCAAGAATTCAGTCATTATAAAGGTGTTTAAACATTTTAGGAAACAAAAATCAGAGACTCTGCTACACTAATTCAATGCCCACTCATCAAAGATCAGCTCAGACTGATAAAATCATGACTGGTCCTGAATTATAACTATGACTCAACTCATCTTACAAGCGTGCAGGAGAACCTACAGTGGCCATGAAACTAGGAAAAAGGAGAAAAGCTAGGCCAGTGTATGGTTTGTCCATTCTGAGCTACTGGAGAAACATGGCAGACTCCATGGAAGAAGACTCACTCCCTCTTTAGATATAAGATAATGAAAACACATCCATTCTTGTTTTCAGGTGATTATACACTAATGAAAACACAACTATGACTATTATATTCCATTTCTGCCTCTGAATCCTGCACACTGGATCTTTAACTTCACAGTGGGCTGTTGCACATTTTATGACATAAAGATGAAAAGATGAAATGAGCACATGGAGAGTTTCTGTGCAACTTCAACAGAAGCGATTGGACTTGATTCCAATTTAAATCAAATCACCACGTTTCTTGCATCCAGGCTTTTCATATTGGTTGTGATTACGCCTCGCCTCAGGCTGCAATTTACAATGAAGTTCATTATTGATTAATCTGCAGATTACTTTTTTGATTAGTTGATTAATTGCTCATTCTATACAGAGTGAAAAAAGGCCCACCCCAGGTTCCCAGAGCCCAATATTACATTTTCAGACTCCTTGTTTTATGGACCAACAGTCCACAACCCAAAGATATTAATCACAGTGGCCCAAAACAGAACGAAGCAACAAATCCTCACAGCTGAGAAGCTGTAACCAAGCAAAGAATGACTTTTCCCTGATAAACGACTTAAACGATGAAACCATCATTTAAATTCTTCTTGATTAATCTCTTGTTGATCGTCTAATTAAATAAGGAACTAATCATTTCAGCACTAGCTTTGTCTTTGTCTATGTCTTGTGCTCTGCTTCAGCGTCTCGTAGTTGGTGCTTGGCTTTAATTTCAAATATTTCTGGCCTGGTCATGATCCAATTCAGATCAGAAGAGTGCAATAAAAGCTGGTGCAGCTGGAGCTGCAGCGTGCTTCTTCCCATCATGCTATGAATGAAACCAGGCCCGAACTCTTCACTTCAGCTATTTCATCTAATATCACTGATATCTTCACTCAAATATAATTAGACTGAAAAATGTGTTAGCTCTGCGCAAATTAAGCAAACAAATGCACATTCTGATGCAATCAGCCTGCAGGATACCAAGTTTGCTTTAGGCTGTTCAAAGGACCAGATGGTTGGGGTTTTGCTGCAACACGACTCTTAACGGAGAGGCAGACAACAAGCCAAACACGGAGAGCTGTGCTAATTTGACTTGCAAATTCGCCTGTGTGATTGCTGACACTCATCATATTGTCTTCTCCTGTCGACCAGTTTGAGTCGGTGAAAACAAATTGATGTCTCTGTAAAAACCTTTTCGCTTGAGTTTTCTCTGTTGGACACATTTGTGAGCATGAGGAACCACGCGGGTTAACGTTCGCTCGGCGAGCTTGTCCAAAGAAGCTGAGTTTGAACTTAGGAGCGCAGGTTAAGCATGTTTAAGCAACTTGGCACAGAAGCAACAGCCCCACCTGAGCTCGCCGCTCAAAAACCAGCAGTAGACAATGTCTCCCTCGTGTGGTTTCAAAAGGGGAACAACAGCTATAGAAGAAATAGTTCACTCCTGAATTTTGTATTCCACAGGGATACAGCGTGTAAAAGGGCATGATTAATCCTTCAAGCATGCATACATATGAACACACACCCTCCTCTGCATACACAGACAAAAACACACACTGATATGCTTCGAAGTGGATTAAAAACATTTGGAGTATCTTAGCAGATTTTAGCCTCAAGGCCAAACTTTCAGTACGTAGCAGCTTTCCGGGGGATTTGGGGCAAATTTGATCGTGTTGCCATCACATTTCATCAGTCAGTGTGTCCGAGGGCAATAAAGCACAAATGTTTTTCTAAATCCCAATTTCCTGAGACAAGTTAATTTCACCTCTTTGCATTCCGCCAAGTGCTTTGCAGCGTGCACACTGCTCCGCTGAAAGTCAGTCAATAAGTTAAACAACATAAAAATGAGAGTATATAATGATTTTCTGAGCACATTTGAGGAAATCTTTTCTCTGGCAATGCTTATGCCACATGCAGTATGTATATGCATTGGTGAAAGTTAGGAAAACATCACAATAGAGGCTGTGATCAGCATGTGGAAGTCTGAGGAAGCTGCCTTTTCAATATATGGCGTTACCTAGATCAGTGATAAGGCTGTCAGCTGTCAAACTACAGCTCAATCTCAGAGGTTTATGTTGTTCATGCTAGCTGTGACAACAAGAACTACATCTACTGACCACATGGAGGCACTATAACAAAAACTGTCTTCCCCCCTGGACTCTGTGGATGATTTGGGTATTCGACAGCAACTTTCTGACATTTTGAATTAAGTCCAAATCCCAATCGTCAACAAATTTCACACATGAAAAGTCTCGCCTGAGCTGTGCAAAAGTCATCAGCTGCGTTTTCATCCGAACACATTTTTAGAATTGTGTTGTTATGGTCTATTTTACATGCCGTAAACTCTGATGACCTTTTAACCACATTTAGTGCAAGTCAGCAGGACAATGGGGACTTCAATTACAAGTTGGCCTCATACTGGCAGATGGTCAAGTCAATTCAAATCAACACAAATGTTAGGAGAAATCCATCCAAGGCTAACAGGAGGCTTAGGAATCCCATTCTGTATGTACATGTACTGTATATGATTTATAATACGCATGTATATGTTCAAACATTCAGGGGAATATATTCATGTCTGATCCTGCTTATTAAACATTTTTGACACACAGCTGATTTAATGATTGCGTTGAGTTTGAGCTTTTAACTGTGCTGTGAGTCCAGATGATGCAACCAAGCATCACGTTTATCCGGTGTTAGAAAGATACAGATGCTGTGAGCGCAAGTAAATGTTACATGCCCAAGATAATAACTACTCTCTCTCTCTCTCTCTCTCTCTCTCTCTCTCTCTCTCTCTCTCTCTCACACACACACACACACACACACACACACACGCACACACATATGCGCGTGCATCATTTAAAATCATGGAAACAGAACGCGGTGACGCGCGACAGAGGTCTATATAAGACAGAGCTGCGGGCCTTTTCACTTTCACACTTTGCACTTGAACGTGACACAACTTGACCTGCTGCAAAACCTGAACGCTGGAGAGCTGAACTCTTTGAAGAGCTGAGAGCACCTGGAAAACGAACCCTGGTGGAGAGCTGAACCACCGGATAACCGACAGGACCAGACCGAACTACAGGAGGGATGGCTGTTTACAGACCAGCTCCCTCAGAGGAGCTCCTGCTGCTTAGAGGCCGTGCAGGTAGGACAAGTAAATTCATGTTTTTCCTGTTTCTAATTCATGATTTAACTTCCCTAAAAATGAAAAAAATAAGCATAATTGAATTTAAAGGTGGACAAGTAACAGAATATTTGGTGGTTTGTTAGAAAAACAAACACTGAGTGGCACTCGACGTTTTCTCGGTGTAAACTTGTTGTCAGTTGGTGTGAATGTATGAAAAGTTCCGGGAGATTTGTGGAATGTTTTAACAACAGTGTAGTGATTTGTAAACACTGATATTTTAGTTTGAAGACCTCCATTTAGCCAAATTTGCCGTCGAAATGTTTAGAAAAAGATGGCGACCGAGCCTTTTCTCATAAAATGCATTAAATGTATATTTTTTTGTAACCATGGAGACTACGGAACTATGAGTAGTAAACGTCAGGACGTCAGCGCGTGCAGGTGTAAACAGACCAGGGTCTTTTCCTCGCTCTTCGCTTGATGTGCGTATGATCTAGTCAAGGTACCCAAGGTTCAGCGTGCGTAATTACGCATGCAGTTTTGCGCACATCGGACTTGTTGGTTATATCAATAGAGTGCACCGCATGCATGTGTCACTGTCTGTGTTTGACACACTGATAGTGCAGAATTTACAGAAGAATACAGAATCTATTACTTACTGTTTATTGTATTTGACTTTCGGCCTATTGCTCGTCTTTGTGATGCCTCTGTTCGGTCCATGCAAATGAATGGACAGTTTTTATGAACATGTCTTGTTCAGTCTCGGTTTCCCTTTTCTCATCACCGTGAAGTGCACGTGGCTGTGGTGGAAACTCAGTCACAATAAGTGGACATGTGGTTGGTTGTTGACGCTGTGAGATTGTCACTGTATGTTACATCTAACACACACACACACACACACACACACACACACACAGACCTGGTTAAGTAGAATTAAAGTTATTAAGTGTTATTTGAATCTACTATTTTTAAACTATTTCCAACTTTATAACTACATGCATTTTTTTTCTAAGTTTACCTTTAATTGTATGTTATTTAGGCAGAGATAATACATTTAATGAGGAGTACTTATGTTTTCTTCTGCTTTAACTTTCATAGACTGCAGCTGCAGCTGCAGGGTTCCCTGAGCTGATCTGGATCACCGACGATGAAGACGAAGGTAACGCTCTTTCCATCTACATCTCCTCCTCTGATGAGGAAGCAGAGATTGTTGTTACCCTTAATGATGACGATGATGATGATGATGATGATGATGATGGTGATGATGCTATCCTTGACACTGATGATGTTGTTGTCCTTGATGATGGTGATGATGAACCAGAGGATGAGGGTTTCCTCAGTGAAGGCGACTCCGGTGATGAGGAGACAGATGACAACAGTGAGTGGTCTGATGCGTCCAGAAAGAGGAGCAGGGAGATAAAGGGAAGTGATCGCTAAGAGGCCAAGGTGGTTTGATGACACTTACCCAGATCAGGATTGTCGGCCCTGTACGCAGCAGGACTGACTGTCACTCTGGAAGGAGTCACATCTGGTGTTTGTGTCAGCAGAGCTACTCAAACCCCAGATAGTCTCAGTGTATAGTGCCCAAAATATAATCTGATATAACATAATATGAAATAGTAATATAATATTAAATAATATATTAAATATAATGTGACCTCATGCAATACAATATTGTATAACATTGTGTAATGCTGTTATTAATACCACAGTAACATAACATTATATTAGATAATTATACAATTTAATTTGACATAATCTAATCTAATATAAAATAAAATAAACTGACTGATGCCCGGGCCTTGACCCATGGGGCTCTGCCAGGCACAGCCCTCAAGAAGTACATATACTACTACATATAATATGCCATAATGCTATAATGAACACCTTAATATTACATAGAATATAATGTTTAAATCTGTGTAACTAGAGGTGATTTTGGAGCAGCATTGGGCTCTGCAGGTGCAGACTTCAATTTCAACATGAAACAACTTTCTTATGTAACCTTAAAGAATCGCCGAGAACACGTAGCTGTTTGACACAGTCCTGGTCCGAACAAGCCGAGGCCACGGCCTCTGCAGTGACTGAACAGATTTTAGGCTGCGTCGCCTGTGTTCTTGCCTCAGCAGAATGACGATGCTGCCATCTTATGTTTAAGTGAACTACTGCAACTAAAAATGTCAAAAATGTTGGACGTTGTTCCTATTTTTGCCCTGTAATTCAGTCAGTATATGGAGCACAGGGAGTTTTGCTCACATAGTATTAGCAGCTAAGGCTCTGTCCTACCTTGTTTCTCACCCTGTTGTTGAGCTACCTCATCTTCAGTGACCCTGAGCTTCTGCTCTGCCAAATATGATCACACAACACTAGTAATGCTCCTGAGATCAGCACTGAATGCATTAGAAAACACTGCAGCTATCACTAGACACTAACCTCTTTCAAATGTGACCAGGCTTGTTTCAGGAATTTGCTTCTATCAAGTTTCACCATCGCGACACCAGCTGTAAATAAATCCAGACACGTCACGGCCGTTGTTTACAATTTTATTATTGTTTTCTCGTCGTCAGATAAAAGCAGATAGAGAGGAGCATAAGTATCAGAAAAAGCGTGCAGCTTTGGGGTTCCTGTCCAAAGCCGGACGAGAGAACTGTCTGAGGTGAGTATAGGTCAACAATACAGGGCAAACCCCACCGTCATAAATGCTACATAACACTGTCCATATCATAAACAGTCACAGTAACGGCTACCGTCAGCGCTCTGACAGTTAGCCTGCAACACATTCATGACACAGAGTTATTCTGAGGTAAGCTAGAGTTGGCTAGTGTTGTACTGAGCAAATAAACATCTATGTACTGTATATCTATAGTGTGGTGACTGTTTGATGTCCTGTTCCGGTGAGCACAGTTCACTCTGGCTCATCTCTACCTTGGCATAGCTTTGGCATTTGGAGGTAACATGGTGGCGCCCCGTTGGGGGCTGTTTGAGAACAAGCATCTTTGTCCATTTCATGGACATTTTGGGAATAACTCCCAAGGCCTTGGGCCAGTAAATATAGGGGACTAAGTAATGCAGAGTTTAAGTCAGCTATTCATATTTCAAGTTTGACAAGTAACAGTTTCTATATAGTGCTAATGTAGTTTGAAGGAAAGCACCCACAGACGTGTATATTCTCTGGGTTATGTACATGTCTAATGCAGGTACAGTCTGCTACTCCCATCTTTCAGTTAGAGTGAGATCCACTTTGAAGTGCAGCTTTGCAGTCATACAAACTCACACGAGCTTAAGCTTTAGCTTTAGCTTATTCCAATAGGACAGAAGGTGCTTGTAGCATGTAGAACGACACATTCGGATTCTTTGATCACATTGGTTTTAGCGTTCTTTCAAACGTAAAGAAAAACAAAAAACATCTGAGTAGACTTGTGGAACTAGTCTAGCTTCACTGGCTGAGTTGAGGATTGAGAGAGGCTTTGAAATGAGGATAAACTACAAAAATGACCAAACAGCAGCATTCAGTATAACAAAGACGACAGATGACAGAGATACTGTGACAAACTGTCCTAGGCTTGTTTTGCTAATATAAAAAGGTATAAATAACACATCCTGTTTTGGTTAAACACAGTTAAGATGAAGAAAATCTTGATGAGGAAAACAGAGCACGTGTTAAGACAACTCTTCACTGTCTTTATCCAACATTTTTTAGGATTACCTGAGATTCCAGTTGTCCCTCAGGGCTTTACGGATTTGATAGCAACAGCGCTCGTTGACTGATCGACCGCCTGAATCAGTCGACTGATTGAGGTTAGAGTCTTGCGAACCAGATGGAGTCCAAGACATTCAAGCAAGCAGAGGGCCTTCGCATCACCATAAACTAGATCCTTGATGGCGTATTTACCCCCCCACCCCACCCGCACCCAAACACACCTGACCTGCAGGCTCAGCACGTCCATGTCACCACAGTCCATCACACAACCACTCTTTGAAAAGGCTAAAAGAAGGCATGTAGCAAAGAAAAAGAAAAGGTGTAGCTTAAAATGGGCGAGGTATCCTTTACATGATTCTCCCTCTAAGGATTTTAGGCTTTTAATACCATCTTGGAATGCACTATATATTGATATATATATATTTATATATACTGTATATTGCCGTTAATATAAGCAGGATTACTGTTGATAAATACAGTGGCCTCCTTACCATCAGAGGCGCCTCAGCGAGCTGCAGCACCCTTCTCCCTTTGAGTTTTGGGTGCCATAGGCCCCAAAGGCCCCACCTAGGTGGAGGACACACTTATTCTTTTCCTATTTCATCTGATTAAAATTGAAACACATCCAAACTCCACCAGCTTTGGTCACTCTTCATCCACAGTCTCCCTTTTTGAATCCTCCTCTTTCTGATCCAGGACCTGAGGGGTGGGGCTCGGCAGGGCTGCAACCTCTGCGGTAGCCAATGAGGAGGGGTCTTGTTGGTCAACAATCCTGAGGGAAGAAGTCTCTTCCTGCAGAAAAGGACGATGCATCAACAACAGGAAGGTTAACACGGACATTATGGCTGGCTGCGTAGGAATCTACATCTAGGCTGACCTCATTACGCTGCATTATCATCTGCACCATCCAGTTTGTTTCCATGGGATGCTGACTTTTACTGAAGTTACTGACCTTTCTATGGTAGCTGAGACAACAGCCAGCACAACATGGCTTCATGTGAGAAATGTACATGTAAGTCAGAGTCACATTTAAGGTTGAAATCTTCCTTTAGGGCTGGTGGTGACCTCACAGGGTGTTCATGTCCTCCTCTCCTGCTGTGAGCAGCCCAGAGATGGCCCATGTTTCTGCTGCTGCCCCAGAAACTCCCTGTGATTTCTCAATTTGTACAAAACTGGCTCTTCTGATCGCCAACCTCCGAGTTGGCGAACACGGCACATGACAGGATACCCGTGACGACACTGGCAGACACTTTTCAGCTTACTGTCAACAGAGATATGCTGAATACAACTACTAAGTGTTATGGCTGCTAGTAGACCTTTCAGGGCCCTGCTTGTTGTCCAGCACAGCTTACTGGCCCAGATAAATAGAGCTGCGTCGTCATTGTTACACCTGTACGTTTCATGCATCTATGAAACATGAGCCCAACAGCGATTTTAAAGCAATAACGCTGCAATACCACAAAACAGGGAAAGATTCAGGGCTTGTTTTTGACATGTGGGCATCTGAACGTATGATTGGGATTATCACAGCCAATGGCTCCAGCGACAAGTCGTCTGTGTTTTGTTTTTTTTGTTCTTAAGCGGCTGGTGAAGCAGCTTACCTGCTCTGAGAACCGATGGTTCACCTGATCGGCAAACTCCTGCATCTCTCCCTCCTCACCATTGGAGTGGCAGCTTGGACTTGGCACCTCAATTCCATGGCTTTCCAAAATGGCAGCTTCTGGTTGTGTTAGACAGGGAAGCAGAGGTAAGAGATGGAAATACAAAACGTACATTTTCCACAGATGGAGGCAAACATTTGGGGTGCTACATGTCACAAAGTTGAACACGAGCTCATGAGAAGTTGATGTTCTGCAGATACGACAACAACACCACAGATATCAGGTGCTCACCGATATTCGCTCTTCTCTTCATCTCCTTCCGACGGTTAGCAAACCAGTTGTACACCTTTAATGCCGTCACACGCTCGAACTCAGACAGCTTACAGCCTGCGTGATGAATGCACAACATCTCTCATTTACAGAGGCCGAGAATATAACAAAACCCCATCAAAGACACTGGAGACGCTCAGCTGTCCTGAAGGACCACATTTGTCATGACGTTAATAAACAACGTTCATTTTACAGACACGTGCATAATTTAGGATGAGAGATTTACTTTTACACTAAACAAAGCCCAGGTGCAGCTTTTAAAGGTCAAATAAAGCACTCACAAAAAGATGGAGCAGATAATTCAGCTGTGGCATTTCCAGTAAATGGAACTACTGAATGTCCCAACAAACTGAGAGAAGTGACTCCAGTGTTTTGATTTATCCATGAATGAATTCGTCTACGCTTCTGAAAAAAAGTTTCTAAGTTTGCACAATTTGATGAGCTATAAAAGAACGTAGATCGGCACACAAAGTGGATTTTATTAAGAAGTCTGAGGAAGAGCTTTGTGCTCGAAACATCACTGGGATGTGTGTGTCTTTCCTACCGGTTGTTTTACACATTCAAATCAAGTGTGCAGAAAGCCGGTTGAGACAGGCCTCGTGTGGTCAGAAAAGTCTCTCCCTACCTGGTTTCTGAATGACAGAGTTGCAGGCATTGGCGATCTCCTCCCGCTTGGCTTCATCTGGGTACTGGTTCTCCATGAAGAAACTGTAAGAGATAAAGAGCCACGCTACTGGAGGCACTTCAGCCACACTGCATCACAGACGGAGCAGTGCTAGTTCCGCCCTAATTTTACCCCCCATCAACTCCATCTTTGAAGCAGGAGAGTATGGAGAATATTTGTGCAGTGGAGCAGCGTCAGGAGCTGTCCTCGCTGGAAAGGACTAGATCGCCTGTGAAATATCAAGATTTTCTGGTAACTACTGAAATTCAAACATTCAGGTAAAGTTCCTTTTCCTCACTAGCATCTTCTTCTTTCCATCTCGCCAAGGCTGAAAGAGAATCATTATCTTGCTTTACAAAACACACAGGGGCCAATTTCTTACAGCCCTCTCTCCCTCTGAGCTGCCCTATCCTGTCCACTCTATCACACAATCACACACACACACACACACACACCACACACACACTCGTCACCTCTGCTGTATCGTCCTTGGGTTTAAACTAGCTCATAGGGATCAGCACTGCAGTAGAATTGCGTAATCTGGAGGCACTGCTGGTGAGTGTTGTCTGAGGGCCTGTGTGGTCTTATTACTGTGAGTGCCCACACTACACACTACACTTACAGCAAGCATGTAATAGAGAAATCAATTGCACACCGCGGGTAGGACTGTGGAGGAATGCCTACTCCTCTTTCTCTGCATCCGAGAAGACCGTCTGGAACAAATGTGTTACGGAGAAGCACAGACATAATACAGCAAATAAAAAACCAGCATGATGAAGTGAGTGGTGCTGCTCTGCATTGACACAAGTCACAGCAGCAAGGCACTCAAAGGCCGTTTGTTCGTATGAACGATTACCTCGAGCAACGCTGCATTCCTATCATACAAGAATCACAATCCACCACTACTGACGTGTTCAGACACATATGAAGCCATTAAACACAGGTTAACTACAGAGCTCGGCTGCTTTACATCAGCTTTTTATAACCCGAAGTTCAAGCTGGTTCAAATGACTGACATGACACTGTCATATAAAGGGATATGTATATATATATATATATATGGTCTATTTTAAAGGCCCTTCTAGTGACGGACATTGGAAATTGATGACACAACACCTGTCAAGACACTTAATGACAGCAGCTGTAAACACTGATAAAGACTCCCTCATGTTCATCATGGCAGGTCTCCTGTCATAGTTCTGACGTGTCAGTCTTATGCACTCCCCTTCAAATACAGTGTGACCCAATTAGCTATCAATAGAAAATTAATCTGCAACTATATTGACAACAGCAAAAAGCCCAAACATGTACTTGTTTAAAAGCTCAAACAGTGAGGATTTGCTGCTTTTGGTCATCTTATGTGATTGTAAGCTGAATATGTTCAGCTTTAACCTCGTGGGTGGAATTAAATCCTTTGTGTGTTTATTTTTCACACTGGCCTTTTGAAAGTTGTGACGGTGGAAAAATTGTGATTTATTACCATTTTCTGACATTTTATTGACCAAAAGATGAATCAGTGAATCGAGAAAATAAGCTTCACTTGTAGTATTTTCATTTTCAGTGAGGATGATGATACGACTTTCGGCGTAGCACTAAAACTTGCTCACCTCTCCATGATTGATTGGCACTCCTTCCTCCAGGTGAATCTGCTTCCTCTACGCAGCCTCAGAGGCCCGCCCACCAACCCCGCTCTGTCTCCAGCCATGATCCCTGTCCTCCAATCAGGTTCCTCCTTCACCAAAGACCGCATTGATAAGGTGGCCCCTGAAGATGAGAGCACATGCAATTATTAGCTCAATGAAAATTCTGCAATCATTTATCATTTGTTCCTCCTGTTTGCTATGGCAGGGAAGGCTGTCACTTAAAAGAGTGGACATTAATAATAAAAATGTTAAGAAAGGTCTGCAAAAGACATTCTGGGAAAACAAACACAGAGGTTAGAAGCAACTATGTGGAGCAAGCGGCGATCCCCACTTCACCCCAACCACACAGAACACAATGTAATAGCTGTCTCATAGTCAGACCATGCCAAGTATGAAAGCATGATGGAAAGCCAGTACGGATGACATGACCCATAATGACATCACATGTATTCAGAGCTTCCTATATAAGAACAGTTCCTCATGATACAATTAATAACCTTAATGCAACCTGTACCCCTGTAAAAGGCAGAGAATGGATGGATGGCTTAACCAATGAGAAGTCATGAACTCATTTAGGATCAGGTTTTGGTTAAATCAACATTCGTCCACTGTGAGATGATGAGCTTCCCAGCTGCTGTAGCTAGCAGCAGTGACAGTGTTTACTACAGGTCTGATGGTGCTGACTGAAACTCCACATAAAAAAGATTTAACAGCTTCCTGCAGCACAATCCAGTGTGGCAACAATCCTGCTTTTAGTTTGGAACGTCTCCTGACAGCCTGCAGTCCTACAGCAAGCAAAGCCTCACTTTCCTGAACTAAATTTAAGACTTTTTAATGCCTTCTTAGACCTCTTTTAGGAAAATGAATTCAGTTCTTATAAGACTTTTCAAGATCTGCAGACACCCTGCTGTATGGTACATCCTGTTGTTATGAAGTTATAGCACAACTCCTACAATACATTCACATTAAGCTACTTCTGAACGTACACACAGCTCAGTCATTCAAGAGTATTTCAATAGTACAGAGCTGCTGTATGTTCAGCATTAGAGGTGCAATCCTTTAGTTTATCTCTGCCACTCGAGACTGTTGAAATACATCCCAAGCTAACAAAGTAGCTACAGGGTAAATGGCATGCAGGTCAGCCGACGTGCAGGCGTCTCCTGTGGCAGGCTGCCAAGGCCGGGGGGGCAGCGAGGGCGTGGTTACCTGGCTGGGCCTGGGCGGCTGCTGCAGCAGCAGTGTACCACGGCAGCAAGTGCATCAGCAGCTCTCTCTGCCTGCTCCACACTGGGTTGGGGTTGAGGTTGGTGTTGGGGTTGGGGAGGCTGCCACTTGCCCCTGCTACCGTGCCGTCTCTGTCCCCTCCCCTGGCCCTGGGCATGGGACTCACGCTGTGCTGGCTTTCACTCCACCTCAGCCCTTCAGTCGGGACAAAACCAATGGTCAGGCAGGCCACAGCCAGCGATCAGGTTATAGACACCAGGTTTGGCTAACGTAATTGGAAACTGAGAGTTAACTGACACACTCCTGTAGACCTGCCTGGAAGTTTTTCGTCAAAATGAATTTAAAAACAACTGCAGTGTATCTGCCAATTAAAAGTTAGTTTGAGCGCTAACATCGGTTCTTCTCAGATTCATGATGGGCAGGTCAATAGGAGCCTATATCAGAAGCAAAGCATTGTGGCCACTGAGGAAATTAGTTCTTGTTAGTATCACTGTTAATAATCTGTTTGTTAGCCATGTGGGAATGAAAACCAGCACCAGAGTACCTCCAGCATCAGGGCTGAAAACTACAGAGGAGCTAAGGCAAAGCTTGGGTGGGTGGGAGGGAAAAGAAATAAAGCTTTAAGATGAAGGGGGGGCAGCAGGGTCAGCAGATGGTCCATCGGCGGCTTTCATAGAGCTGATGATGTGATAACTTTTTGACATGATTTATCGTGAACGCATGCTGTCTGACACAGACCATCGAAAGCGCCTCATTTGACATGCTGTTTAAAACCAGCCTGTATCCTAGGACATGGAGAGGTCAGCACCATCCCAAGCTGTTACTCTAGCCTGTACAGACCAACCGCATTCACCCACTAAAGTTTCATTTCCAAACCAGAAGCCTTAATATTATTGATTAGCATCTCCTGTGACAGGACTACCTTTATCATTTGTCTTTCCTCTGAAACTATAGATTTGTCTCGTGTCCTTCCTTGACCTCATAGCCCTCGAGGACCAGGGTGGAGTTAGCAGGAGGGATTAGGGGTGTGTGGGTTTACCATGCAGGAGGATGGGGAAAAGAGGAGGACAGATGGAAAGGGGGTTAGCAAGCAGTGCTTCACACTCAAGAAAGACAAGAAATCTTCTTTTTCACACAAGCTCTCCTTCCTCCATTATCTAATCTATAATCTATTTTCATTAACCTGACATTCAGCCCTGGGGCGCTGATCTGCACCGTCTCATAATTAGTCTTCCTGTACTTAACATCCATCATCGCTCTAATGATCTATAATCCTGCTCCTCTGCTGTGTAACAGTCGTATTCTGCACTGCAGCTGACACACAGCCCTTGTATTTCCTGTCCTGCCCCGACAACCCTCGACCTGCCCCACGTCTCACCTGGGTTATTCCTCTCCAGCAGGTACCAGCGGTAGAAAGCTCTGCGTTTGGAGTCGCTCATCTCCAGGCCTTGCTGCAGCAACCACTGGGAGATGTAACTCTGGCTGATGCCTGTGTGCCGGAGGCAAGCCATGTTATCTTAACACTTTCAAGACATTGATTTATTTCACGGTGCACCAACAGCATCTGTGCTATTGAGATGGGCTGTGAGCCAGCTCTGAAATACTCCTGTTAAGCTAATGAAACCATTCCAACATCAATACTTTAATTATGGACATGTGATTTGGTGCAATACTGTTTCAGGGAGGGGGGGAGAAAAAAAGTTGACTGGTGTGAACATGCTGCTACCTGAGAAGTTCAGCATTTCTAGCTTGGAAGTGGAGCCACAAGCCCCTCTCTGCCTAGTAAGAAGCAGGCTGCATTATCAATGCCAACCCGCTTATTAGCTATTGCATTGCTCTTTATCTATTATTATATTGAATAAGCCTGCAGCCTGTTTTATATTTTATTCATTAAATCAAAGGCTTGTTGTTCTAAACATAGCATCATATGTTGCATAAGGCTGCATGTTGCGCAATGTGGCGTATGGTAATTTGTGTTGTAACTGGGTTTGCAGCTCATGATCTTTATTAATACTGTTTTGTTACTTTTTTTTGCTTAATCCATTAATTTTTCAGGCTATAGAGTGTCTGGAAAACAGTGAAAAATGCAGCTCTCCAGAAAACAAAATGGAAATTCTTTTGCCCAAACATTGAGGTTTTCAACTTAAAATGATATTTAAAAAAACAAGGAGAAAAGCAGCCGTTCCTCTCATTTGAGAAGCTGGAGGCAGCGAATGATTAGATGGCAAGGCATCTTGATTAAAGACGACTTAAACTACTATCAATTATCAAAACTGTTGGCTATGATTCTCAATCGATTCACAAATGACAAGAACTGATTGTTGCACATCCATCTTTTGGGAGCATTCTGAATGTAATAAGCTCATAATTAGCTTTGGTGAAGTTGTTTGGGAACACACTGTATTGCGATCAGCCAGAGACTAACTTTAGTGAGGTGGAGCTCTGAACTTCAGCACGAACAAACAAGCTGAGCAGCCAGCCACAACTGCACCACTTCACCACACTTCAGCCAACTCTGATCAGAGGAAGAAAACCACTCAGTTCAAAAGGCTGCACGGCACTGTGGGTAACGATGGGTTTCACTGGTACCGTTTCGACTTCTGCTCCTACAGAAGGATCGAGACACTCAGCCAGCGCTTAAAGTCAGTGTATCATTTCATTTCAGTATTCTTATGTGTTTTAACATCTTTAAATAAAGCTGCAAACCCCAACATACTTTTCTCTGCTTTTTTCAGACGCTGACCTTCATCACAACCAGTTAGCTTCGCAGCAATTTAGTGGACTAAAAATCTATTTTGCATCTTGTTTGAATTCAATGATGACATCAAGAATCAAATTCAAATCAATCAGGATTTATAGCTGCCTATTTGCTGTTTAAGCTGTAGTAACTCTGTAAGAACATCACAGACAAAGCAGCACGGTACCTGTAACTTGGCCTACGATTGCCTGAGAGATCCTGCGATTGTTGAGGAAAGTTTTGATCTCTTCTTTCACCAGGTTGCTGTCTCTCCTGCAAAAGCGACAAAAAGCCGTGTTGGCATTAAAACTATTACGCGGTGGTTAAGAGACCAGCCTCTGCTCTGACTAACCTTATTCACTGGTGCTTCTCTTTTTTCAGCCATCCCTGAACACCTGACCTGAATTAACTCCACTAAAATTCTGGAGAATAAGCCTGCCCCTCTGGGGACACTAGCTGTCATTATCTGATGTTATAATAGTCTCGCTTTGTCTCTACCATTCTTTTGGTCTTGCTCTCCAACTCGTCCTCGCTCAGCTCTCTGATAACACTAAGCTCCACCATCCTCCCTCTTCCACGCTCACCTCATGTACTCCTCAACCTTCTCCTCCAGGTCCCACTCCTCCTCCCCCATCATGTCGTAGCTGAACGACCGCTGAACGGCCACGCTGGGAGGGTAGAGGGGCGGGGGCGAGGCCTCGTAGCTATTGCTGGGGGATAGGGCGGCGCCGTCCAGGCCGGAGGTCTGCGTGGTGGCAGAGGCTAGAGAGAGCGAGGAGGAGGAGGAGGATGAAGATGAGGATGGGGCTGGAGCGGCTGTGGCGGGGGTGTTGTTTGATGGGGCGGGTTGAGAGTCACAGTGCGACGGGCGGTGGTCCGGGTCGAGCCTCTCCAGGGACTCCAAAGCGTGGATGATCTGAGGTTTGGTCATGCCGGACAGACGCAGGCGCTGCAGGAGGTCGATCTGTTCGATGGTGTAGCGTGGCTCCACCTCACAGCACTCCATCCTGGAATCTGCATACAGAATGTGGGGGTGTGCCCTTTATCAAAGTGAATGTGAAACTGGCATTTAAAATGAAATACAAAACCAACTTTGGAAGTGAACATGAACCAACTGTAGCCCTATTAATACACCAAAGGTCTGCGTGCTTCGGTTGATTTCTCACCAGATAAACAGCATCCAAGACAAAGTGTTACCAAGACATACAAAGCTATATTTATCTCTACTCAGCCCCTTTGATAAACCTTAAATTTAGATAATATGTCGCCAACTTTTTCAGAACCTCCAGACAAACTGATAAACGATGAAAGGATTATTAATAGATGAAACCTCAAATAAAAAAAGACACGCAAAGCTGAATTCAAACACTACACTTCCTTTGATGGGGTTCGTTTGTCTCCAGTACAACACTAAATGCAAATCTGACTACATGATTTTATGCGAAAGCTAAATTAACTCTGAGTAAACACAAGACCGGTTTATAAAACTGAATTTAGGAGAAAAAAAAAACAGACTGCATTCTCCTCTGAAGAACCCTTGGGTCATTCAAAACTTTGGCACCCTTTCAAACACTTGGCACAGACACTTGGTGCTAACCTTGCTCCATTTGTCCAGGGTGGAATTAAAGTAAGATCACCCTGGCTGGCATACATAACCTAATATCAGGTCCACTCAGCCTGGTCATATCATCCATCCATCTTTTCGCTCTCTACAGCTGCCTGACCTGTGCAGGGTCATGAGCCTTGCCCTAACATCCATCATTAATGGTTGAGATTACAGTGTGAAGATCACACTAAACTCATTTTTGGCGATCTGACGTGACCTTGCTTACTTGAAAAGATTGAAATCTGTGACAACATAACTTGTCTGTTGAACCCTCTCTTCAACCTCACATCGGTGTGAGTTGATGATTGTACACATCGATACACAGTGGTGACCTAAAACAAGCACAGCCAGCTGCCTTTAAAAAGTTGATCTTGTTAAACGGGATGTGAGCACCAGGAAGACTCGACGATTTCTGAGATGCATCAAGTCCGATCTTGTCGCATTCGCATCTTTGTTGATAAGCAGGGCAAAGTTAACATGCCAGATTTCTTTCTTTCGTTTTCTTTTCCAAAGAACTGGTTTTCAAATGTTGTGTGTTGACAGGACAGACTGGCGCCTATCAGAGCTGACGTGACATTACTTAAAGTCTGCTAAATACACCTCACTGGTATTCTGGGTACTTTCTGTGCCACAGCACAACATTTGGAAGTAAGCAGCAAGCTGCCTTTGGCTTTAAAAGTAAGTTAAACCGTGTCCCGTCACTGAGGTGATCTTACCTGATGGAGGGGGTGACACAGACAGGCGCCCCGGGAGTGGTTCGGTGCGAGGGGTCGCGGCGGGGACACACCACTGTCGCATGGCTCAGCGAGGTTCAGCTCGGCTGGACCTCTACGGAGTCAGACAGGAGACTTGCTGCAGTGTGTTGCGGTTAAGCTGCCCTTATTAGCATGCTGGCAAACCTACAACAGCAGATGACTGCCTAGCAGGCTAGGCTAACACCGTCAACTCTGGTTGGTTCCCCTGAGCACCAGCAGCCTCCCATCGATAGCTGCTCGCTACCTTGTTGTGTTAAGTTAGACAGCAGAGTCAAAACAAGAGCGGAAGTAGTGCAATTTAACCTTCAAAATAAAAGCATTTAAAAAACTGTACACTTTCAGTACCAATTATAATAGCCATCTGTCTCTGACTAAAACCCAGATTTTTTTTAAAAGAAACCCTTTAATACAGTAGGTGGCTTAGCAGATTAAGCTACCACACAGCACTTAAGTGATATTGGTAAACTGGGCTAAAAATTCTGAGCAGGTTCTTCACTGTATAGAAAACTGTTTATCTTCAACTATATATATATATATATATAACGTTTTCTGTAGTGACTCATTGATTTAGCTCGGATTCAAGCCTAACCTAGGTTAGCACAAATTATAAGTAACAAATTTAAAGAGAAGCATTTCACCACAATTTCAATGTAACTTAGTAACAAGATGTTACTGATTACGTCAGTTTAACGATTGTAACTTTCTGTTGCTGAAAAATTAACCATGTACACGTATTCCTTTAGTATTATTTTGAAGGACACAGGAAACATTACTATTGAGTCTGGCCAACTAGACACTACAGTCTGTTTTGTCTTGGCTAACAACTTATCTAAAACTTGTACATTGGATGTCACATTGACAGTATTTCAGAAGGGCTTTTACGTACGAAACCTTTACGGTCACAAACGGCGGCAAACAAACATTTGGTGTGTTCGGTCAGTCGGCTGGGACACAGCCAGTTGCTAACCAGTTAGCTCGCTAGCTAGCTAAGTTAGCAGATAGCTAGCGCCGGATTGTCCCACCGCGGAGCACCTCTCTCTTACCTCCCGTTGCTGTGGAGAGATAGCAGCAGCCGGCTGGACGGAGAGAGGAGATAGTGAAAACTGGACAGAAAGTGGCGGTCCAGCCAAGCACAATAAACAAAGTAACTCCTCGGCCCGGAGTACACGGTGAATTAACAAGCAGAGGGTGAACGGTGCAGGGTCATATTGTCTTTCAGCTATGCAGTGGGGAAATAGTGTATGCAAATGTGGGGAGTCTGTCTCAATTTATGACCCCTCACCCGATATCACTGTAAAGCTAGCAAGAATTATAGTTATGATTTCCGGTTATAACATGACCACTAAAAACATCATAGCTAAATTAAAATACCACAATGCGCCAAAGTAAAAGTTAAGGTTACGTTTTAGCAAAATTAAACAAAAATACCAACATGCTCATATGTCTAGTGTACAAAGCATTAGCGGTCGGCTTCTCTCTTTTCTATTTTATTTTATACTCTTATTTTGGTTAGCTAAAGAAAAATGTGCCAGTAAATCTGTCTACCTTGACTCAGCACCACCCACACAGAAGTGCATTTGTCTGCAGTTAAAGGCTGCCTTTCCCATTTTGGAAGCATTTACCGAAGAAGTGAGATGAAAAGGCATTAAACAACAACAACAACTGTGATAATGACAATAATGATAGTGCTTATCGGAAAAAGGGGTTACCGTATGTGCAGATACCGGAACATTTCTGTGAAATCACATTGCATAGGATTTCACCTGATCAATTGCTGTGGCATTGCTCAGGAATCCCACTTTTCTGGTTTTCACTAAAATGCAGTAGACATGTCTTGTAATGCATTTGATCACACCAGTGGTGGAATGTAACTAAGTACATTTACTCAGGTACTTTACTTAAGTACAAATTAGAGCACAAATTTACTCCACTTCAAAACAGAAGGAAATATTGCACTTTTACTACACCACAAACATTTGTCAGCTCAAGTTCCTCATGACTTTATAATTTTGAGGTTTGGATTGCTAACAAGCATGTGAAGGTGTCACTTTGGGCTCTGGGGAATGATGATGGCATTTCTCATTTATTTTTTAAAATTTTTATAAACCAAACAATCAGTTGATTAAAAGAGAAAAAACATCAGTAGGTTGAAATGAAAATAATCACAGGTTACTGTCTTATACAAAATAGCTGTACATTAGCTCCACCACAACCAACAATAAAATCCTGCATTTACATTAATACAAGAGTACTAATAATCTACTGAAGCCTCCAAATTCAATGCAGTTTTGTGATGTGATAGTCTTCCACTGTCTGAATAGTATACAGTCAGATGTTTTCACGGTCCCCAAAGCTTGGAGACATTTCTTGTATTGGTTTCTCAGAGTCCCGGAGGTTCCCTCGGGCCTCTGACTCTCCCAGGCTGTAGACATGGGCGCCTCGGTTGCATCCTGCCATCATTGTACCTCGCAGACAGCCTGTTTGCTGGAGAGAGTGAATATCAGCTGCTGAGTAATCTAATATAGCAAGATTTGTTTGTCCAGTTCACACAGACAGCCACAGACAATGTCTGAACCATAAACCCAAAGGAATGCTCACTTCTGGCTCATGCAGTTGCATATATTCTGTTTTGAGATGAAGGCCACAGATCACCTCCTCAAAGCTGGATGATTAATAAAAAAACTTCATCGTGGAGAACAAGCACTGTGAGGGTGACAAATGGAAGCTGAAGGTGCTGTAACACTGAACTTTTAAATCTTTGCCCCCTATTTTATGAAGTAGTATCTAATATACGGTGCTGCTCAACTTTATTGATGACCTCTTAAAGGTAGTTGTTTTTAACTGTGTTATGTAAAGATGGAGGTGATATCAATTATTAAAAAAAAAAAATCCTGTACAAGTGCTCGGTGAATTGTTTTTCCCTTTGTTCAGTTTCCCCTGTGTTCAGTCTCTGGATGTAACTTCATATTTAATGGACAGACATGAGACTTATGTGAATCTTTTTGTCTCACTCTCAACAATAAAGCAAGTCAAGATATTTGCCACAATGTCAAACAGTTTCCTTAAATGTCTTGTACTTAACATAGCCCGAACAGCATGGGGCTCTTGTCAGTATACAGAAATCTCTCCGTCTCTCTCCTGCCTGTTAATCAAAGTGTTTGCAATGACCAGTTCCACCAGTGACTGTAGCAGAAGAATGAGTCTGTGTTTGCTCTCTTCAGTATTCTGCCCTCCCCTTCAACCTGTGCCAACAAGTCATTAGTAATAAGTACTAGAGACTTTTTGCCTGACGTTCTCAGATCAGCTTGTGTCCGAGCGTTCAGCATAGCCCCTGCCACATTTTTGGGGCATTTGAGGCTTCTTTTTCTTCTAGGTGGTCCAACCTAACATCTGAAGCAACACCATGAACTGGGCCTTCCTTGAGGGCCTCCTTAGCGGCGTGAACAAGTACTCCACGGCATTTGGCCGCATCTGGCTCGCCATCGTTTTCATCTTCAGACTCTTGGTCTTCCTGGTGGCCTGTGAGAAGGTCTGGGGTGACGAGCAAAAGGACTTTGATTGCAACACCCGGCAGCCTGGTTGTCACAATGTCTGCTACGACCACTACTTCCCCATCTCCTACACCCGCCTCTGGGCTCTCCAGTTGATCTTTGTGACCTGTCCGTCCTTTCTTGTGACGCTCCATGTGTCCTACCGAAAAGATCGCGAGCGTAAACATCGGCTGAAGTACGGGGAAAACTGTGCCCCTCTGTATGATAACACCGGGAAGAAGCGAGGGGGTCTTTGGTGGACCTACTTCTTTAGTCTGCTCTTTAAGATAATGGTGGATGCTGTGTTTGTTTTCCTGCTCTTCTACATCTACGAGGCCACATTCTTCCCACCGCTGGTGAAATGCAGCGAAGAGCCTTGTCCCAATGTGGTGGACTGCTACATTGCCAGGTAAGGGTACCTCTCAGGCTCTGAACTGTTAATGATCTCAATGGTTGAACTAGACCTGTGACCTCTTGAAAATCTGAATCTTACATTATTTGTCTCATCTGTGACCATGCATTCCTCAGGCCCACAGAGAAGAAAATATTCACCTTCTTCATGGTGGCGACCAGCTTTGTGTGCATCTTCATCGCTGTTTGTGAGATCTCATACTTGTGTGGGAAGAGGTTCTGGGAGTGTTGCAGAGGAGGACCCCCTTCAGTGAGAGAAAACTCCTTCAAGATGACCAAAATTCCTCTGACTGGGAAGGAGAACTCAGCGTACAACGAATCTGTCCAGAAGACGTCCAAGATGGTGGACCAAGGCAACGGAGAGGCTTGCATACAGAGTTCAGCCCCAGCGTACAACATAGCAATCTCCTGAAAAACACGTTACCATATTAATGAGTTTGACTTGTGAGAAGGTTCTGTAGCGTTTGCACTGTTGGCCAGATCCAGACTTATCTGCAAAAATCAGCAGTTGTTTACAAAGTTCATGTCTATTTTATATCTATATATATATAAATTATGTATTGTGTTTGTCTCTTAATATTGTTGAGCTGAACATGTCTGTATTCTTCATCAAAGCATGTGATTCAAAATATCTGCTACACACTAAAGACGATTTACAATACTTAGACACTTGTATATCATGTGAGATTATTTTTGCTCTCTGTATGGCCACAAAATAAAATTGCTTTACTTCTTCTGAGGTGTGAGAGCTGCAGCGTGTGAGTACTTTAACACAAACTGGCATTGAGGCATTGAGTATGAGCACAAGTAATGTCATGAACTTAATTAAAATATGAAAATTAGATTTCCTAAAATACACAACCATCCCGTGAAATTTGCTTTGCCGCACACTCCTCTTTTATCTCTGTCGGAACATTTTCAGAAATCTTACATATTTAATTGACTACTTGTGGCATTAGCAAAATGTCTTGGGTGCAAAATAACCTAAGCATGTCACTGATGGGAGTAACAGTATTGACAAAAGTTGATAAAAATCGCCACTCCTACACTAAGTTTCAGACCAACCCGATGAAAATTAACGACATGCTGCATTCCATCAGAAGAATAGATTTGTAAAGGACGGCATCATAAAACTGAGTGTACAAGTTAAGGCAGTGACTGCAGCACATTTTTTCCTGAGAAAATGAGCACAAAGACACTTGTTATATCTGATTTTAAATATTGGCGCTCCATATCAGGTGTAGCAATGGTTCCAGAGTGCTTGTGCAAACAAATGTGGGGTGGTGGCGCAGTTTAATCCTGATTAATCAAAGGCTAAAATCATATCTCCATATTACAGTTGCCTAATGAAGCTGATACCAAGTCACCTGCCGAGAAAGGTGGTGAACACGTAGGCAAACACACCTAAAAGAGGTCTACTAATGCCCACTTCAATGTGCCATATCAGCTAAATTCATTTGCACCGTCACTCTGCAAGCAATTTCCTTGTTCTGTAAAACCACTGATGTGTCTTTTGTTGTTTTCCTGGACCTTTTTTTGGTTGTATTCCCCAGTTTTAGTGAGGGTACTTCGTCACAATGAAACTGCCAGGGTAAAATTGAGTCTAACAGGCTTTGTTCTTGGCTTAGCTCAGTTAGTTCTAGGAAAAAAAATATGCTGACAAGGAGTAGATGGAGGTTTAAGGGTGAATTCTGGATGGATGCCAAATGTGGCCACACCTCTAGATTATGTCCAAGAGTTGATTCTTGTACCCAGTCAATATCAGAGACCTGCTGGAGGAGAGAGGTTGCCCAAAGCCTGCTGAACGCATTCCTATAGTCCATTTCCCCGACAAGGGACAAGATGGACTGAGTGGAAGACCTGTTTTGCTCTGGTAAGATAAATTTTAGTCTTGGTGTTGCAATTGCATATTTTGGCTCAGTCGTATTCAGTTTTAAGACTCTCTGGAGTCAAGGAATGTGAAATTTAAGAGCTTATGTCAATGTGGACTACTATATACAGAGGCAGGATGAGAGAACATTTAACAGAAGTCTACCTTCAGAGTTTTATGTGTTGAACAGCTGTTTCATCAATTATTAAAGGCATCTTCTTCAAAGTGCTTAACTTTGTAAAATGCTTTTAACTGTGAGATACGTCAGAGGAGACTGAGGTTTCATGGCTGTCAAAGAAATGGTTTGACCAGAAAAGAGAATACCAATCTAAAATATGCTGTGAAATATTTGGAACAAATTACAGAATATTTTGCTACATCAAAGCTAATTAATATATTTTGTATTTTTACACTCCTTAAAACTGTGTATTTCTCTGGATAATTGCATCACTAAGTCTTTTTCTCTTTGTTGTGTACAAGTTTCCCCCAGCAACATTTAAAGACAGATTTCCAAACTTCTAAAGTCATCAGAAGTCAATCAGAGCTGAGCCCATGGATTGGAAGTTTCTCCAGGGTCTCCTCAGTGGTGTCAACAAGTACTCCACTGCATTCGGACGTATCTGGCTATCAGTGGTCTTCGTCTTCCGGGTGTTGATCTTCGTGGTGGCTGCAGAGCGGGTCTGGAGCGACGACCAGGGACACTTTGAGTGCAACACCCTCCAGCCGGGTTGCAAAAACATCTGCTATGATTACTACTTTCCCGTCTCCCATATTCGCCTCTGGGCTCTCCAGCTGATCTTCGTCACCTGCCCTTCCTTCATGGTGGTGCTGCACGTGGCCTACAGGGAAGAGCGCGAACGGAAGTACCGAGCCAAGCATGGCGAGGGCACGCACCTGTACGACAACCCAGGTCAAAAGCATGGCGGCCTGTGGTGGACGTACCTGCTGAGCCTCTTCGTCAAGACCACCTTTGAGATCACTTTTCTCTACTTGCTCCACTACATCTATGACAGCTTCAAGCTGCCCAGGAAGGTCCAATGTGATGTTAAGCCCTGTCCTAATTTGGTGGACTGCTACATATCCCGGCCCACTGAGAAGACCGTTTTCGCCTACTTCATGGTGGGGGCATCCGTCGTGTGTGTGGTGCTCAACATCTGTGAGATTTTCTATCTGATTGTTTCCCGGGTGGTGAATCTCAAACATCGAGGCAGCATCCGCACCTCATTTAAAAGGGTCCACCGCGACATGGACTCTGACTGCGGGAAGTCATCTCTTAAGTCATAGCTGGAGACTCAGTATATGCAATCAATGTTTCTTCTTATGCCTCTGATTGGTTTACTGTAGGATAATCCTTATTCCCATTGAGGGTATTTTAATTTAAAAAGTGATTTCATGTATAATTTTTATATTGGATATAAATATGTTGTATTTTGTCACAAACAGTCATAAACATTTCAGCCACCTGAATGAGTTTGGCTGCTGTACATCATGAATTAACTGATCATTATTAAATGAACAACTGACAGAAAGCTCATGTCTATGACCACTGTCATCACCAAAACTGACATTTTTTGTTTTTTGTCTTTTGTATTCCCTAAAAGAGACTGTCAAAGCACTGAAAATAAAGCCTTTTTTCTTTTAAACTTTGATAAAACCACAGCACCTGAGCTTTAGTGTGTGAGACCTGCTTCCCCCTACTTTAATGGCGCCCTTTCTCCACCTGGTGGCACTAAAGGCATACTACACTATGATATGAAGGAGGTGAAACTTCAGACAACATGATCCCTGAGCTGACTTAGAAACACATGGCTTCCTCATTTAGCCTACTATCTAAAACTGACATAACATGTTTACACTTATTCTGCGGTTAATATTAAAACTGTATCATCGCGTGATCACAGTTGTCTATCGTGTTTATCCAGGCTTTGGATCCAGGTGTTGACACCGGAAGTAGCATCATAGAGTAACGTCCTTAACGCACCATATTTATCAAAAACAGCATAGTAATGTCAAGAAAAAAACAAAACAAAAAAACCCTTTATGAATATAGTCAGTTGACTGTAGTGTAACCGACACCAACCTATAAGGCCTGTACATATATTTTTTTTTTCACCACCAAAGACAGGAAGCTGCTAATCGACGCACCTGTGCTCTTCTGCATCAAGGTTGCCGAAATTCCACCGATAACAAGTAATTAGCAATTTTGGTTTCAAAATAAAAGCATGAAATATTTTCCCATTGGAGACATAGACTGCTGGAAGTGTATGTGAGGACCATTTTGGGGCATAAAAGAGTATTTTAAGTATTGATTGATAAGCCACAGATTATAACTAAAACATAATCTTTCTGCGTATTTTCTTCATTAGCTTAAACAATTGCACTGTGTACATCATGTTCATCACAGTTCAGCGATGCGTTCCCAGGTAAGATTTTATTTTGAAAAATGTGAGACGAGGTGTCACTGGCTGCTGGCTGACGGACTGGAGGGAGCTGCACAGTTTGAAGGGAAGAGGAGACACGCTGATAAGGTCAACGCTTTAAACGAATGGTGACCTAAGCGAGATGCCTGGTACAGGTAAGAATCACACCTGAGAAGTTCGTGGAAATGTTTGAACACCGCAAACATGTGTTTGTTTGGAACTTTCCGAGTGATTGTTTGGGCGTACAGGTGATGAACTCTGGATTAGTGGAAATGAGTTTCGACAACGCCTTGATCAAAATGATGGTGTTGAGTAACGAGTATTGGTCATGATATTTTACTCTGATTGAAATCATTTTAAATAAAAAGAATTAAAATTGCACATTGAAGCAAGTATTGGAGTGTGTGTGCTCTCTGCATGTGTTTTGTGTCAGTGAATGCAGGAATGTGTGAGTGAGAATTCCCCAAATATTCAGCTGTGAACTTGTCTGGAGGAGATGAGAGCAGGTTAACAGACATGCGCAAACAGAGAGGTGGAACTCAACTAACCAGCTCCATTGAAAATAAAAGTCTAATTCCAGCAGAGCCACTTGAATATTTGTTGCTTTCATAATTTAGTTGATTTAGCATATTCTCTTCTCTCCAGCGTTGACTTTATTCCAGTTAATGTAAAACCTAGTTTGATTCTCGTTTTTGTTCTGCAGGTATGTGTTTAGCAGCTAATCATTAATACAAGTGACATCTCTGCTGTGGACTTGACCTGGCTCTTGTGTGTCTGATCAATACAGCATGAACAGCATGGCTGCAACTCTCTGTTTTGGATTGTGATTCTTAATATTTTGCTCTTCCTCCCTCTCCTCCTCAGGAATGTGTTGTGCCAGCCTGGAGGACCCCAAGACGCTGATGAAGATGGGTCTAAGCATGGTCCTCGTTGGCCATGTGAACTTCCTGTTGGGAGCGCTGGTGCATGGCGTGGTGCTCCGACACATTAACCTCCACAAGCAGGCCCGGGCCCTGGAGTACGCCATCTCCAACGTGGTTGCGCTCACGTCGGGCCTTGTGGTGAATAATCACACTAATCCTATAGCAGAGGGGATTTTGATGACATCTATGGGAATATTATGGAGTTCAGCATCACATTGTTTTAATTAGAATTCCTGTCTCTAATATGAATTAGGTGTCGAGTTAAAGGGTCATTCTGTGATGTTATTTTTCTTTAGCCCTTGTGAAAACAACTTTGAAAACACACAGAGATACTTAGACTCATACCTGAAATGCTTGTAATGATAGCCCTGCTGGGGGGGTGAGAGGAACCATCTTATGACTTTTTCTCCCTGTCCCTACACTGAGACCAGATGAGAAACACATCATTTTTCACATTGTGGTCATCTGACATCCTTTTCCCTGTAAAATCATGGTCATCATGGTTGCAGATATGAATATTCTTCAACCCTCTTCTGTCTTGTCTCTGCAGGGAGTTGTCGTTGGCATTCTGGCTATTGTCCTGTCTAAAAACAAGAGGAGTCGAGGCCTGGTCAGTAACACTGATGTCTGTCATATAAACTCTTCCTTTTTTATTTGAACGTTCTCAAGACATGCTAAAAAAAATCTGTGCTGTGATGGTGCTGCTGTCAGTCCTTTCCCCTGATATTTTCTCTCTTCTCCCCTTCGTTGTTTTAAAGGCGCTCTCAGCTCATTTTGATCACCGCGTGTACACTTGCTTTCTCTTTATTTCCCAGCTTTCTCACACCTTATTCTTATTCTGTTTCTGTCTTTCTTGTCATGAAGACATTTTAAACCCCCCTTTGAGCTCCTGCGTGTTGCCTCAGGTGTCTGAATGCAGCCCTGCAGAGCTGGAATTGCTCCCTCCCTCACTGGTCGTGCAGCACGGCTTCTCCTGTGTTTATTCAGTCAGCTGTCGGGCTGGATCGAGTGAGTAAGCCCAGGCAAACCTGCCGCGATAAACCACTCCCCGTTTCCTTTGTTAGCCACAGCGACCGTGAACTGGGCAAGGCAGCGCTGACGAGCAGCAGTTTCACTCCTCATCTGTCTTGTTATCTTTTGCAGTCATTCAGACACCTCATAGCATGAATAACATGTAATCTCAACACTCCCTTTTTCATGTTAACACAGTCCCTTGATTACATACACTGGCTATATCTCCCAGACAAATTGCAACAGTTTTCTTTTGTTCTTATCAAGTAAATGTATTTAAGGATGGGTTCCCTTTTTTTTCTACCTAAAATATGATTTAGTATTGATCATAACTGACAGCTGTAGTTTCTAATGATTCTGACTGGTAGTTTGGATAAGGCTGGGAGTGTTTTCTATATTTGACTTATTATCAACAAATCCCATTAAGGGACCAAAACCAACAAGGAGTTAGACTGTCTGTCAACACTTACGCATATGCCTAGCCTGTCTGTGGCACCCAGCCTCAAGCCTGTTTGTTCCAGTTTCCTTTCGCAATATTTGCTTGATAAATGATTCTCAATCCAGAAATTTAAAATCAGGCTTCCGTTAAATTAGGCAGCTAACAACACACAGATTTTAAAAAAGACTGGTCAAAATTGATGCAGCAGTGGGCAAACTAGTCTGACTTTTAGTTTCAAATATGGCAAAAGATCCAAAGCCACTGGATCCTCCCAGCCTGGCCCAGGCCTTTCAAAGTCCACACCCTAAGTCTGTAACACAGGTTTTTCTTTAAAAATCTTAATTCTCAAGCCCAAACCAAAAGACAACCCTTGTGACATCACCAGGGTTTGACAGGCTGAGAGGTATTCCTGATGACAACGGATTGTCATGTGTGAGACTGGTGGAGTGCACCTTTAATCCGTCACTGGACTGTGTTGAACTGACAGCGAACTTACACCCATTTTCATTCAGTTGATCATATTTTGCTTATTTCCATAGCTCATTTTGTAAATGCTGCCTTTAATCAGCTGGATTTACACTGTTACTACTTATTTTTTCCAGCTGGGAGCGGTACAGCTTTACCTCACCAGGTATCAAGCTTTTGATTCCTGATGGTTTTTCCTATCGATCCCTCTGTTTCCTCCTCAGACGTGGGCGCTCTTCACCGTGGGTCTGGCTGCAGCTCTCATGGCGGCAGCTTCAGCCATCGGACTGTTCGTGTCTGTGGTGAGGGCCATCATTCACGGCGGGCGGAGCCTCCTGACTCACTGCCGCTTCCCCGATGCCATTGGCTACTCCAGCATCACCAACGAGTGTCCTTTTGACCCAACGCGCATCTATGTGAGTGTATTAGTGTGTATGGCAGATGTTGAGATCAAGGCATGAACTGTGATTTTTTTTTTTTTTCCTGCAGCAGCTGGCTCTTTGATCAGCTGACTGTTGTCAGTGGCATAAACATAACAATGTGGCTGCACGTCATAGTGGCCGTGCCTCTTTTGTGTGTGTGTGTGTGTGCACAGGCTGTGGGAGAGGCAGGGAGTGTGAGGCTGAGTGTCTGTCTTTTCTGTCACACAGTCAGTCACTCTGTGCAGCCACAGGGCTGGTGGCAGAAATGTTGACCTGACCCTGTCGGTCCTCTTCAGGCTCTGTCCTGTTGCAGTGTGCTGCAGATGGGCTGTCAGACCTGCGCTGCCTCGCAGCTGCAGCCACACATCAGCACGACTTTGGCATTTTAGCACGGCTCGTAGTCTGTAAATTATCGGTTAAGGGACCTTTGTCTTAAGATGGATTTATTCTTGACACGCTGTAGATGCATCCAGCGTAGGCTGTGAATTATAGCTCAGTGTCACATTTCACCCATTAATAGCACAAACCCAGCATTAGACAGATTTACAACCAGTTGTGCAATTGTGTTTACATTCATTCATTCACTTGGTGACACAGAGCGACTGTGGGAAGGGCTGCCTTGTCTCATTATTGAATAGGAGGCTGCTGTCATGCACTCGCCCTGTTTACAGTGTGTTCTGTCATTCACTGGGATAGAAAGTGGCAAACACTGGGAGCTGATGGTTGTCTAGCCAGTCAAATACAAAAATGAGTAGGTAGTACTTTATTTTCACATCCACAAATCTAGCAGCATAAAAACATTTAATAAATGGTTTACAAAGCACTGTAATATACTTGTTAATAACTTTAAGTGCTCTGTGGGCTGCTGTATAAACAGATAATGAGTGACAGTATAATATTGTATAGAATGCTGCTCACTTAGAGTTAGCTAGGGACCTTCAATATGGCTGCCTGAGGGTGCATTACATCACCTGAAAGAGTGTTTTGGACTTCTGGCTCAGATACTCATAGCTGCTTAGGGGCAATAATGACGGTTATGCAAGGTTTCTTTTTTTGTGCTTCCTGCACATTTCATCATGAATTCCAAAGAAAGCTCCAAACTTAGAACCATCAACGCTCATTCTCTTTGTAGCCCAACAAAAGGCAGCTCGTTTTTTTTTCTTTTTGTAATCCCCTTGCACACTTCTACTTTGATACATTCTGCGGCGCATATTTTATTCACATCGCTGAAATTCCCAGATCCACTGCTGTATTTTTGCAGCCATCTGACAAACCTGAGGTTCTGTGTCACATCATTATCCACACTGTAGCCCTGATTCTGTGAAGCTGCTCTTGCCTCAGATTGTGTTCTCTATGGTCCAGCTGGTGGTTGCCACTAACTCCGCTCTTCCATCCCTCCTCAGAGTACCACTCTGATCCTCTGGGTGCCTCTGATCGTGACTTGTGTCATCCAGATGGTGTTCTCTGCCCGGTGCTCTGCTGTCTGCGTGTCATTCCTCGGTCTGCCTTGCTGCCCAAACAGGAAGAGAACCAGAGACTACGGCAGAGCTGTGAGATTTTGACTCAAACATACTGTACATTGTGCTGCTTTAAACAAGTAATCCTGTAGATGATGCAGAAGACCGTTTTCAGTGTTTTAAGATTGGATCACAGCACTGTTGTGAAATAATTTCTGTGTTGTGTAGATCAATGTGGTGAGGCCGATGGAGGAAGCTGCTCCCTCTCACCATACCGAACCTCCACGAAGCCACAATGAACCTCCAACACGCTACACTGAACCTCCAGGAAGCTCCCGCCAACCTCCAAGATGGAATACTGAACCTCCAAGACAGCAGCACCGAGCTCCTCCCGCTCCACAGCGTCTCCCACCTCAGCATCGGAGCCTTCCTCCCTCGGAGAGGCAGCCTCTTCGCCAGCCGTACAGAGAAAGGTCAGACGGACAAAGGCAAGAAACGAGGATTGGCAGCCAGCAAAGGGCAACGGAGCGACACCAACTGCTAGAGAGGGGTGCGCTGGAAAGGTCCAGCTTTTGGATTTAGCCATTTTTGACATGTCAGCATTAAATGTAGATGCTGTAGTTCTAGTTACAATACGTGGATTCAAACATCATACTCATAACATCCAAACTGTGAACCTGGAGCTGGAGATGTTTTATTTAACAGTGCAGTGGATCTGAGCTCAGCGTGCAGGATCCTGGTTATGTCAGCGTGTGTGTTCTGGTATTTTTGTACTTCTGTGTCAAATTATTCATATCAGGAAGACAGATGAGTCATGAAATCCTCGCGTGAGGACATTCTTGCTTGTACAAGGATTTAGTTCAGAGTTAAAGAATAGTTTGATATTTTTGGAAATGCACTTTCTTTGTGAGCGTTAGATGAGAAAATTGGTCTCGCTGTCATGATTGTGTGTGTGCAGGATGGTGCTGGAGATCAGACATGGTTTGCTGAAGTTAGCAGAAAGACTTGAAACATCCAGCTAGCTCTCTCCAGTGTAAGAAAATACACTTAGCAATAACTCACAAGCTGCCTAGCTAACATGTTACATTTTGTTTATTTAATCTGCATAAAAAGTGAAGTAGAAAAACGTGGTTGTACTGAGGATGACGTGCATGACTGTCTCTTGGCTGAGTTGCCAAAATACGATTTCTCGCCATGACAATCAGAGTCCAGGAAGTCACTGCTTGTCACAAAGAAACGGGTATAGTGCAAAACTTTCTGGAAAACCACAACTTCTCATTTAGATTTTTTTATGCTTTTATTATTCGTTTTTTTTTGTGTGTGTATTTATTTTTTTGCTTTCCAACTTTATGCTAGGCTAAGCTAACCATCTGGCTCTTGCATCACGTTTAGCACACAGACGTGAGAATTGTGCCGATCTTCTTGTCTAACTCTCGGCAAGAAAATGAAAAAGTGTATTTCCTAAATGCCAAATTATTCTTTTAATGTTTGAGTTTTCAAATAGCTTACAATGGAAGCAGGTGTCGTAGAGATAAATTAGGGTTCTCACAAATATAGTAGTAGTGTACAGAGTGTGTGTGGGTGTGCCTTCTGCCTGTTTTTGCAGAGTGAACCTCTGGTGTGTTTGTGTTGCCTGTTGGAGCTGTTGACAGTCAAGTATGTGCCCATTATTTTAAGATAGGTCAAGATAAACCAGTATTGCTCGTTTTGTATTTATTGCTTAAGTAAATAAAGTTTTTATTCACAGTTTGGCAGCTATTTTGTGTGTTTTGCATTTGAACTCTGCACCAAATACAGTGCATATGTGGTAATGTCAGCAGCGAGTGGCCTGACAGGTATGACTGGTTACACTCAGACACACATGTCGACATCCTGACAGGTTAGCACAAACACATTTCACCCACATTCTGCCAGCTGTCTGTAAATTAGGAGCTGCAATGTACCTTGACATGCTGCAAAACTTTAAAGTATCTGAGTGACGTTGAGCTGTCAGATGGGACGCTCACCTCGTGGTGAAATGCTTGGCTCATTCGTGCACTCCCAAATAACCAGAAATGAAGAAACATCCACGCGTACAGCTTTGAAACACATAGGTATATTTCGCTTTCAGGTCCAACGGAACAAACATGACATCCTCACGTGAGGTTTTCATGCAACAGAAAAGTAGGAAGGAAAGAAAGGGAGGTAAGGAAGGAAGTAAGAAAGAAGGGGTCGTAGTTATCGAACACAAGGTACCAGTTCATCAGAGGCAGTGAGAATAGAAAAGGGTTAAACTGTAGTAGACCGGGTGTTGCAACTGTTGTTCCTTATCCTACCAGCAGAAGGCAGTGACACTATAGGATCCCCAAAGCACAGGTGTGGCTGGGTCGGCTCCTGTGCAAATGTTTGGTACGAGCTAACCTCAGGTCAGTCCTAATGACGTGGATGCAGCTGCACCAACACAGCTCTCAGGCTCTCATTGGTAGTTCACTTTGCCACCATTGCACACAATAATTCAGTGTTGGGCAACATACATACTGGGATGATGTTGGCTATTTTTAAACATCAGGTGTTCACCAGGTAAGTGTGGTATGATTGAGGTTCTTCTCAGACTGGCTGAGGTTATTTTATGTGGCAGATTGAGAAATCATCCATGAAACGTTTGGCGTTTAGGGTAAAATGAAGCCTGTCCACACCTGCTTTACGAAGCTGCTAGCACACCTGAAATAACTGCCTTAGCCTGGATTTCAATGAAGCATTTCAATGTGCCATTTTAAAAGGATTTCCTCACATCACGAGAATCTAATTAAGGACTAAATACTAAATACGTGCCCCCTTATAAAGTGCTGCATTCAAACTGTTTACTTACATAAAAATCCAGAACTATTGGCAACAAAATCTACTTCAAGGTTTTTTTTTTCTCTTTCGGCTGCTCCTGATTGGGGATCGCTACAGTGGATCAGGATTATCTACAAAATCTACTTAAAGTACCAAAGTAAAATTGCTCATTATGCAGAATGACCCATGCCAGTGTGTATATTATTATATTATTGCATCACTATTATTGATGCATTGACATGCAAGCAGCACTTAAAGGTGTAGTTGGTAAGGTTGGAGCTAACTGTTTCATATCATTTTGGGAAGTTTAGAAGAATACAATATATTTTATAAACTTGATCTGAAAAGCAAATAGTAACTACAGTTGTCAGATACACGTGATGCAGTAAAAATTCTTATATTTCCTGCTGAAATGTAATGGATTAGAAATACAAACATAAAAATACTGCAGTAAAATACCTCAATATTATACTTAAATGCATTAATTGATTTAGTTACATTCCACCATTTCGAAATACTGAGAACACTTACATTTCAGAGATGAGATGAGATCAGCCTGTAAAAGTAAAAAAAAAATGCCAATATAACTAATGCTTCTTAATAATAATTGTCTTTCAATGCTTTTGGATGGTCTTCAGTAACGGGTTTGACCTCTTTGTGCATCATGTATTTCAACTGTGACTTCAGTGGTAAAATGGGTCTATGAGTATCTGCACTGTGCAGTTTTACTTATTCCTTCCTGCCTGCCCAACGCGTAGCTTCTTCACCAACACACTTTATGTTGTGTTTAACCTCCAAAACAGAAGATGGCAATAGTGTTCTGACAATGGGGGCCTTAAATGGTTGGTACATGGGAGTCGTGCTGGTATTGCTGCAACCAGTGGCTCTGTTTACATGTGCACACTACATCAGAGGGAGGCTTTTATTCTGACGCAGTCAAGCCTATGTTTCAAAACCCGACATACAATTAAAAGTCTTGTATTTCATTTCAGTCGGACAGACATCGAAGTGTTTCACTTTTCTTGCTCCAAATAATCAAATATGTTTGAATAGGTTCCCAAAATATTAAGGATTACTATCAGTGCTAATGTAAACACAGCCACTGATCTCTGTCAGATTTCTACATTGTTTGTTTGGAAACCCTGAAAACTCTCATTAGAGCAAGTATCTGCACTTGCTCTTACCTCCTGAAACATGTCCCATCATCTAACTGCTCTGTAAGCAGACTAATCCAGGAGGTTATAAAAGCATTCAGCTGGAGAGTGATGAACGAGCCCTTAGTGAGATCTCTGTCTGTCAGAGGAAAAGAGAGAGGGGGGGTTGTCCCAAAGCAAGACAAATATTTAATCATTTCTGCCTGGTACGGTGCTGAGGAGGCTGCAGAGCTACAAAAACATACCGCTGTGCATTGACTGGTTTTGTGGATTTTGTCGTCATCTGGTTCATAGGATCATGCAGTATAGTGACAGGTTACGACTATCTTAAGTTTACTGCTCGTTGTTAAAGAAGTTTAAAATACTTACAAATTAAGAAACAACACAACATGATAATACTGTAAAAGTTAGCCTCAAGCATACGGTGCATATACACATGCACACACTCGCATTCAGACCAAATGCACAGCCGTACTTTATAAACACATGGCGGCTCAAACGATATGTGCTACTGGTGTCATTGATCAAATGCATTATGGGATTCCCTTATTTCACTACAGTTTCACAATTGTCCACTTTAACGAATCTACAAATCCCAAAGAGGTCAACCTTAAATCACATAATCACATTCTCGCTCTCTCTCTCTCTCTCTCTCTCTCTCTCTCTCTCTCTCTCTCTCTGTCACTGTAAACTGGAATATGGTCATCTTTAAAATCATGTCACGATAATAAGAATACAAATAAATAAATAAAACAACATGAAGGAGGAAAACAATATGTACAAATGAAAAAAAAAAAAAAAACTCACACATTTAAAATTTAAAAATCAACAAAATGCCAGTAGATTTCAATAAAAACCTAATGGGATCTCAGGCCTTCTTTTTCTCAGTGAAAGATCATATAGCAGTAAAATCCCAATAACGCCCCACCCCCAGCCACCTCCACCCCGACGACTCGTTCAGATCAGACCAGGAAGCTACGCTACATAATACTGCCTTTCGAAGCCAGAAAGTGTGCACCATACATGAAGACAAATGTACTTCATCTCATGATATACATAGACGTACAGTATATACAGGATATACATGTGTGTTGGAGGACAAGCTGAGCCATCCCCACCCTGCAAAAAAACATCCACACTTTGTCACCAGCTCCCTGGAAACCCGATTCCAGAGAGAGAGAGATACTCGGGAACGGACGTCACTGTCGACTGATCATTATATATATGCATGTCCCTTCATTTTTCCCAAATATAAAAATGAAAGTGAAATGACAGAGATGACTTCTCTCAGCCTCCTAAAAATTCCTTCTCCATCTTTGCACACAACAACAACAAAAAAAGATGATATGAGAGACGAGAACCATCATGCATTGATTTGAGTGACTGTTTCAATAGCAACAGAGAGGGTGAGGAAGAAAAGGGTCGTAGCGGGGCTGGGGGGGTTCAGAACTGGGAGGCCGAGCTGGGGTCGCACTGGAGTAGCCGGACGATGGAGGGGTCGCTTTTGGCACCTTTGATAAACTCCTCCAGGGACAATTTGCCTGCAGGGTGGATGGAGACAGACAAAATGAGGAGCCATTATTTTGAGGGAATATGACGCTTGTTGCAAGCAGACTACAAAAACCCTGTTTGAATTGAGTCAACATGGTGTTAAAATGTAGAGTTAAGAAGGAGAAAACTAAAATACTATATTTTAGAAATTCTACTCCTGTCCACAGCACTGAGTCACATAAGCTGAACTTAGTAGATCATGTAAATATCCAGACTTCCATATTAATGAACACATGAATATTATACGTTCATGCTCTTACTTAATCAGCTGGTAGAGCTCTAGGAGGAATCATTGGTAAAAGTAAAGTCCTGATATTTTCCCATATACTCAAATCTCTCTCAAGATTGTGTGTTTCCTGCACGCAGGTATGCAGCCAGGGGTTGGTGCCTTGTGTGAATTAGTGCAAAACAGTGAGTACTTAGTGATGATATTACTTTTTAAATGAGTAATACGTAATTGATTAATTTTTTAAAAGTAACATGCCCACCACCGGGGATATATCTCAGTCGTAGAATTGTTAGTTTATATGGAGGAAAGTAGGCTGACAGGAAAAATACAATATTCATTTGGGATGAACAGCTTATTGGATCTTGTTTTTTTTAAGTATGAGTTCAGTGGCATGAGGCATTTTTTAATCATGAAAAGATCAACCCTCATCTGTGTAGAGTTATGTTGTATGTAATTCGTCTCAGAAGCAGAGATCCTTATGTGCCTAGCTGAGATCTAGTATTTTACCACTTTTAATGTGACCGTTTATCAGTCTAAAACAGGGCTTCACAAACGTTTTTCAGCTCGAGACCCAGAAGGAAAAATCTGGTGTCTTCTCAGGACCCACATTCACAAAGATAAATCATGAATTGCTATAACATGTACATTGATAAACTGCTGATAAAGAACAGAACAAACAAGGATTTAAAATGCATAAATTGATATGTATGCTGGCCTACACATAATAATGACAGAGAGGGTATTATTACAAAGTTGGAGGACTCTGCATAATGTGAGTGTGTAAACTGATTTCTCCCCACGACTTGAGTATTACACATCCACACACACACAACAAATTTTGGATAATTGTCCGGCATGGAAACTAACACATACACACACCTAACTAATATAAATGCACACGCATTGCTGACTCTTCCACTGTCAAAACAATGTTGAATAAATGCACTATGCATTTCACTGCCTAACATACGAACATCCTCCTAAATTCTCTCAAAAACCTCCAATTTCCAGTAAAATGAGCATGTTTCAAAGATTATCTTCAATAAGCTGTCACATCCACCCTTCATTCCTCACGCACACACTCCCTCTCTACAGCATATTCATCCCTCCCTGTTGCCATTTCCTCCTCTCACCATCATTATTGAGGTCCATTTGTCTGAAGATCTTATCTGTCCTCTTCTCCGGCGTAGACTCATCCTCTGGCATCTTCATCACAGATGACACCATCTTGTAGATGGCCTGAAACATGAAACAAGACAAAGAAGGAGAAAGACAGGGTTAGGAGGGGTGGGGGCAGAAGAACAGAAAGTGAAATGAAGCCAGCAGGGACCCATTAAGAGACGGCAGGAGACAACTAACACACAACTGAACTGAAAAATAAAGTCGATGTGGCTTTTAAGATGCTGATAAACACGCTTTCCAAAGTCCACATGATTCACTGACATTTGTTACGCCCGATGCTAAGAGCTGCTCTCTGGACAGCTTTTCCCCAAATACTCACGCAGGGCTTGTTTGGCTGCAAGATAAGATAAGATAAGACTTTATTGATCCCACACCAGGGAAATTAAGTTGTTACAGCCAGCAAGTATTAGAAAAAGCAAAAACTGTGGCACAGAATGGTCAAGATAAAAAAGTATACAAGAGATAAAAGAGGTATACAGGACTATAGAACAGAAAATCTACGTCCATGTACATTATGTATAGATTATAAAATACTAAATGCCATAAAAATACTACTGCCCATAAAAACACTTTTACCAATATTCTTATGAGAAAACTACCAATGTCATATCATATGACTCATATGTCGTATTGCACTTACAGAAAATACTGTTGCATAGAAAAGACAATGAATTTGACATGGATAACGAGCATAAATTAGCATCGATAACAGTAGTGCAAAAAAAAAACAAAAAAACAAATAGTAGGTTTAGGATGTAGAGCCACCATCATACCACAGTGATACGTGCCAGCAGCATGGGGGGGACTTACGAGCAGAGCTTACTGTATTGATCTGATGCATCTTTATCTGTTGACTGATACACGAGCGTCTCCCGTCCCCTGATAGCATTAAATTAACCTCTGCAAGTGAGCACAGAGAAGCTCTGAGTATCAGCCAGCCTCAGACACGGATGTACAATCATCTTCTGCGCCCATTAAATCTTCTCCATTGGGAGCATGGGGTGTAAAACTGACTGTAGATGAGTGTCAAAGCAGCACCCTCAGAAGGGGAGGCAGCTTGCATAAAATAAGCCCTCTGTGCTTTTTGGTAAGACATATCAGCTCTAAAGTTTTATCTCTTGGATTATAAAGCGAGAGTTCATATAGCTGGGTGTATGCTGAAAAATATAGATATGTTATACTTAAAGGGCAATGAGGCTACTTCTCATATTCTCATTCTTTTCATGTCATTTGACTTTGATGATATGTCTCAGTGATGTGACATGAAGAAATTGACTTATTTCAAAATTCATCAGTCAATTAAAACAGACATTGATTTGAAAAATGTGGCCAAAATAGGTCATCCGCAAACAGAACACATATATTTAATATTATCTGTAATCTATTTAATTTATTATTTAAAGGGAAAGTTGGGAGCTAATAGATGGAGGACCACAGTGGTTATGTAAATGGTTGTAAAGCATTCCATTACTTGACATCTATCAGGACAATAAAAATTGGATTTTACAATTAAAAACATGAATCCTGAAATACATACATCAAATAATAAACTTGATCACAAAAAACATAAAAAACAATAAATACATCAACTGAAAATAGCAATAGTAATTTCAAAATATAGTTTTAAAAGAGGAACAAATAACTGACAACAGTGATATCGCATGATTCCAGAGATTTTTCTGACCCAGACACGGGGAAATGTTCTCTTTCCACATTTTTTTAAATAAAAATATCAATTAATGCTTTCATTATTGTAACTATGCCAAACATTTCTTCACCCTATTCCATTTTCAGTCAGCTTTAGGAACAGGCTAGATTAAGTCAAAAACTTATTTTCATGTAGAGAGCAGGAATAATGTTGTGACATTTTGGTGCACATAAAACAAACCAAACTCCTTCTATTTTGACAATCTCTCTCACTCTCACTCTCTCTCAGTGACACAATGGGCCCCTCCTCTCTCATCCAAAGGTGCGTAACCTCAGTGAGCCTCAGGATAATCCCAGTATTCTGCACACTCAGGGATAAACTCTGGTTAAATTTAACTCGCTAATCCGTGAGAACCTAGTAGTGCGTACACATTGCAAACACACACACACACACACACACAAAGAACATACGGCGAGATCCTCATATCTCGACATATGGGTTTCTCAATTTCTTCTCTTCAGGAGTGACAGGATTACAAAAAGCACTAATGTAGCACTGTACTTGACAGTCTCCACGCAAAGTGTTGCCGCTGCCAATATTGCAGTCAGCATATTAAGTGGACCTGCTAATCTTTGCATATTACTGCTCGAGCCTCCTTGCACATATTTACAATGTATTAACTTACATAATTAAAGCGAGCATTTACGGTGTGATCAGCACTTTCTATGTCTATCCCTGTCAATGCAAAAACTCTACATGACTGTTTGGTCCAAGAAAGTGTGCAGGAGCGCACTTGAGGTGGGTCCAAATTTGTTATAAGCATATTATGTTATCAACAACACCATATGTGTTTGTTAAAAGCAAAGTTAAGTTTAGTGACGAAGAGATTTATGACATTATTTTGGGAAATGTAGGGATCCAGTTTTGTCGGTGCTTTATACACAGTAGGAACTGAAAGTGAGGATATCGCCTCCTCTGCTGGTTCCATTTTGACAATTTTTAGACATGCTAGCGGTGTCGTTGGTTGGTCAACCACCATGGTCCAAACTGAGTCCCCTGACAATTCACGTAATTTGTCTCAGAATTTTGGTTTATGACCAAATACCAAAGCCAATGACATTCCCATCAGCCTCAGGTGTACTTTTCGTCAGTGCTAATTAGCAAATGTTAGCAAGCCGACAAACTAAACAAAAGTAAGATGGTTAGCATGGTAAATATCAGCATGATAGCACTGTCATTGTGATGTTAGAATCAAGTCCAATGCATAGCTGTGTCTAACCTCACAGAGCTGCTAGCATGTCTGCAGCCTCGCTAACAGACAGTCTGCACTTTTGTGAGTTCGCCAACTTTACAGAAGTGAAAAACTAAACTGTAAAGTAACCTTGCCCTAGTAACTGATTCCAAAAAGGTTTCCACTGCTGTTTCAGTGCGAGGCAACTGCTACAGTGTACTTTATTTATACCATATTGCTCTCTTGTTTATGAGTCACACGTGACAACCTTACTCTTAGCACCTGAGGCCAGAGGAACAGCTACTACACATAAACCTTCTCAAAAATGAAAATACCCACATCTTTTTCATAGACAAAGTACCTCAACTCACCCTCTGCCCCCAACAAAACTTCATTACCCAGTGCCCCTTGCTCACCTGTACAATCTCCAGCATCTCCTCGCGGCTGATGTACCCGTTTCCGTCAAGGTCATACATGCTGAAGGCCCATTTCAGCTTTTGCTCCAGCTTGCCCCGTGACGTCACGCTCAAGGCGATGATGAACTCCCGGAAGTCTATCGTTCCATCGCCGTTGGTGTCAAAGGTTCGGAAGACGTGCTCAGCGAACTTGGAGGCATCACCGTAGGGGAAGAAATTGGCATAGATTTTCTTGAATTCCTCCACATTCAGGGTTCCACTGGGGCAATCCTTCAAGAAACCCTGAGGAAAAGAAGATATCAGGTAAGACAATAATTCCTGTAATGCTCTCTTTCAGCACTTCCAGCAGACCAAAATAAAACCTTTGCAAAGCCAGTTGGAACAATGAGAATTCAAATTTGGGTCAAAAAACTTTGACCAGTAAATGTTTCATCCATGTAATGTTTCATTCTGAACACACTGAGAAAGTACTTTTTGATAAGGAGCTTAGTCTTGGATAGTTGAAAGCAGTTCTATCTTCTTTGCAAGGAGTCACATTTGATAAAGCAGCATTGTGCCTGAGAAGAAAAGGGAAGTAAAAGTCATGTCAGTCTCAGTCTTTGTTCAGCAGAAATAAAGCTCTTTTATTATTTTTTTTTTTTACAAAGGCCTTTAAGATAGAGGCAGGGAGGTGAAGTCATTGCCCTGATCTGAAGGCTGGAATTACTTTTTGATCATCATATCAAATATTCTCATAGGTGAAGGTGGAAAGTCAACATGGTTCTGTTCCCAATAAAACTTTTTTTTTCATTGCCTTTGCCGTTTTCTGTGTGAGAGCATCACAACTTGGGCTTGGGTTTATTACCAATAAATCCCCAACACAGACAAGCTGGATAAATTCTGCGAGACCTCAGGCACCTCAACATCCTGTTGAGTATACCATGCAGTTTATATGACATCTCAAGCATCCGGGAGCTGTTAATCTGCTGAGAGTGAACACTATCATGACCACTATCAGTGTGAAGAGACCCGGGGTCAGCGAGGCTTAAGTCAAAGGTCAGGAAGGCGACAGTTTAACATGCACAGCTCTTATTCAGAACCACTCACACAGCTGTTCCATAGGTCTAATCCATGCATAAAGCCATACAGCCATTACAGAAACACATCTACGCACACAAGATGAGATAAGTCATGTGGTCAGGTCAATGTGCACTTCATTAAGTCTTAACGGAGTGGGAGGCGGTGGTACTCGACCTTGGATGTAAACACATACTACCACATTCAAGGCTACAGTCGAAACATGACTGTAAAGAAGAGGAAATTCTGTTTTTGTGAAGGAGCACTGGACATAGAGTTATGATGATTACTCTCAAACATCATTTCAAATGCAAATGTACTATGTGACTTAATGCAACTCGCAATAAGAATAATTTGTATTTACTTCATTACAGATACATTTTCCAGTTGTTTCTAAGTTCGACATCATCAACATCTTTTCCTTATGCAGCTGTTTCCAACAAACAGCTCTATTAAACTCAGTGTACACAACCTGCCCACCACCAATTTAGCATCTATTGGGCTAACAGAGTTTCCCTCAGATACTGGTGGAGACAAAAACAGAGCTAAAAGGAGAGTAAATACTAGACTTACTGACTGGTTCACCACATCAACTTTATAAGGCGAGTGTGTGTTAATGTTGTGTTGACAGCTTGTTAAGTGGACCTAAAAATCACTTAATGTAGGTTGAAGTGAAAGTAGAGTCCTGAATTCAAAAATGTAAGAGTAGAAAAAAGTAGGTAGGTAGGTAAAGTGACATTGTTATAATCTATCTTATATGGAGTACTAACATAGTTTGGATATTGCCTCACCCAAACAAACAGGGGTTGGTGTTGGGTTGATGGGGGAGTAGACAAAAACAGAAGGAGAAAAAGTGCTCATTCATTCAGTTGGGTCTTGAGACATGAAAGCAGATGTGAATGGTACCAGCCTGACTGGACCACCGGCCAGCCTTCATTTTCCTGGTTCTGCTCTATGTAAAATTTTAACTTGCCAAGTAACATATTAAGTATACCTGCTAAAGAAATAGTAAAAAAGTACATATCTCCCTCTGAATTGTAGTGATATAAAATGTTAAGTAGCATGAAATGGAAATACTCAAATAATGTACAAGTACTTCAGGTGTATGTGAGAAAATGTAATCAGTTACTTCCCACTCCTCAAGCACAGCAGTGCAGTTACTATGACTTGGTAGCTCTGAAAAATGTCCACACTGTGTGTCTACATACCTTGTACCACTCCTGCAGCTCGTGGTCAGAGAACTCGGTGTTCTCCCGGAGGTCCTGCAGCATCTCTGGCCGCAGCTTGCTGTTCTGTTTCCCCATGGCAATGGGACAGGACACTTGGTTTCCTTGACAACAACAGTGACTATAGCACCAGCCAGGCCGCTTTTCACACCTGTCAGTCAGAGATAAAAACAAAGGAGGTCAGCAACAATTAAGCAGACAGGAGGATGACAAAGTGAAATGTAGGTGGTCAGCAAAAAGCAGCATGTCACTGGAGTCACTCAGCAACAGATAAAACATAGGAGGGACTGGGAGCAAGCAAGAGTAGATACAGGTGACTGTTAGCTGCAGTGGAGAGTTGAAGATAGTTAAAGATTATTTTATCTATCACTAGTCTGCTGCAATACATAGAATCTGTTTGTGCAAATAAAATCACCGAGCAAAGAATAGAAAAATGACATAAGCCAGTTCCCTACAAGACACTGACAAGCTGGCAACATGACTTTGTCCTCTCACACAATGACTCTGAATTTTTAAATGCAATCAAAGCAAGCCTTGTCACAGTGTTGCATCCCAATTCCCTTGACACGGGATGTTATGTAATGCCACAAGCCTTTAAACTGCTGCATCACATTTGCAAAACATTAAATAATCCCGAACGCACCCCTGTGACGTCAAGCGCTAGCCCACTGATCACATATCTGGGTTTATCTGGCCAGCTGTGTGTTTGTGTGTCAAATCAGCTGTGTGGTGTGCGTGTGTGTATGAGTGTGTGTGTATGTGTGTGTGTGTGTGTGTGTGTGTGTGTGTGTGTGTGTGTATGTGTGTGTGTGTGTGTGTGTGTGTGTGTGTGTGTGCCCAGATCTCCTAATCTTCATCTCAGCTCGACCTTCCTGACAAAACACGATTTCAGTGATGCAACTACGTAATGAAACAGTTACTATGAAAGCAAATCCCTTAATATTTTAAGCTTAAAATAATGATGTAATTAAAGTAGTTTTTAAAGAGATAATTAATTGTAATGGATTATATGCATGGTTTAAGCGGTTAAAATGCCTTAAAATCCTAATAAATTACATCATTTGAAATGGGAAAACTGATATTGACCAAAAAACATGAAAACCATCCCTTAATCTATAATTTAAAGAGAAAATTCAAGGATGGTTTTCATTTTTTTGGGGGTCAATTTTAGTTTGCCCATTTAAAATGATGTAATGGGGGTGTTTTAAATGTTATTTTAAGAGGATATTTAATGAATTGTGATACGTTGTTTTCAACGGATTACATGCACCGTTCTGTTAGGAAGCCTCCTTCGCCCTTCCTTTCCTTGAGTGTGTCCCCTGTCCCTTTGTGTCTTGTTAGTCTCTGCTTATGTGTGTATACGTGTGTGTGTATGTGTGTGTCTGTCTGTCTGGACTGGGCGGTTCCCTGCAATCATCACCTACACCTGCTCCCTGTGCCAATCAGCCACCACAGCTGCAGCCAATCCACACTCCTCAACCCCAGGATAAAAACCCGGTTCTCCTCTCCAGTCTTTGCCAGACTGTTGCACTCAGCAGCCTGGTAACATGTCTTGGTCACTTTGCTTTCCTAGTGCTTTGTTTTATGCTCTGGAGTTCTGCCTTTCTGGCTTTTTCCAACTGTCTAAATCTGCTCTCCTTGTGTCTCAGGATCTGGTCTGCCCAGCTCCAGTCCACCACCCAAAGAACCTGCTGCTGACTCACCTCACCTACCTGCCTGCTCCTTTCTGGATCTATGCACAACATCCCCCAGCAATCATTATTCATAATTTGTGACAATAAATCTTTTTATTATTCAAACCTTCATTGTGTGTGTTCTGCACTCTGTGTTCAGCCATGACCTCAGCCCTGGACAATTTCAAGGGGTTTTTACGGCATATGAAATCACTCTAAATTAAGAATCATGAAAGCCCTCCCTTAATTTATGCTTTAAAATGGCATTGAGCTGCTTTAAAAATGTAATATTTTACAATATTATAGATGTGAACTGTGGCCACAGGCAGCAAGTGCAGGATGTTTTACTTTTATGATAAAACCACTGAGATGTTTATCTGTGATATGCCAAAGTGAAGAGTAAAAACTAATCAACGAGTGTTTAGAGCACAAGCACATATCAAAAAGTCAGAAAACTAACCCAGTCATATTAGTTACACAGCACTTCGTGGTTTAAGCTCATTGTCAGCTAACATTGGCCAAACTAAGCTACTGGGAACACCAGACCAAATGTTGCTGTAGTTGTGTATTGAGTTGAGTAAGGGTGCATTTCATTGCCTGTACATTCAACCACAGTCTCACTTTAAGCCATCCTTTAAAAATCCACAATGTAGAATTAATAATTAATTCACATATTAATCAACCCCCAAATTTGAGGTGTAAATATCTGAATGCTTTGGATTACAAATCCATCAAAATAAAATTGAAAGCATTTCAGACCTTCATGTAAATTATTGTTGAAAGTTGTTTGTTGTGTTTTCGGGGCTGAATTAAAGATCATCACATGGTATTTTAGGCAATGCTCATTTCATAGTGCATGTAGATAAATCATGGGCTTTAATTTTTCAATTAATATAACTCTATTACTGGTAGAAAGTACGCCAGTCTGACTCTGTTGTCCACTGTAAGGTCCTGGTGTAAAAGAGACCAACAAACTCGTGCTTGTTAGGTTTGCTGCCTTGCACCAGACGGCCAATTAGCCTGTGCTCAGCCATCAAAGCGGTTGCTTCCATGTGTGTGTTTGTGTATGTGTGTGAATGCTGATTTAAATTGCAGTATCACTGGTGCTTGAACACCTCCAATGAGCCTTGGCCGACCTTGCTGACCTCCAGTCTCTCCTCAGTCATGCTGGGTAATTATACCAATAACTTTGTGTGTGTGTGTGTGTGTGTGTGTGTGCGAGAAAGTGAGACTGAGCACAGGCCTGTTTGTGTTTATATGAACTTGAGAAAGTCAAACAGTATGTGTGGTGCATATGAGGTGGACTGTGTGGGTGTTGCAGGTCTCGATCGCAGCCTTGCGAGAGCTTCACATACACAGAAACAAAACCCACATGTGCAATCGCTTCCTTACTCGGCCAATAAAATCAGACTCAGTCCCTCATCCTGAAGGAGTGGGGCTAAATACTTGTGCACTGACAGTAATGTTTGCAGCCATTCCTCAGGCTGCTGAGGGGAGACCTGTTCATCACTTATTATTTCCTCCTCTCTGTTTGGGGACGTGGCACACTCCGAGACTAACAAACTATATAATGGCCCTGTGTCTGCGTATGATTTGCTGGACTCCTCTTATCTTTAAAAAGAGCTCTTCTTTTTCCAAAAACATAAGACAACGTTGGTTCCCAGCATTGTATTTCTGCCAAATGTAATTAGTACAGATCTCATTTCAGTTGCTTGAGTTATACTATGATCATGTTTGACAAGTATGACTTGCCTGTGAAATTTGCATTTTTCTCAAGTGTCTGCATGTGAAAATCGGACATATTTACGTCATATTTTTTAATGAGCCGGAATTGGTTTGTACTTTAAATGCATGTCAGGTTTTTCTACTAAGCCATCCAACACAGCTCAGTAAGTCTTTATCCCCACACACAATCTACAGACAAAGGCATACGCAAATTCATTTCTCCTGAAGGGGTAATTGAGTGGCAACTGCAGAGCTGAGAGCTACATGTGAAATCAGTAGGTCTCGGTACACACCAGTAATTTGTGTGTTTTAACTGAGCAGGCAGAGGACAGATTGACTGCACCGCTGTGTCTCAAATGAGTGTTTGGAAAACACACACTTGTCACAAACACACACTGACGCATGTACTTTTAGTACCTGTAGAAATTAATAATAGCCATGCAAGCTGTCCAATTGTCATTTGGATAACACAGCCACAAAGCAAGCTGTCTGTATCTGTGTGTGTGTGTGTGTGTGAAGAGGGGGTGTTGGTGGTGTATAAGAAGAAAAGCATGGAGCAGAGGATGAGATTTAATTGGAGAGATAAAGATTCTCTAATTAAAGCAACTAATGCTTCCTGATGACATAACAGACAGACAAAGCAACCCTCAGCTTAATTGGCTTGAAGCTAAAGGGAGTTAAGAAAGTGAATAAAAAGAAACGTATTTCAGCCACAAACAAGGCGTATTGTGTAGATAAGACTAATGACACATTCAGAGCCATTTTAACACACTGCTTATGTTGAATGATGTCCTATTTGGATTGAGATCACAACAAAAGTGATCTGACCAAGCGCACCAGTTAAATTGAATTACAGTTTTTATCCAGGAGAAACATAGGAAATTAATGCTAAAATGAATCCTCTTCACTAGGACCTCATGCAACGAATAAAAGCTTTGTAGTAACATCACATATCTATTGTAATTAGAGCTACCATCATCATGGAGCAGATTTTATTCATGTAAATTACTTAGAAAGCTTTGCTCTTTGGTCTCTATCAATTAGAATTAATGTTATCTCAGAGGTGAAGGAAGGTTCTATTTGTAAATGGTTGAAACTTTGCTGTAAAAAAAAATACAAGCATTTTTGTATTAACAAGTAAGCTTACAGATAATAGTTGCCAACTCTCAACAATTAAACTGTTGTTACACTCTAATCCACGGCTAAATGTCATTTGACCCAAGTGAAACAGTGTCTGCAAGTGAAAATCCAGCGATTAAGCATCGTACTTCCATTAGTCTGATGACATCATCTTAACAAAGCTGCTTCAGAGCCACAGAACACCGTACACACTGGTTTCCACAGGCTGGGTAGCACTAACCATGACGAGTAAACTGACCTTTAAATGTAAAATTGGCGCATGCCCCTTTAAAGAAAGAGATTTTAAATGTCATATAACATATGACATGGAATAAGTGCGACGTCCTGCTGTGAGAGTTTGATGTGCTGGTCTTTCAGCAAAGCAATGTGAAAGCTAGTCCTGAACTGACCTTAGTTATTATGTGCTCATTGGAATACCCATAGCTTTTTCTTTTCTTCTCTTTTCTTTGGGGGGTTTAAGACAAATCCAGTGTGTTTATTTCAGCCTGTCCTCACCAGAAAAAACACTGTATAAGCTGTCTATGCAAGTTATTAAGGTTACTATGACCCATATTTATATGTATTGTTCTGCATGTGACCAAGGCAGTCCACATATGGAGAAGCTTTGGTGGATGGATGGGTCAAAGAAACAGCGGACTTTCACCCTGGAGGCTGCTGTTCATGTCCCGACTGAAACTAAAAGTCAACATTTAATTATTGTCAACTCATGTTACGTACTTAAGTTACTTCATTTACACAACAGTAACGATTTTAATCCTCAACCTATCCAAGTAGTTTTGCTGCCTGAACCTAAGCAAACTGTGACCATTTGACAGTGCTACCTAAGCAATGATGGAGGTCCAGTATGTCATTTTAGGACATATATTTGTAACTAGCTAAAAGATTTGCATAAGGAGTTGAACCAGCTGTAACCATTGGTTTCGTTTTTAAGTAGAGAACAGGCCAATCTGGCCGAGGAACTAAGGCTGGTGCGAGCAATCACTGCCAATACTAATTTAGCCCATAGCTATATAACAATACACAATGGCTAGCTAGCTAACAAGTTACCGGATAATAAAATAAATCTTAAAATATTACCGAACCATGCATGTTCAGTGTTGCTGCTGCATTGTTTGACAATTAGCTTCTCTGGGTTATGGCGCCCCAACATGGCTGCAAGAGGAGGTCAGCTGACAGCCCTCTGCAGGTTTGACAAAGCCCTCGGAGGCAAAATGAGAGAAAGTGAGTGTAAATTGACAGGCGGGCTGCCATTATTGTGTACTTGCTACAACTGCACAACAAATCCTATTCTAACGCTGACCTTTTCTCTGCACTCTCTCCCTCCTCTCCCTAAAGATTTTTTTTCTTCCTTCAGCCCAGCTGTGACCTGTGAACGCTCACTGCATGCATCTCGTTGGTCTGAGAATCACAGAAGAGCAAAACTGTTTCTGTCCTCACCAGTCACAGTTGTTTTAATCCCCCTGTGGCCCCCAAAAGCCAAACCCTACTTCCAATCCCTTCGTACTATCCCTCTATCGTTCATCCCTCCATAAATCACTAATCCATCTCTCCAGTCTAAGTGCCCACTGCTTGTTAGTTGTCGTCCAGCCTCATCGTAAGTCCACACAGACACACACAAACATACACACCCCATGAACACGCATATACACTGACTCTGCCCCTTGAACATCTGTTCCAGAGCTACTAAGCCGGTCACCAACCTCTGGGCTGATGATCCTTGCACAGAGGAGAAAATAGGGAAAGAAAGAAGGAGGGAGACAAAGACTTGCAGGCGAATGATGTAACACCAAAAAACAGAATCAGATAGAGAAAGGCAGCTAAGGTGAGAGAAAATCACATCCGAGGATGATGGGTGCTTCCAGAGATAAATGGTGTTATAGTGGTAGACGTTCGTTTGGAAATAATGAAGCCTGGACCCTCACAGGAGGGATATCTCCAACACCATCCACTGTAGACCCAGTTCGTATATATCTCATGTATCATCTCCGCATTTAAGTCACAGAGATAATGTCAGAAACTGTTTTTCTAAAAGATAAATCACAGACAATTTTTCAAAAATCCAGAAGGTTATTTAACACTTAGCATGCAGTTCTACATCAAGCGCTGTCAACTCAGTGTAAGAGATTACAGTTTGACATTCAATAATTATACTTCTAGTACTACTACTCCTACTACTGGGCCACTAGGTCTGTCAGGGTGAACAGAAGCTAGTTGAAGTGTATGTGGCCAGTTCCCAGGATTTAGGTAGACACACTTAAGCCCAGTATAAGAATGAATCTGCATATCATTCAGTGTAATGGTCCTCTATGAATAACTGTCAAATTTATAGAAAAGGGTATTGTAATAAAGATAAAATTGGCTATTGTCATCGTTTCCCTCTAAGAATTATTTTTTCTCCCTTTTCAAAATATCTATTACTCTCAGTTTCTATAATTTGGATATTAAAGAACACAATACTTTTTATGGGTAATCTTAGAGAGCATAGTAAGACATGATAAAAAGGTCGAGGAAAGGTTAAAATGTTAAATGAGCTTGACAGACAACTTTAATATCATGACTGGCATGCAGAGCTTGAATCCCTCTAGTTCCTCATTTCTACAAGAGGAGGCTCTGTTTTTATTTTCCGACATGTATAACTCTAACATTGAAGACATAGGACATGAGTTAGATCAGTCCCAGAATCTTAGAAAGGAAAGAACGGAATACAGAGGCCCTCTGATGTAGCAGAGCTAATACTGTTCATCGAGCCATACAAAGAAGTCTTCTTTGAGCTATTCAAACTGAGTAAATTGAAGCTGCAGTTGCAATACCATTTTTTTTTCTATTCTGAAATTAGTCAAAACTCATCTTTGGTGAGAAAGGATCGAGTCACCTCAGGCGAAGTGAATGATTTTCTTGATGTCCTGTTGTGGTTATAGGCTGATTTTGTTGCTGTTGTTCTTTTCACATTTTTCACCCTAGATGTATCACCAAAGAGGGGAAATTAATTATTCATAGCACATTGAATGAGTATTCTTATATTTATTATTAGATGTAAAGCAGTAGTCTTTTGGTGGAACCAAACTGACAGCGGTGGTGCTGGTATGTAACTGTTATGACTAATATATCTTGTACTCCTTAAATTGCATGATGAAAGATCACATGGGTTTATCTTTAAGGAAACAGATCCTCAGGTCTGTGACTTGGAATGTAATGTGAGAGGCACACACTGGGGCTAAGAATCGATTTGGCGAAAACTTTTGAAGGCTGATTCTGGGTTTATGTTTCATTTAAGCGCCCCGTAGCTCATATTTTGTGCCAACATTATAAGTGGATTTTTTATAAGGCTATTTTATTGCCCAGAAACCCCTCAGAAGCACCTTATAGCACATCAGTGAACATTAAAAGTAATCTAATTCTTTGAGCTGGGTTAGCTGCTCCTTAAGGAGGATTGAAGCAGGTTTCACTGCAAGTTTTACAGACTGTTGAGTAAAATCCTTCCACGCCAGGCTAGAATGATTTCCCAGGGCATTAAAATTATTAAAGGATATTGACTAACCATGGTCAAGGAGGTACTGTCATCATCACAGATGTAGACAACAACGATGACATTGGCTGGCCGATATCAGGTTTTTAATAAAAGGCCTGTTAAGTTCATCACTCCAACTGCAATAAACTGAATGAGAAAGAAAGTGGTGGAGAACAGATTGAAATCCAGAGAGGCAAACTGGAAAAAGGGAAAGTCAGAGTGAGCTGGAGAGAAGATAAGTCCAAAGTCCAATTTAACATTTTAGTCTTTTTTCTTGACTGTTTAATGTGCTTATAAGATGAGAAAATGCCACCTTCATATCGCCTGCCAACAGCTCAGTCATTAGGGAGGAACAGGGATGGAAAGAGAGAGGGTGAAAAGAAAGCAGGAGGACTGGAGTGAAGGAACGATAGGTAACAAAGGGAGGGGTTGCTGAAGTGGTAGGCAGCACTTGAAAAAAGCAGACAGAGATGGTGCCTTGTGAAAGAAGCATCAGATCAAGAAATCTGACAGCCATTGATTTCTTTTTTCTTCGCTCGAGTGTTTTCAGCCTCCCGTTGCCTCTTCTCAAAGCGCAGCAATCTGAGAGGCCACCTGAGACGCTGGGCAGCATATTTCTTTTCTGTATTTTTCTCCTGCTCGACATGTTTTTTATCTCCATCACAATTTCCCATAATTTCTGCCCAACAGTTGGCTTTTCTTCTGGAACTTCCACCCAGGTGATCCATGGCTTCTCTCTCTCTTGTTGGAGAGACATGATAGCCCTGCATTATTTGCCTTCTCTCTCTCAGATTGTTCTTGGTGAAGGTCTGCAGTCTTATTTTTCCCCTTTTCCTGTCACTTCTGATGAAAACTATTAATACTCATGTTGAAGATGAAGTGAAAAGTCAGCGACAAGTTACAATATGATAATATGGTGCTGAAGTTCAGAAAAGTAATGGTTTTGAAAAACATGCAGCTGCATTCAAGGACAATCAGAAAGCTCTGACATTGGCAGCTTATTTTTTTTAAGGCTCTATGTTTGGTCCTCCAATGTTCATCCAATACATGCTCCCCCTCAGTAATATAATCTGTTGTCATGGTCTCCACTCCACCGCTATGCTGATGATGCCCTGCTCTATATCTCCAGTGAATCCATCTTCACTACGTCTCACTCCACCCTGACCAACTACATCACCAAATTTAAATCATATACTTAAGCCATCTAATACTGCAACTAACAATTATCTAACTAATCTGCAAATAATATTAGCATCAATTAATCATTTGGGTGGTAAAAGTTCCTAAAGTCTGAGGGGACATTTTCAAATGTCTTGTATGATCAACAGTCCAAACCCAAAGACATTCACTTCACTCTAAGAAGACAAACCAGCAAATGTTCACAATAACTGGAATCAAATATTTCTGTTTAAAATTTAACAGATTTTCAAAACTGCTGCCGATTATCAATGATCACCTCATCAATAAATCAATTAATCTTTTCAGCTATAAAGCCAACTTTTCAAAATTGAATAGTGACAAAAAAAAAAAAAAAAGCCTGAAAGCTCTCATCCAAACCAAACACAGCTCCACTCTGTCTCACCTCGCGTCTGCCACATCCGTAACCTCTCATTTGGACACCAAGTTCTCACCAACTGTCATTTCTAAAAGTGCTGTTTTTCACTCGAAAAACACAGCTCATCTCCGCCCATCCTACCCCTTTTAAAACTGTTAAAGCTCTTAAAACTCTGATCCATGCCTTCATTACATCCAGACTCGGCTACTGCAGTAGCACTTTTTATGGCACATCCTCCAAAGGGCAAATTAGCTTGTGAATGCAAATGCTTTTGGCAGAAGCCTTGAAGGTACCAACAAGGGAAATCTTTAAACATGCAAGGTATAATTTACAGACCACAGCATTGTCTTATTTTTTGGTAACAAAAAACAAACAAACAAAAAAAAAATGACCTACAATATTATCAGTTGGTGAACCGTTCTGTTTACCTTATGAATCTAAGTCCAAAATTCATTCTGATTCCAACTCTGTAAAAACAATGAACTGAAATATGTTAAATGCTCTGTAAAGCTAAGGGGAGTTCCTCATAAATACAGTCATGTGGTCCATTTTTAATACAGCAATAATAATTAAACTTCTTTAAGAAACTGACCTAAAGTTCACTTCTACAGCTTGTAAACGGTTCTTCAGGATGTTGATAATGGATTAGAATGTGGTCCTTAAAGAAAACTTGTCCCATCAACCTTCCATTCCCTACTTGCTCTGTATTGTGCCCTTACTGCCACTGCTGTAAGAATCAACTCATGAAGTCTAATGTCCATGTGTTTCCATCTTTGGAGGCAGTGAGAAAAAAAAGCCACTGAAAAGCTGAGAGAGAGGAGAGAGAAGAGAGCAAGGATTGATGAAGAAAAGTGAGTTATTGAAGGAAAAGACATTAATGGAGTGGTTAAAAATAAGAATGAGGACTGGCCCTCAGTGTGGAGCTCTCTCTCCTGCTGCACTCAGGGTTTTCAGAGCATGTCCAAATCCTGCTAATAGCTCTCTGTCAAAGAGGGAGCACACACATACACGTGTGTTCACACATGTATGCACACTCTGTCATCTTCGTTCTTTAATTTAAAATGACTAATGTCTAAAACATACATCCAGTGATGGCAAGACAAGGGCTGAAAGCAAGGAGAGATGAGGAAGTGACGAAGAAACACTTACGGTCACATAAGTGCAGGAGGCAAAGGCTTAAAAGGCTTATGTGGTATTCACTTCAGTGAGAGAGTGGGAGACAGACAGAAAAACGGACAGACAGATAGAAGCTGGGATAAGTCAAGGATGGAATAACTACTAATGGGAAAGATCATGCTCCTGAGATTACGATAAATCAGAGAAATAAGATTAAATTCAGAGAACTGCAAAAGGATTTAGTCTTTCTTTTTCACCTAAAAATGCTCCACATCTCATCCACATTAGGGCTGCAACCAAGGACCATTGTCATCATGACTATTTTCTAAATGAATTATTATGTCTATAAAACATCAGAACACAATGAGGGCCCAAAGTGATGACTTAAACATTCAATCGATTCTCAAAAAAGTTAATGTACATTATTTCCATATTTAAAATGAGAGCGTGACTACAAGCGAAGGATAACAGGATCACTGCACTGTTAACTAAAATGGCACTTAAAATGAGGGAGAATTGCATTGTCAGGCATCCTTATCTAAGGAAATTCACCTTATATGTCTGGAAATACTGGGTCAACAAGTGAAAGGGACTTTCTAATGGCATATAAAAAACTAATACAACGAGATTTTACAACACCAACACAGAGTTTTAACAAACAGTTCTTCCTGGCCCCTCAGGACAAGAGCAGCTGACCTCTTTTCAGGATCTCAGACCTCCATCTGGGATGAGGCTGACCTCATTTAAAACACATCCATTGGAGGGCAAGGCTATTTCCATCTGGGTCACAAAGACAAGAAATAATGTCCTCCATCTACAAGTAACAATCGCGTTTATGTGACTGAAAACAACCCAAGAGCCCCCTTATATCCATTACATGGGTTCAAAGCAAGCAGATGAAGATCAATTCTGCTATGAAATCTGGGACTATTTAAGTCATGCAGGTAAAACTATTCCTACAAGTCCATGGAGAATCAGGCGATTTGTGATAAAAGCCTTCTTGGCACTAGACAGCAATTTCATTTTCCTGAAACACTGACACCCTCATTCCTGTTCCTGTCCAATAAAAACCTATGTCTCTTTCTTGCCCAACTGGCAGCTAGTGAATCCGTCCGTCTCTTCAAACACCGTATCACTGCGTTCAAATCATCCAAAGCATCCAATTTCATTCCGAGTGTCTTTTTTTGATGATGTCCTCGACCACAAAATCCTCTCTGGCTGTTCAATTTTTAATCAGAAAGAAAGGAAAATCAAATACGCGCTTGCACAAATATGCCAGCGTACGAGAAGGCATGCACACATATTCTTTACTATTTCCTTGCAGGGTAGAGATATGAATCAGCTGATACCACAAGGAAAGACAAGATGTTCATTTATATCATATTTATATAATATTTTTCAAGAAGCGGGACTTGTGGAAAGCCTCCTCCCAGCCTCTCCTTATGAAATATTTACACTGGGAAGCTCATCTTCACAGTCGGTAACGGCACACATTTATTAATCAGTTCAGGCTTCCAGCTGCTCCACTGTTCGCTTTCTCTACACGTATGAGGCATTATTACACATAAATGCTAAATTATACTTAACTTTTGCATGCAATAATAGCAAGTGCACACCACAAGCTCGGACATGAGTGAAATTTATCATGCTGAGTCAAAGACAAAAGCAATATGCATTCATGCCTGTGCTGTAACTACACAACTTTAACACATTTTGGTGCCCACTTGGCAGGTGGACACAAAACACAGTCGCTGCAATCCTTTCAATGCACTTCCCTCTGTTTACAACAGCAATTTCACGCATTCAAATGAATAAAGTGCACAGTAATACAGCAAGGTGAGCGTTCCCAAACAGAAAAGTGTGGGCAGCTATTACAGCCTTAGTTTTTTTTGTTTATTTCACTTAATGGCTAAGACGCCACAGCTTTTTAAGTTACAACACATTTGATGGAGGCAGTAAATCAAGCATTTGCTCCAGTGCCACTCAAAACTGTTGCTTTGAAAAGGACTTGTGTTCAGCAGCATACGGCTCAGGTCAGCGCTGCATCTGTCCGTGTATACACAGCAGAGGAGGGAGCTCGAGCTGGCTCCCCGGCTATTGCGCACCATGTGTTTGTGTGGGAAGGGGCAGGTTCGAGGAGACGACGAGCCAAGCGTCTGCACAGTTGGTGCATCAAAGGGAGTCAAGCTGTAACATTTGTTGATTACACAACATGTGAGTCTAATAGAGGGTACAGGTTGCATTTAGTAAAGGTGGAGGACTGAGAGATGGAGAGGAAAAGGAAAGAAAGAGGAGGATAGATAAAAAAGATATGAAACTAAATAAGAGGACTCCTGATGGATAATTAATGATGCTTTTCTCTTCCTCCTCATTCTGTTTTCATCTCAGTATCTGCTCCGTGCAACGCTATGACCTTTAGGGTGTGTGTAATTCGAGCACGGGGACCTGAGCATAAGAATATATGAAAATCCATAGTGTCTGCTGCACACCGAGCAGACCGAAGACAGCTGGCTCGACTGCTGACAGGCTGTGGTCCTCCACCCAGACAGCTTATTATACCAGCAGCAGCCTCGCTCCCATGGGGGAGACGCAGCCAGAAGTTAGCTCATCTTCATCAGACAAAAATCACAGTTCAGAAGCTATGTTCCAGTTCTTCAAGAGCACATTGATATTTTTAAAACTCAATTTGAGACATCTGAACTTTTCTCTCCTCTAAGATAATCCAACCGATTGTCCGGAAACTATGACAGATATTCATTCACTATTACACCTTACACTAATGCAAAAGTTGGTTGGTTAGTTGGTTGTATCTACTACCTCAATAGCAGGCTAATCTTTCAGTTCAGTTTGGATAGGTTTCAGCAATGAAACAATTTAGAGCATGAAACCGGGTTTCCTGGATGAAAGTAATGTGCTTGACCTATGCAATCACACCAACCTGCTCTTTACATGTCATTTGACGCGTTGGAGGTGAGAATGGGCTGTTCTTTCCGAGTACCCTGCACACTGAAATATGATAGTAAAGGCGCACCAAATGCCAAAGCTTCCTGAGTGAGAACAGGTTGACTAAACATGTCCAATAATTACCAATCAGGACACACAAGCTCTTCAATCAACCCAAGCCAGGATCTGAACCCTTTAGTCCTATGCTAAAGTATAGCACCCATATAGCTAACAGGGTAATCCAACAGATGAACGAAGGATTATAGGGAGATTACTGGAGCAGGTTTCACTAATGATATAACATGCACAAGCATTCTGTACATGAAGTACTGGTGGAAATTAACCAAATTGTTTTTTTCAGTTCAAAGAATAAAAGTCACCATCACTGACTATATAGTTCATTATTTTTTGTGTTAACTCTTGGCAGCACCATTAACAACTGTTCGTAAATTCGGTTTGTGATTACCTGTAAATTCATCTTATTCCTTCTGTTCAGTTCAGTCCAGTGAAGTATGAAACTAGGCCTATATGGGAGTTATCCTTTAGCATAATGATTGAAGGATTTCTTTGTTTTGTTTTGTGTTTTGCTTTTCTTGCTGGTTTGACTACAATGCACCAAAGTTTAGCAACATCTGAATCTGATTGCAGTTATAGGGTGTTGCCAGTTCACTGTAAATCAAATCGGATTAAACCACAACATGCACAGTGAAAGTCTTAATAAATAATGCCCAAGGATGTTTTTTCCCCAAACTTTAACTTTGATTGCTGCTCACTGAGATGCGACTATTTAATGTTCCGTTATATATAATGCCGACAATTTGAAACCAAGTATTAAGGGGCTATAGGAATATCAGCCCTACAACGGTTCCTAGATTCCCATTGAAGATATAATTAACATTGTGTCTGTCAAACTGACCCTTAGACAAATCTATAGCATCCACAGATTCCCCTCAGGGGTCACGAGTGTAGCTATTCTGCTGCTGAGGTGAAGGAGGATCCTGATATAGTTCTATCCTTAGCTGCAATCGATCTGCTGACAACAACACCCATCTTCTCTGTCCTCTCATTTAGCCTCCCCTTTCTCTTTTCCTCCTTCCTCCATCTATCTCCCTTCTCCTCCAAACTGTCTCCAATGTCAGTTTGTCGTTTTTTAACAGCCCTTGATCTTTGCTAAATGCCTTGGGCCTAGCTTGCTGCTGCCTGAGCTCCCCTGGTATCGCTGATCTAGATCTTTCCGTCCTGCTCCTGCCAACGCAAACTGGCAGCAGGATCGCTAGAACCCGGCCTTCTGGCCTTTCTCCTTGTTACTAAACTACCCAAAAGTGGGTTCAGATGCCTCATGTTGTGCTGGGATTCATGAGTGCTGTCGTGGTGTCCTGGATTAGTTGCCTTGCTGAATGGACAAGACAAGGGAGCAGTAATGGAGGCTGAGAGCAGTCAGACTCTAACCTTTGTACACCTGACATATAAGCCTCAGGTTTAATGAGGTTCTAGCGCCCATATCAATTAACTACAATGAAGACATTCAAAAAGTTGTCATGTAAGTACAAACCTGCATGCATCAGGAGGGAGATGTTATTCTTCAAGCATCCGTTCCGCAGCTGGGACAGTTTGAAAAGCTTGTGGTTAGCGTTAGTTGTAGCTCCAGTGTAAATGATATTGTAAGGGCAAGTTAAATAGGACACTGAATCAAACCTCTCTCCTTTCAACCTGCCAACAGTATCACGTTGCCTGCGAGGTGAATTGTCCCACATGCACTGCGAGCTTAAAGGGTTACTGTGATGTTTTCCGTGTTCTCCAAGGGCTCTAAAAAGGGGACATCCCTTACTGAGAGAGGCCTCCAGGGTGAAGGGCTTTCGAGGCAGCAAAGTATATTTTTGCTCATGTCCCCGTGCAGCACGCTGCACCGGCACAGCATCGAAAGCCCAGAAGACACACTCCCAGCTACGTGCGAGAATCACACGCACACGTTGGAAAAATACACACTGCAAGGACACACACTTCCCAGGATGGAGATGGTAATCATTCTCCCAGCATCAACTTCCTCTCTTTGTTGCTCAAGGCAATTACTCACTTATTCAGGTCAAGGATTGTAATGAGAAATCAGTTAAAAAAAAAAAAAAAAAAAGACATGGAGCACAGGGCATCACTAGGGTTTGGCAAGTTGTGGCACATCCCATAGCTTGACTTTAAAATGATTTTTTAAAGACCACTAAAACTGCAATATTGTGAGCCATGGTATAGCTTGTGACTTCCTGAGATGATTGTATAAGACTGAACTGCACAACAGATGTTGACAACTGTAGCAAATTCAAGTCTAAACAGAAGTCTAAGCTAAGACATTTCTTATGTTTTAATGGTGCGCCATTGTTGCACAATGCTTGCTAGTGCAACCAGTCCAGGACCAGTGCCTCCTCTAAGCTGTTACTACAGTGACGTACGTCGGCTATTTCATCACGTAGACCAAATCCTGTCTCGTCAGTCATCATTCATCCTTTCAGATTGCTCCCAGAAACTTAGTAAATATAAGTGGATTTTGGCAATTTTGGAGTAAATGTCATTACATGCAGGGACAAAGCTTTTGGTTTATTGAACTGACATAGAACAACCATCAGGAGTTTTTCAAAGCCCACTCAAGAGAGCGTGTCAGCCGTGGGGAGATCCATGCAGAACACAAGGGCAAAAAACACATCAAAAAAGGGTGATATGGGTGGGAAGAAAGTCATGTTCGAGTGAGGAAAAGAAACGAGAAAGCTCCGATCATGTGGGGCTCAGGAGAGTCGGGGGTGTGAAGGGCAGATGGGAGAGGCAGCAGCATCCGTCTTTTCCAGCTGCTTGTCGGCACACACACACACACACACACATGGACGGCAAGGTTACGACCCCTCTGGCTTTCGCTTGTCGTCCTCTCTTCTCAACCCTCCTTCTCCATATCGTGCTCTTTTTTTCCACTCATCACATTTCTCCTGCAGACATCTCATGTGTTGTACGCCAGTTTCTAATCCCCCCGTGAAAAACACACACACACAGGCCGATCCCATCCCCCCACTCACTCCTTGGCTCCTGACGTTCCACCACGCATGCCAACACATGGTGATCACGCATCCTTGGAAATGTGTGACTCATATCACGAATGTATTGAATTAATCTAGAAAAATAACTACATTTTTGGCAGCGTTTGTGTTTGCAGATAGGTGAACTGTGGGTGCATGCTCGCCATATTGTTTCATCTCCACACAGCGTACAGTATTAACTCTTCCCAGCATGTCTTGTGCTGCTCTTTCGCTCTGTCTCTATTAAATCCTGTTATCTTTACATAATGCAAAGTTGTCCTGAGAACATCCACAAATCCCCTTGGTGTGTTACACTTGGCGATTACGTTGATTGGGTCTCTGACGTGTATTCCTCTAGCAGAATTGGTGTGTGGTTAGAAAAACAGGAGGAGTCTAGGGGAGGGGAGGCAGCTCTTGCCTAAAAGTCATCACATTAATATAAGGCAAAGGACATTGCTTTCTAACATACTTACATAAAGAGGATTTAGCCTCCATTTTGCGTTCTCACAACCATAATCTAACTCTCACTCAGCCATGCTTATTTCATGCAACTTCTCCCTAAGCCAGGAAGATTTGATCAAACGTCGTTGATGACACATCTCTGCATAATGCAGTAGGTTTTCAGTTCAAAGCGACGCTTTAAATATTCAACCTGGTCTGGAAAATCATGAAAAGAAGGGTAATCAGATGCCTTGATGGCATTTTAACTGTGGAACTAGCGTAATGTTACGTCAGGAAGCATAAGAACATACGTATGTGACTCAAAAGGCTCCTCAATTACCAAATAAGGCAGAGGCATGCAGCATGTGGACCTAAATGCCACGCTTCACTGAGGGGAGATACGAGGGGTTGACTGGAAAACTACGCCGTGCCACCTCACCACATTATAGTTTGTCTCACTTTCATACTTCCTGCACAGGTGATGAAAAAAAGAGAGAATGTATCTAAAAATACCAGCACAACCTCGCAAACAGCCAGCTCAGCGAGAATTTCCCCTTCACCAGCGATCGTGTCGCACCAACAGAGGCCCACAAGCTGCGTGATGGAGATATCCCACAATGCAGTGCAGGGACTTGTACAGTACTGGCGTGCAGGGCTCACCCCGGGGTCAGATGGAAAGATCACACGCACAGACAACTCCTCGTCTTGCTCGCAGACTCTCTTGTGCTCCTGCTCTACATCCTCCCTCGTCGTCTCCCGCAGGCTCGGTGTGAAGTTCACACTTCAGTCTGCTGATACCGAGCAAAGAATCACATCCTCGCTGGTTAGCGGCTTCCTCAGGTTCTCATTTTTACCACGAAGCTGTGCGCGCGATACAACTGCTGGAAGTGTGACTCTTTACTACAGCTGGGTGATAAGGAGATCTGTCGGGATGAAAATCTTCGCTGCTCCTTATTTTAGCTCTGCATAATTAGCCTGCTCCACATTTAAATTCTAGTGAGGATCCCTTAGAAAAATGATAAAATGATGCACAAGCAGTGTTGGGGAGTAACTGGTTACATGTAATTAAATCATAAAATAAATGGAATTGTAATCGGTTACAGTTACCAAGAAAAAATACGTCATGAAATGTAATAATTTGCATTACTTTGATGAAGTAATTGAAAATACTAGCAAGCAGCTTAATTTCCTGCAGCCAAGAGTGTTTTCATTTTCTACTAATCTGCATCTTATGCTCTCAGTTAAGTATTTTGTCCATCAAATGAATGGCAAAAAGGAGCAAATTCTTACATTTTTACAAATTTTAAGAGAACAGTATAGTAGAATAGTAAGAACTGCCCATCACGATTTCCCAAAGCCAAAGGGGACGTCCACATGTTACTTGTTTTGTCCACCAAACAGTTCAACATAGAAAATGTAACGTTCTAGCCAGAAACGACACTACTAGAGCAGTGAGAGTGAACCAAAACAGTAAAGTCAAGCTTAAACTCATTATAAGGTGGAGAGGAGCTGCAGATTTGGTGATAACTCCATTTACCATAACCATTTATGCATCGTCACGTTCACACTGTCATTTAAAATGCTGTAAAAAATATTGGAGAAAAAAAAAAACCTATCTGCATTAACGATCAATGGTAACATATTTCCCATAGAGGAGATTCAGTCAACTGATCAGACAGAGGGACTCTCTGGGTCTGCACACACTCTGTACACATCTTTTCAGCTGTAACTCTCTCTCACCTTCTACCTCCTTTACTTTCTCCTTTTATCTCCCTTTCCAAAAATGTTGGAAACATCCCTCTCTTCCTTCCTGCTCTCCACTTCCATCTTATTCTCCACGTTTAGTTTTTCCTCTATGGTTAATGTGTTAGCGAAAACACAGACACATCTCACATCTCCAGGGTGGAGAGAAACAGCTTGCACAGCAGCACAGCACTCTGATCAGTGACAGCCTTGTAAGCTTCAGTGCAGCACTGTCACTGCTTTCATTTAGGACCTCTGTATTGTTTTGTACTGGGACGATTCAGATTCAGATCTGCTTTATCTAAAGGACAGAGGCTGTTCTATTTACAGCTGACAGCCAACCTGTTTATCCCGGTCTGTTTGTGTGTTTTTAACAATTTTGTTTGGATGTCGTGATTGTGCGTGAGGGTGCGCACACTGGAGTATACGCTGACGTGATGCACCTTCATGTTTCCACTAATTGGCAGCTGGTGTCAGTAAGAGAAACTTAGCAATGCATCAGCAAATGTAAAGACGATGCCAAACATGGATGTAAACAATGCAGGATCACAAATGGAAAAAAAAAAATCAAATTTGCAGATGTTTCATGAGGAAGGAAATGCATTCAACATGTTTCTTAGAGCACAGGGATCTGATCACAAGCACAGAATATATAAAGCACAACTTTGCTTGTTTATAAGAAACCACCCTTGAGAACCACTTTAATGCTTTCACTGAGCATTTTCCCAATGTGCTATCGCTCCACCAGTACCATCCACCACCGCAGTAGCAAACTACATGTTTACAGTCATTCATTCTAATTAGGAGGTCACAGAAGCATGTCTGGCTCCACGCAACTTCATCACTACTGATCACCAGCAAACCCCCCTCCCGACTGCCCCCATGAATCCCTTAAATCTCCCCACATTGGTGCCTCCTGATGACCACTAATTCAGCACAACAGCTAAGCAGCCGCAACAATTAAAACAGCAATCTCCGACCTCTGGAATGGTTTATTTGGAGATTTGGTCTAATTCTTGCTCAGAATGAAGGTACAAAGCATCATCAAAGAAAAAGCCATAAGCACAGCAGCTCACATTACGAGAGTATCATGCTGTGCTCTGAGAGGCAGACGAACTTTTAATTGAACAGACTCTCCAAAACAATGCTGCTCTTTTGCTCACAGCTCCACAGAAAAAAGGTTGCTGTGTGATTGCACCAGCCGCTGAAGAAATGAGTCTGCAGTCATTACTGCTGCTTGTAAATGCATCCAAGCCAGCCGGCGCCAGATCGATTTTTCTATTTCTGATTGGCCCTCTGTTATTGCCCTGAGAGCCCTGCGAGAGGCTGGCTGGGGGGGAAATGCTGAGCTTAATTGATGCTGTCATGGTATGAAACATGTTAGGATTTTTGGCCCAGAAAATTTTATCTCGCTTCTCTGTCGCAATACTGCTCTATTCTCATATTAAAAAAAACAAAAAAATACAGGCACGACATTCACTACTCTGTTTATATTCATGCGGTTGAGGTGGAGACGCAGCTGGTGGTTATTCTTCCATAAAATTCCTCACATTCTGCTCAGGCGTAGAGTAGAGTAGAGCTTTAATGTCCCAGAGGGGCAATTTGGCTTACAGACAGCAGTCAATAATAGTAAATACAAAAGGAATATAAGGACGTGGGGTTGAATACAATTCGTCAGTGAAGAGTGATCTTGCATGTTTTTTGTTCTCTTCCAGATGCCGCAAAACAAGATTTAACAGGTTTGCAACTTCAACCCCCCCCCTTGTCTTATAAGCTAACTGGAGGCGGTCCAGTCAGTCTTGTGTCATGGCTAATCTCTAGTTTTGAACATTGTCATTACACAGGGTGATCACGGCTTTGGTGATGTGGCACTGCTACTGGTTTGCTACCTTCCAAAGTCTGGCTACCTTCTGCAGTTTCAGAGAAGACTGAAAGATATACATAAATATGTCTTTTAGGAGTTTCCTCCCGGTGCTGTCAGGACCAGACCGTTCCTCGCCTTGATAAGCCATTCTGTGTCTTCATCAGTCTGTATCAGCCCTCTACCCTCTCACAGAGTTGATGATTAAAATCATGTGCATCAAACCTCTGATAAAACTGAACTCATCCGCCAATTCAGACATATCAGGGCAGATTACAGCGCACTTTTCATCCTACATTCCAAACACAGATCTAATGCCTCTCCATGTGTTACCATTTCTCAGTTCTCTCTATGCTTCATTTTCCCAGAATGTAACATGATGACAAATCTGCACAGGATTCTTTATAAATGTCCCAGTTTCTACATTCAGAACAGTGATTTAGCGTCTGAATAGAGGTCTCACCATGAAGGCCTTGCACTGTTTTTTTTGTCTCTTCAAAGTCGGCTGGTAGACTGGAACTAAACAGCGTTATGATCAGAGGTGCCGAGAGGAGCTTTGCAGTAAGATTTGCAGGCTCCTCTGATGGTCCCATAGCAGAGGTCCAGCACCTCTGCACCCATAATAGGGCTGCTTTCATCAGGAGATACAGTCTTTTCTTCAATGCGTGTGGCAGTTAAAAAACATGTTTTCATTTAAACACACACCCTTTTCTGTACTTTGCAAGTCTTATGAGGGTCCTATCTCAAGGTTGTCCAGAACCTTCGATTTGAAGATCAGAGCTGGAGTGTTGTCCTCTGAGCCAAACTGCAGGAGTTCCTGGACACTGTCAGAGACTTTGCACTTGCCCTTCAGTGTTTTGCGAGCACAATAGAGGGCAGGGGTATGTGATGCAACTGTTGTCTCTGTGGTCCCCTCCTCCTCACCCAAACGGTACAGGTTCTAGTGGAGTGCAGTCCATGACCTTCCTTCAACAGTATAACAGTACCTGCTTTCATTACCACAGTACCAGAACTGCAGCGCTGAGAAATTCACAGCTGTACTTCAGTCTGTGAGTTCTGGTCGTACTCCTGCAGGCAAAACATGGCCGTAAAAAAGACCAATATCACAAGAAAGAAAGGCCACAATCTTTGATAGAATGATGGCAATGGAACAGACAAAAGGACGGACGAATCCCCCTTCTGCAGGCAGGACGCATCCAACAAACAGACTGAGAAACAGCAGAGGAGACTGTTGCAGCAGGTCCCCACAGGTGCAGTGCCCTGACTGCAAATATGTCTTGTTTGAAAGGTGTAAGAGAGGCGTCTTAATCAAGAGAGAACGCCCGAGTCGAGAGTCAGGAGAGAGCCGTGAGAAAAGACAATATTTTTGTTATGCCTACTGTACAGCTCCTCGGTCTAAAGGGACTAATTAGCTATTAATCCATTTAGACTGAATCTACATTTGACAGAGAGACAAGGTGAGCTAAAAAATGCTCTGAAAGAAGATGAAAGGCTAATTACAGACTAAGAGGAAGAGAGCTAATGGTTGAGTGGGAGACATGCAGAGAGAAATGAAGTCAAGAAGTGAAATGGGGAGAGAAACATTCTTGTGGTCCGGGAGAGAAGTGATAGATGGCAGACGAGGATAGATAGAGGCAAAGAGGAAGAGGCTACTTTGAGATACGATCTCGACAGAGGTATCGCTGGAGTGCGCGGCGACTGTGTGTTCTCCACCGCACATTATCAGTTGAGAGCTGTTGGCCCATTTATGCTAAAGAACACACACGTACACACTCGCTCACACACTTCTCTCCCCACTGACTTCATTAGCCTAACCACATGCAGAGCTCGGGGAGTAATTGGCCGCCCTTTCAGCCTCCTAATGGCGAGCGGAGAGGAGAGGAGAGAACAGGAGGTGAACGAGCAGAACTACTGTCATTTCTCCAAACTTATTTTCTTACGAGCTTTCATGAGATGTTGTTTTTTTTTCTCCTTTCTCATTAGCTACCTTATTGTTTTAGCCCACTGCTCTTTCGTGGTATTCCCTCTTCCCACTTCATTTATTTTGATGCTTCTATTGGAAGACAAAAGGAGGAATCACTTAGCAGTCCAATCATATTATTCCAAATCAGTGTTGATTGGATTCACTTGGAGTCAGCTCGACCTGCCTACAACTAGAGATTTGAACAATTATGTTGCTTAAGCTTCATATCTTTTGATTAAAATACTTTTAATCAAGAACTGTACTGAAGTACAATTTTGAAGTACTTGCACTTGAGTAATTCCACTTTGTGCTTTACTTCTACATGTATTTTAGAGGGAAATATTTACCTCATTGTCATGTCTCAGATGTCTACAAGTTGTTGATGGGACTTCTATCTGGTTTTCTTTAAATACCTATCATTCTCAGTTTGATTCATACAGTAAGGATGCTCTAACCAGACCCGAGCTCATCACTGGCTGTGCTCTGAGCCACATGGAGCATCACACTCGGACTGACTGGTAACAGCTTTGGTGTAGGCCCGCGCTGTGTTTTGCCCCGAGCTGTCCACCTCCAGCTGAGCAGCTGCTATCTCGGCCTTATCGCGGGCTTTATCAGACTGCATGTCTGACGGGCAGGAGACGCCCCTCCCAGTAGGATCGGGGCAGATTATAGGGCCGGCAGCGTGCACGGCAAACACAGACCTCATGTCAACCCATGCACGCCACATCCCCCTCAACCTACTCCACTACATATGAAAACAGAGCCACAAAGAAAGAGGCTCACGAAGCATGTAAACATGATTCCTTACGTCTTCTCTGATTCTCACTAGTTTCATGGTAAAGATGTGTGAACCTATGTGTGAAGGCTGTTTTTTTCCCTCTGTACACCCCCCAGATACAAGAATTATGGTTGCTGTAATTTCTTTAAAGGGGCATTCCACCTACAAACGAGATTCAGTTTATTATTCATGCAGACTGATGCTCAACCTGTGAAAACATCTGAATAATGTCTTCTGTGGCTCTTGGTGGGGTGTCTAATGAAAGATGCTACCCTTGCATTATGGGAATCCATACTCAGTCCACCGTTTTTGAAGCTTGACTCAGACTAGGAACTAGAAGTCAGGATATCTTGGTCTCTGCTGCCACAATTCCTCCTGTGAGTCTCTTAAGGAAGTGCAACACGAAACAGTTGAGCACCCCTTTCACGTGGATGTCAGCTGGTGTTTCTTGACACCATTCAACTTCAAACATTGGTGTAACGTTTCATAGTGCTCAAAATAAATAAAATTAAGATTGACAAAGGGGTCTGTTGATTTATTTTTCCATACCTGATTGTACTATTCACACCTAAACAACAAAACTAGTAAATTTAGTCAATTTAGAGCTAAAATTTGGTAGTTGGTTATGGTGAGGCAAAGATCGTGACATTGGTCAAAGGCCCTGAAATCCTACTTTTGCAATTAGATTAGCGATGAGCGATGCGGTCTGACATCAACACAGAACAGTTTTGGCTTTTTCATGAGGGTTTTTGAGATTTTTCGACTTCTATTTATTTTCCCCACTGATGTCTATTTTGGTGCAGGACAATGTCTTGTATCTCAAGCCTGGTATCAATCCTGTTCATTACAATCATGGTGCTGGTTCATGCGAAAGTGCTATTTGCTCATAACACCAGAGTACTAAAGACTAAATGTAACATGACTCTCATTAAGGATAAACAGAATCATTTCCTCTCCATTACTGTGTTATACAACCAGACCACAGGGACATTTTACACCAAGCCTTTATGCCCAACTCGTAATGACTATTGTTCCACTGGTCTTCCACCATCATCCATCATCTGTCAAGATATACAAACAGCAGGCCTCTGCGGGGGGATGCTAACCTCACCCCAAAGGCTGGGGGCCACTCCGGCTCCACCAAGGATTTCGAGCATCAGGGGATTCAAAGGTTTTTCTTGTCTCTCTGAAAGAAAGAACTCCAAGAGGCTGGGCCTGTGTGTTTCTATCCCATGATCCACCGCTAGAGCTGTGTTCATGCGACGAGACAAAAACCTTGATTCAAAGTGACTTTCAGGCCGTGTACTTATGTATTCCATGCATGCATGGGGTCAGGGCCGTCTAGTCAAGAACTTCCACCAGCGTTACATGAGAGCAAGGTCACCTATATGAACAACACTAGATGATTCCTGTGAAAAGCCTGTGGCATAGAATATAGAAAGAAGTACTTTTCACACAGTGGAGACAAGCGTGAAAGAGCCACTGAAGAGCGTGAGAGGTGATCATGAAACCATTTCCCTTTCCCTCTGCACTGCAAATCACCTGCCTCACTGAAACAGGCCTTTACTATGACATCTATCATTTTCTAGGTGCTTAACACCTGAGGGCTAAAACCTTTGCTGGTGTGTATATATACAAATTAAGAGTGTGTGTGTGTGTGTGTGTGTGTGCGTGTGTGTGTGTGTGTGTGCAGGCGAGCGTGTTTTGGAGCCAGGGTGACTGAGAGAGAGGTGCTCCAGCACACATTTATCTTCTTATGTAACAACTTGACGAGCATTAACGAGACTAGCATTAGGAAATGCAGGCTAAACGCTGCCTCTACCCGACAAAACATCAGGGGCAGGGTTTTGCCTGTTTCACATCCTGTTCAAATTGAGTTGAGCACGTTTCCTTATCCCCAAATACGAATCAATTAGTCAGGACCGCTCCTCCACCGTGCACCACATTCTCATTAACCTTGGGTCAGACCCAGTGACGGCCACATTATCTGATCCTTCATCACTCTTTACACGATTAGCTGCACGGAATGACAACTACGGAGTGACCACTGTGCCTTCTGACCCTACAACTGCTACTCAAGTGACACTTTTGAATATTCCTGGGTGGATGACAACCGGCTTTCTGCACAAGATCTCACTTCTTGGTGCTGAATGCCAAGTCTGACAGGGACCGGTTAAATCTGGAAGGATTATATGGAAGGCGCGCAACAGCTGGGTGGCATTTAGGAAAGTAAACGTGGAGGCAAATCATATCATATCAGTGTAACACAGGAGGCCCTGAGTCAGGCATAAACAGGCTCGTTATCTCAAGGAAAAGGAGAGCCGAGGTCATGAACACCTAAGTGACAGATGATAATTAAAGATGTCATGTTATATACCCCAAGGACCACCGGGCCCCTGCCTCATATGTTATTTATTTAGTCCACAACATTACCGCCAATGAGCAAGAGAAGCCCTCCTCTCTCTCCAGTGTGGATAAAATGATACACAACATGTTTATCTGACACATGAGATGCAGAGACAGCAGCTATAAGAGGGTGTGGGCTCACTGAGCAGACCACAAGCTGCTTTCTATCCACACTGATTGGTTATCAGCTGTTATCAGGTATTATCACCAAGCCGTGAGATAGCCCCCAGCCTGACACTTACTAACATAGAAAAGAATCATACTATTGGTCATCCAGATGCTGTTATATTAATCCTGCTACAGGTAAAGGAATACAACAGCAAAGAGAGCACGTGACTATTCCTATTAAATATTCAAAAATTAAAGCAAGACATTTGGTAGAAATCTCTACAAATGCACTACTGACTTATGGTTGACAGCTGGGAATAGGAATAACTACAATCACCTGACAAATTAGACTTGTTATTTAACATACCTGTTTCAGCAGGCTTTGCATAGAGTTGGTGGCCCCCTGCTGGTCTAATAGTGCTAATAATGGCTTTTTGTGTATAGTGCATTTCATACATAGGCATTTAAATGGGATTTAGCCATGCTTTGGCCTTTTTTTCAGGCTGCAGAGAGGGATTAAAGGTGGCCCTAACTTTTAGCCTCTCATTTCCATTGGTTTTGTTCTTGTCCATACACACACACACACACACACACACACACACACACACACACACACACATATGTATATATACACACACATACACATTAATTTACTTTACTAACATAAAATAATACTACTACTAATGATCATTTCTGGCCATATTTCAGGCTAAGTGATGGACTTGTGTTTGATGACAAAAGGAAAAAAGGCACGTAATTGGAAACATGTCTTAAGTTTTGGAAATAAAACAATTTATTGATTTCTAGCCACCTTACACCTTTGGATATTCTTTTATTCAATGCTTTACTCATGTGCCACGATAATGTAATGTTTTTTAGTTAAATGTCTTCTTTGGGGGTTTTTTCCAAGCAAATCTTAACACATGTTTGAGATTAAATCAGCATATATCTGCCATCCCTTATAGTCTCCTGCCACCATATGGATATTTCCCTAGATCCGCCCCTGATTACAGCGTAGGTCATTATCAGTAGGGTAGAAATAAGGCAACAAATAAGAGGATGCACTTCAGCCTCTGGATCATCCTTTTCTTCCTGTCTGTCCTGTCGGTCTGTCTCTTTTAAGGGAGCTGGGAGATGAATGCACCTCATGGCTCTAAAACAGGAGGAGGAGAACTGTACGATCCAGAGCACCACAATGCGCATCCATCCCTGCCTCTTGTCCCGCGTCAAGATCATTCATAAAAATGGCAGACCGACACCGCTATCATCCTATTGGCTGCACAAAAGAGGCTTTTCGCGTTTTTATTTCAGTGTTTAACTCGATTTAAGGACCCTGAAGATGATCAGCCGGAATGGAACGCACAAACATACAGAACATCTGTCCAGCAGAACATCTAGTCAGACTGCAGGGGGTACACGGGAATGTTTTCAGATCACATACTGTTGGCTGTGCTTCACTCGGAGGTTTATTGTCACCACACAGCCGAAATACGCACCGTTTCAGCGGGGAAACAAAAGCGTCTGTGTCGCTTTTCCAGAAGCCGGCTTCATTTTACCAGCGATAGCATTACAGAAAACATGCACATATTCAGTACGCTACACATACGAATGTCGAGCCTCTTCCTTACCCGATAGAGTCGAGGTGGTGTCTGTGGAGGGGAGGAGGAGGGTATCCCTGCTCCGGATCAGCGGGGCCGGTGTGCAGGACAGCCGGGTAGAGATGCAGGGATGCTCGGCTCGCTCAGTCCTCCTCCGGTGCTCCTGCTGAACAGCGCTGCCGGACCGACCGAGATCTCCGTCTGCTTACTACTGCTGCTGCACACTTACACACATCCACACACACACCGACTGGCTGACTGAGTGACTGAGTAAGTGGCCCTTGGCTACAGCAGCCGAGCCCTGCAGACCATGTTACCGTGCAGGAGAGAGGCAGCAGTGATGGTGCTGCGGTGCGGGGCTGGTGGTGGTGGTGCTGCTGCTGGCGGGTCCTCTCCTCCAGGGGCCGGGTTTGGACGTGATAGCAGCGGAGTACAGTGTGTTTAAATGGTGAGCGCCGTTGGAGTGGATTTAAACGGGGGGATGGTTTCGCTGAGATTACGTGGTAGGGGTTTAATTAGACAGCGCAGCGCCTATTGGCACCGACGTTGCGCACAGCCCTCCTCCTACTTTCCTCCCTCTCTGGCTCTCCCTCTCCTCTCTCTCTCTCTCTCTCTGCCTACAAAGCCGATTGATATGTGTGTGTGCCAAAACATAGAATCGTGGTGCACCATGATGTGTGTATAACAATATAGTTCACTGCGCCACATTTTATTCTTATTGATGGAGAAGAAGATTGCACAGGGGCCAGAAACAAGTACATACATTAAAAAACATAAATATCACTGTAATGTCTTTATATGGACCCAGTAGGGACGATATTATGCTTGTTGTATAGTAATGCATTAGTAAGCAATATAATAGTCTATCACTTTGGTTATGCTGTGATAAAGCTTTCTAATCTATTTTCGGACTTTCGGTCTAAGACCGACTATTATTATTATTATTACTACTATTATTTTTAATTATTTTTGTAATTGAATAATTATTCAATATCTTCTGCTGTCCGAAAATGCCACACAGCTGGAATATTCAGCGCAGCCGCCACAATAAATGTTTGCACGGTGCGTTTCTGCAAACCATCACTTGAACTACTTTACTTGGAGAAACGTCCAATTGTGGCAACTGGGCTGTGAATAATATATGGTTTAAGACATGTAAGTCTGCCTATTGCTGAAATTTAATATTAACAATGTAGTCTCTAGCCAAGTTTTCATCCAAATGTGTTGAAAATTTGAAAGGAATTTCCACAGAGGAAATGTGGGTTAAAAAGCTGTTTCCATCCACTGCTTTGCACTTTGCACATCAACATAAACATGTGGTGGTGTTCATTTAGTGTCAGGTGCCATTAAACCAGTGCAGAAGAAGGAGGTGCAGTGAGATCATTAAAAGAAGCCCAATCGCACCTCTAAAGATGGAGAAGGATATGGGGAAGGAGAGACTCCAGGAAAGACCGTGACTTGACTTCTGTGGCCACACGCGGTATTACAACTTCCAGCATTTTCCCCACACATAATCGTTGGAAAATGAGCAGTGAAACAGTGAATACATTTTTCGAAGTGTCACAAACACAGTGAAATGAATCTTTGTATTATTTGGATTTGATCCAAGTCTAGAAGAGCCACATGATTAAATCCCATACAGGCCACATCTGGTAAGTCAGCTGGCTCGTGCACATGTTCTGGATACATGGGGGCCCAAACAGGTCCATGCGCCCAGTGAGTAGATTTCATGGGAATGAACTCGACGCCATCTTGCTATGCGGTTCTCTTGAATACATCAACAGGGAAATGTGACGGAAATATAGCATTCCTTAACTGGAAGAATCACCTCATTGCTCCACACACATCCTCCATTTTTCATCTCTTCAGTGGATCAGAAGCTTCAGATGTTCGACTCACATTCTTCATCTAGATCATGATTTATTCAAAGTCTCTTTGCACTGCACCTCATCACACACTCAGCTGAGTTTTGCAATATTTAGACTTTTTTTTCCCTAATTCCTGGTATTATTTTTGTTACACAACTTGAAAATATATAATACAGGTGGACGAAAACGCACTTGCTGCTCTTTACTTTTGTAGGGCAACACACTGTTTTATATGGAAGCACACTCAAACACACACAGCTGCATGCATCAGAAAAAGAGGCTTCAGATCTGAGTCAGACATCGGACAGTCTGTGGATGTTAGTGCTGATGGCACAAGCCGCGTACCAGCCCTCACACACACACACACACACACACGCACACACACACACTACACTGTGAGGTTTGCCATCTGAGCCAGACATCAGCCGTACTTTGTCACACCTCACAGAACTTGAGAGAGCTGTGGGAAGGTTTCTTATTAACTCCAAAGGCTGAAGATGACTCACAGTCGGTGGTCTCTCTGGACTAAGTTTGGTTGTTCATTGAAGGGACAGCTGGCCTGCGTAACCAGCACTACCCCAACAGGAACATCAAAAATGACATGTTCCTAAAGGGAGCACGCAGGCACTCAATCTATGCCATGATGGATTTTAGGCGACGAACATGAAGCAGAGAGGTTTCAAGGATGCTCAGCTTCTTAATCAGCCACTGTAGTGTGTGATGAGCACGTCTCATTATCCTCTAGTCATTTAGGCAACACGTCTTGCATTGACGTGGCCAGTGTGACCTCCCTGCTCTCCACTTCTGCTGTGTGATGAATCCCTCTTACAGTAAAGCCCCAGATTCATTCCGGTTACTGCTTCACAATGTGATCACAACCTCACGGTCAATTTCCCAGCTCTTCACAGAGTGCAGAGATGATTATAGGGTGGATGGAATGGTTGTGAACACAGGGTGGAGGCTGTTGCAAATACAAAGCTGAAAGTTATGTGTCTGATTAAAGGGAATAATTAATAGATGAGCGTTGCTGGCAAGATATCATACACAGGCATATAAATGAAGGAGAGGGGAAGGAATCACAGCGGGGTTGGACAAATCAAATGCAGAATGAGATGCAACTGGAGGACGGCAGGCGTGGAATAACAATTTCCATGTACAGCATGAGCTCCATATCATGCACAGAGGGGAGGCGCAGCGTACTGCATTCAAAGTGTCCGGCCAGATGTTTGAATGGGGATGTTTTACTTGATGCCCAGCGAAAAGACACTGTTGCACATATAAATGAAACACAGGGAGAGTCTAAAATTCAGTCTGAACAGTATGTTTTTGAATCTACTGTGGAACCTTTGGAGCCAAAGTGAAAGCTCGACTCCATGTAAGGAAAACTTCATTTAAAATCTCACTGACACTTTTACTAACAACAATGGCCCCTATAACATTACAATAGTCATTATGCATGAGGAGTTAAACAGCCCAAAACTCTGCTGATCTGCTTCTTCAGGACTGTGTGGGTGTGGTTTCATCAGATTTAATTGGCAGTCTGTCAACATAACAACAACAACCCAACAATTCTTCCTCACATTTTGATTCAAATATTGACAAAAACAGACAAAAAACCCACACAGACAGAAATCTCTCATGGAAAATAACCAAAACTTTGCAGAACACCTTTCTGCTCATAATAAGGAGCGAAAATATGAGGGCTTTTCAGGGCCCTGAACGTCTCGAAGAGTTCAAATTGAATATTCATTGGACAGTAAACCCAGGGGACACATTTAACTTTATTAGAAGGACAGATGAAAGAAGAAGCCCTTAGTTAGAGATTATGTTGAGCTCTCTAAGAAGCTGAGTATAAATGATTTCACGACTTTCCAAAAATAAGGTGGAGTGTTGTTAATATTTTTTTAAAAGCTTGGGCAGGAGAAAACCAGGAGACGTTGAATGCTTTTCCAAAAGAAATTATGAAATGTATTCGGCTCACAGACGTATTTAGAGTACGGCACTGCGCTCTAAATCACTGGATATAATACGTCTGGTTGAAATCCTCAGTATATGAATGACTCACTTATCATGGGTTTGGTGTCTTGCTGACATCTTTTTTACTGGATTTCTGCTACATTTATCTGAAGTAGCCCAGAGCCAAAGACATTATGTCCATATTTGACAAATATGAATGTAATTTATGTCCAGTGATTTACATCCAGTTCCAAAGTTCAGTGTTGATGCAGGAAGTAGTGTTTCCATTATGGGGAAGTAATGATGTGGAAGTAATGCAACCGGTCATGTCATGGAGGAGGCCAGTATGCATATCCTCTCATAGACCTGCTATTTACATAAATTCGTTTTTTTAGCTGTACTAGCAGTGGTGTGTTTGTCTCTCAATCCACTGCTGTGGTCCAGACTGACAACTATCTCCTTTATTTAATTAAATTAGAATAAATGCAATTGTAATCTGTTACTGCTACTGAGAGAAAACATGTCATTTAAGTACAATTATCTTTCAAAATGTTGATGAGGGGTTATATCAGAATATAGTAATAAGTTAATATGTATATGTTGCTTTGCATATTTGCCCTCTTTTGTCATATTTCTGGTCACCACAAGTCAGCCAAGCTTTCACTCATCAAGTGTAGGATGGCTTACAAGGAGCTTCTTCTAGATATGCTTCATTCACTGGGCAGCGGCCACTCAAATTCTGAATTGTTTGGATTTACACCACCTCTCGTCTGCCAAACAAATCAGTGTGCATTGCTCTAGGCAACCTGCGTCTGCCATGCCTGCAGCCAGCCCACCTAGTTTAGGCATGTGGCTATGTAGTTGGACGAGGATGCCTTTCAGTGCAATGCTTTCCTCATGAAATCAGAAAAGAGCTCTAAAATCACTGTACACTGGAAAGCTTGTTCAGCAGCAGTGAGGATGCTGTCAGCATTGAAATATGCGATGTCATATCTGACAAGTAAACTAATGTAACCGCAGTCAGTCACATAAAGTACCTTGCATGCCACCATGTTATTTATGCTATGTAATTGGCTCAGTTTAAAACATTTGTTAGAAATGTAATAATAAAGGAATCAGCTGTAATAAGTTATATTACTGTGATGAAGTAATTAAAATAGTCACAGTACTGATTCTGTAACTAGTCACCTGTAACCTGTTACATCTCCAAAGTAGCCTTCCCAACACTGGCCTCAGCTGGGAGTGCTTTGTTGTTAGTGCTAACTAGCAAATGTTAGCATCCTGACACTAAAACTAAGACAGTGACCATCGTAAATACACACGCTAAACATCAGCATGTTTGCACTGTCACTGTCAACATATTAGTATGCAAACATTAACATTTAACTTGAAGCTCCACTGTGCCTACACACAGCCTCACAAAGCAGCATGCTTGACTGTAGTCTGTTCATCTGGTTTTAATGATAAATACCATCTGTTCTTAACTGTTTTAACACATTTTAAGTGGTTTAGCTGCCTAACTCCAACCACACCATGTAGTGTAGTGTATTGATAATGTGAAGATATTGTAGGAAGACGTGGACATGAAAGTAAAAAAGTGTTGAACATCATGTGTGGTTTGGCAGGATTGTATAATGTATCTCCATTCATTTCTGGAAACAGGGTTGATCTTAGTTGTCAGTGGTCACTGGGTGTCCATCAGTGCTGCTGTATCTGCAGGAGAAAACGGCCTCAGACTGGAGACCACACTACAAACCAAGGGGAGGGAGGGGTGATCATGGACGGGAGGATGATCGGGAGCCCAGCCTGGAAGGCTGAGGCTTTGAAAGTTGTGTGTTCAAGGCCTAAGAGTGTGTATGTGTGTGATCATGCATGCACTCCTCAGCTCAGAGGGATTAGGGTGGACGAGAAGATGCATGGTAGAGTTCTTCTTCTGTTTATACTTACAACCTTTTGACCTGAAAGAATGGAGGAGCTACTGTGATGAACAAAAAGCTCTGCTCCTGGTGTTTTCTCTGCCCACACCTTCATCCCTCTCCTTGTCTCTCCTCGCTGTTGTTTCAGTGAGAGTGAGACCAGGACAAATATCTGACTCAGCTTTTGCTTATTTCATTAGTTGTTCATAACTCTGGCTCTCTGTCTCTCTGTCCTGTGAATGAGGACGCTGATGTGATTGAATTACCCCCTCCTCCTCTCAATCCCTCTCTTTTCCCTCTCTCTCCTTGGTGTTTTGTGTACTGTTGGCACTTTCCCTCCTCTGAGCCAGGGTTCAATGCTGTTGTTGCACTTTCTCTGGTCTTGCGTAACCATGCAGCGGTCGTGTTGCGTTGCATCCTCCATCTCCTCTTCCCCAGGCGGGATGGTCACTGTGGGAAACAGCGGCCCAGAAAACTGACCTTCATTTCAGTATTCTAGAAAGACTTCCCTCACTGTATGCGGAGCTCGACTCCCCAAAGGACAGCATCATTAGACCTGTTCGACCTTTGTTGAAGTAGGATAAAGCACTGGGATCTGCTTTAGACAAAGGCCCGCACTCTTATAGGAGCCACAATCAGTTTATTTCATTATTTATTGATGGGAGTGTTTCAGCTTTCTGCCGTCCTCAATGTCATTCACCACTGAGAGACACACAGGTGTTTAAATACAGGAAGTCACAGGATGGTAAGAATGCAATACTTCTCTACAATTAAAGTCAATTCAGTAAAAACAGCCCCGTCTGAGAAACATAGCCTATAAGTATGTAAATGCTTTTCACTCATTAATACTATAACAACATTGACTTTGCGGCCTCAAAGCTTGTACACAAGGACAAACCTGGCTCTGATAGACTTACTTATCCACACAGTTAAGCTTTATACATACTCTCTGAAAGAAAGAGACACTATTTTTTTTATTGTTGGACTACTATTAGGTTTTAAATGTCAAATTGAATACAGGAATCATATGAGATTGAATTCACCATTCATGCCTGCAGAGCACCCAAGGTGCTTAACCTGTAGGTCTGCTCTTTCAGGCTTTATTTTTTAGGGGAACTCCACAGATTTTACACATCAAAGTCTGTCTACAAGCCTTAAGGGGACTGATAAATTGCCTGAAGTGATGTTGCTTCAGTCAGCATCAGTTGGAAAAGTTTGAAAATGAAATGAATTTGCAGGTGTGGAGTTAGACAGAAGTGAGGTTAGTAGACTTCTTCTGGGAACCCTCAATGAATCAGCGCACCAACAAGGATCCTGCTGGGAAAACTAATACTCCTTAACGACACATACACAAACTTAGATCATAGTTATATAGATAACACAGAGAATACAGCACATCAGGAGGTTGGGATGGTAGAGGGAGCTGCAACAGCATGAGCATAATAGCAGAGTGATAGTGAGAGGTATCGGGTTGTAACGGCCACACTGTGCACCTGAATGAATGTGATTGGATGTAACTAGTCAGCTGATTGCCACACAACTGTGAATGACCCTGTGACGCTGACAATTGATGCGTTCACATTACATTAAACTGTCATATGTGGTTGGTTTTGGAAAAATCCAGTTTTAAGTGGAAGGGGACTTTAAGTCTGCCTTGAAACAAATCTCTCATGTCTAAATCAAAGGAAGTTACCAATAGCTCTAATTTGAGCATTAACATCATTCTGTTGCTGTTTTATATTAGTTTCTATTTTCAGTGAAATGACTCAGACATGCTTTTTGTTATTTTGAGCCCACATGTTATGGTGTTCTGAGGACACTGGGGTAAGGTGGTTATGGCATGTTGTCAGGGTACTCTGTGTGATGTAGGGATTTACAAAGTAGCCTTGCTGCACTGAACAGTGCGTATGTTTAAAAAATGGAGAAAAAGCAATAAAAATTTGATCACAAAAAAAGTCATTGCTGCTGCAAGGAGACACGGACCACTGTAGCTTACAGCCTTTGGCAAGGAGCACAGCTCAAAAAAATCTTCTGGCTTTAGAAAAAGTGATGAAAAATATGAGAAAGAAATTTCATATGAGCTCCTTACTGTGCAGCAGAGTCCTTATTAGTAGGCAAAGCAAGTAAAACAGCAAGAAATGATTATGTATGTGTTGCAGATTATATTTGCAAAATGTGTTTTTCAGACAGATTTTGTATTGTTGTAATACAAATAATGAGAGTCAAGCTTAATCTTGCAGTTACATAATGAAAAAAAGCAGGTAGTTCAAGGACAGAAGAAAAATGACCAACAACGTACTTTACACAGGCAAAACAACAAAAACACAATCAAATACAAACAACCACTAGCAAGCCAGTACATTTTTACTTACTTTATTTTTTTATGAGTTGCGTACATCTCACTGTGCCAATTTAAAAAGTGAATCAGTCAAATGATTGTTTTTCCCACTGGAGGACAGAATTGAACCAGCATGTTAAACTCAGCTTTCTACGACTCCCTCTTCTCTCCACACATCAACACAACACCTCCAGTTCCAGTTTTGTTCTGCATACGACCAAAACCAGTGTGCTGCGTCTTCGCCTGCTCAGTCCTGCAGGCATCACTATCACAGAAAACTTTTATCACCAAGCTGAGGTGCCCGGGGTCTGTTTTTCACATCCCAGTGCACTGCTGCACTCAGCAATAAGCCAAACAAACGCCACGCTATGGTGCATTCAAGGACCCGCATCCAGTTTATAAACCATTTCACGGCAATTGCGTTGCTAGGAAACAGCTTGGGTTCATGATTATTCGTGCCAGCTATTGAAATTGAAAAACACAGCAACCGGAAATGAACTTGGACCAATCTGGTTTCTTTATGGTACAAATTATTCTAAATTACCTGGCACTCACAGATAGTGATAGTAAAAAAAATAATAAAAAAGAAAAAAAAAATCTTGAATGCATCCTGTCAGAGCATTTTCCACTGCTTCATTTGACCCAAGCTCCATGACATGTGGAAAATCCATGAATGAGCTGGACGTGTAACTCGATATTTGTCTTTTCATGAAATACAATGGCAGCAGCGTTGCTTTGAACCTCACCTGCATCTCCAGCGTATGCAGATAGTAGCTCTGCAGGGGCGCTCCTCTGAGAATGGAGCATTCAGTAAAGAGCAGATATGATTTCAACACAGAGAGAGAGATGGTTGTTCACAAATAGCCTTATTATGTCTCTGCATGTGTGTGTGTGGACTCACCCGACCAACTGACCTGAACGTCAACCCTGACGCACGCATCAAACACTGGTTAAAAGTGCTTGACTGTCACAAAACACCACTATCTCAGACTCATTTCCACATACATCATTGCATGTTTATCTCATTTAAGTCAAGAATGATCTCCTGATTAGAAATTCAACTAACTTTTGTGCCTGCTCCCAATCAGTTCAAGCAGGACAACCAACACTACAAATCCTGATCAAGGCCTACAGAACATATTGCTGTGTTCACATTTTGAGAAAAAGTTCCAAGGCCTGGTAAGAAATCACTCACTCTTGTCTCTTGCTTATGCCACAGTTTCTGTCAGAGCACAGCTTCTTATAGCTGCAGTGTTAATTTAGATTCATAAATCTGGCCTGGTACTGGCTTGCTGGATGACATGCTGAAGCGACTGCAGAGATAAATCTGTGTGGGTCAGTGTGGTTGTTGGTGGAAATGTGTAGAAGAGGGTGCCCAGACTGTAAAAACAGCTAAACAGTTTCAAAATCATCTAACAAAAATAATTCCGTGACAAGAACTCAACTCACCTTTGAACCGATAAGCCAGTGATGGACGAGGAATCGTTAAAGTGCTCAGGAAATGAAACAGGAACTAGCACTGATGTTACCACCCAGCTAGCATCTGCAGTAGGAACAGTGCAGCCAACCCTCCCACCACCTCTTCTCCTCCACCATCACCACTATCCAAACCTGGGTCGCCATTTTCACCACTAGCAGCTACCTCAGAAGCAGACGTTCGAAAAATGTGTTCACGGAGCACCGAAGACGCCTGTCACACCCCCGGAAGCTCATTTAATTCAACTTGTTTTTGAGAAGGACCTGATCAAGCAATGGAAGACGGAGCTGAAAGAGTTTACTAAGGAGATTCCGTTCATCTGGGAAACGTCGGCTGCAGCTTTATTTGGCCCAGCCTGAGCCACCAAAGTGTAGAAAGTAGGCCACCATTGTCGTCAGCTTTTAAGCACTTAAAAATGTCTTTTCGCCAGAATCGAATAACAGATATGTGACAGAGTTGACTAAAATGTCCCCTGTGCCGCGTGCTGTCGTTGTCTTGTGTAGTGCTGTCCATGGTGCTGCTGTAAGTGAGTGACTTTTTTTCATTACTGACTTAGACGTCAGACTGTGTATGAAATGTAAGGTTTGATCGTGAGGTGAGACGACACCACTTCAGCACACTTTGTCATTCTTATAAATAACAGGCTGCACTATCAGGTCACACTGAATCCATATTTTAAGTGTCATCATTAAGATATACAGGAAATAAATACCTCATCTCTGGTAGTCTTTGAACAAACATATAAATCTGCATGATGTTGACCTGTTCAATATCAATCCACTGTTGCACTAAAAAAACTGGAAAAACTGACTGCACGTAAAAACCAGACACCCTGCCAGTTGCTGTCCTCTGGCACTGACTGCTCCACATGAACTAAGATTTAATTTTTTAGGCTTTATTAGGCTATATATAGATTTAGGCAACAGGGGGAATGTAATTGGTAGCATGCATTGATGTGCACACCTGGCAAAAAGCTGGTGTGATAAGACATTTTATGAATGATTTAAGATTTCAGTGGGAGAACAGGTGCTTTAGTTTGAGCGGTTGTGGCCTGCAGTGACAGCTATTTATAAGAAGTAACTCTCTGGTCTATTACCAAGTCACTACACAGAGCAAGTGGGTTTTTCTGGCCGTGTGTGCTTGTGTAAACTCATACAAAACATACACGTACCTTTAGTTGGTGACCAGCAGTAAAGTCATAAGTAAATTCTCAATCATGCACAACTGGCAGCTTACACTCACTTATAGTTCAGTTCACAACCTTGTTACATATGCCATGAAATAATCATGCAGGCTGATTAGATACATCACAAACCTATGCTGGACCTTCCCCTCCATGAGATTAGATGAGACAGATTTCTATATGCTTTTTTCTCTTTTCCCCACTGCGTCAGTTCTGTTGATTTGAAATGCAAATGACATGTTAGAAATTGCTTAATTCAGTAACAGTAGTTTATTGCAATGGCTTATTTCACTGCATAAGAATTTGAGTATTATTGCATAATGTAGATTAGCGTAATGACTAGTGAATCTTACATTTATGAATGCATCATTTTCCAGTCTAACTAGCTACGGTTGTTTATCCAGACAAAAGACTCTTGTTGTATTTGCTCAGTGCAACAAAAAGCACTTAATCATAGATCAAAAAATGAGAAATTGAGAGAAAAAAGGTCACCAACCTTCCATCAAATGAAGGAAGCATGGCTGCATGACCTCCCCTGGCCAGCGATGCAGGAACAGCCAGCACACTCCAAGGTTACTGACCAGGATCCAAGCTGTGCTGCTTGATTGACCTAAAAATGCCATGGTATTTTCATCTTCCTGGTGTAGGACTTTACCTACCTTACCACTGTGGCAGCACTGATATCCTTCAGTATTTTTGTAGATCTTCATTACAGAGCCATGAACACTACAAAGTAATTAAAAATGTCCTCAAAAGTGATTCCAGGCCATTTTCACATGTTGTCCTCCCAGTCACTGATGGCCGATGAATGTGCTTCTGTAAAACCTTTTGTTCACAAAGAGAAAAAAATGGGTGGGGCAGCATGAGGTCAGTAGCATCCAGGACCAGCTTCCACACAGTGAGGACACGCTACACAGCAGATGTGTTAGTTGTGAACAAGGTGTTTCATGACGTAACTGTAACACCTCATAAAGATGTAACCAAGTTATTATAAGTACTGATTTGAAAACGCACTCCTTGGCCTTGGAAGGAGATGATGGGTCATTTACTAGTGAGCCAGACGTGCTAACAGTTGCAGCTTACGTTAGAGCAGATAAACACACTGGGTTGAGCGATAAGTCAATTTTAGTTGAGCAAGCCTTATCTGCTGAAGAAGATAATGTGATATGATTGAAAGCTCCTGAGGGGCTGATATATTAACCTTGACATTGTCAACAACTTGGCATATATTCTGCAGATACTACAAAATACTGTCATTTTTTTCTCAAGACCATATAGTATTACTCAAATTCTAATTCTAATGACTGTGCTTAATGGCTCTCTATATACATGTAATGATTATTATCAAGATATAGATAAGGATAAAGCACGCTCTTCATGGTATGATAAGCAGCACGAAGGACAATATTCTGCCATACTCTACAGTTACATTATTCAATATATTGCACAATATACTTAAAAATCTATGTTGTAACATGTGATATACTAGATCTCAGTCAATGCATTTCACATAAGAGTATAAGTAAATATTAATATACAATAATTTGTGTATGTGAGGATTACGTAATGTTGAATTATGTCTCATCGTGTGTGAGTGGTATGTCACTTTGGGACTCTCAAAAAAGGATGATCTTGAAAATTCACCGACCAGATGATCTGTCAGGGGGAAACCAGGTTTCCCTCAACACCTGTCCGCTGTGTGACAGTTAATCCTGCAGCCACTGAGATCACCTGTGTTCAGAGGGATTATACCAGAGCCATTTCTGAGAGAGGAAGGGGGGCTTTCTTTTTTGTAATCCCAATGAAAATCATCCCTGGAAGCTATTTCCCACAGCTTGTTTTAAATACAGTATGCAAGCGCTTCCCATTGTGAGTCGTGACTGTGTGAAACACAATACTGCTGTAAAAAAACGGATCCCAGTCGAAATGTTACAGGCAATCAAGAGGAGCAGTGAATACATAATGCCCGGTGGAATGAGTCAGAATCTAAAATGGCCACAGCAGTTCCTATTTCAAGTGATGCATGATTCTTCTGGGCTCGGTTTCACAGACTTGAAACACTCACGTCCAGCCAGACTGAGACGGCTGGTTTTAATGCACCTAGCAACTCTCACTAATGCTTTGACTGCACACTGTAATGCTTCCACTTAATCTTCTTTGGCTGTGAGGAGAGGATGTTCTCACCTGTAAGATCAACACACGAGGACTTAATGAATGTGTAGAAGAGGGCAGGGAGCTGTGGCTGAACTGATGATGATGAATTACTGTCCTTAATAAGCTCCTCAGCTACACAGATATGGAATTTGTACTTAAAAACACAGAGAGATGAGATGGCTCCAATTCTAATAAAACATTTTGAGATATTTGACCTCAAGTGATTACAGGAGTAAAATTCTCTCAAGTGAAAAGAGTGATTGTGGATCTTGAAATACAGGTGATGTGCACTGTGCTGCAGGGAGCTACAGTCTGATAGAAAGCAGTTATGCTATATAAGAGAGCTTTCCATCCCCATAACAGTCTGTGCATCATAACCTAATCATGAAATTGGCAGATGGTCCAAGGTCTTTTAGACCAAGGTGAAACTTGTGTGTTTTTTTTTTTCCCCCGCGTATGAAGCAGAGAAGCAGACACTTTGGTGCCGAGATGAAGAGCGTCATCTTTCAGATGAAGGCGAGTGACTGTGCATAAAGCTGCAAATAGGATTGCAAGAGCGTTCATTTGCGAGCGCATCGCCCATCACCCCCACCCCGATGAAAGTTCCCTGCTATAACGAGGCTTTTCACTGTGAATGTCTTTGGCATTCTGGCTTTGAAAGTTCTCTCCCCATATTGTAGATGACAACACTTGGCTCAGCTTTTAACTTTCAAGATGCTCTAGTTATGAATTTTTAATGTGGAGGACTAAATAAAAATGAGGAAATGCAGAAACAGAGCGACTTCACCATGTAAAGTACATGTATGGTTTAACCTGACTGGAGCTTGTTGTCCTCAGACATGTAAACATGGTGAATGTCCAGTGATACAACTGGATGTTCAGCTTGTTAAACCCTCCTTTACCCTTGTGAATCTTATTTACATCCTCCAGTGGTGGAAAGTAATTAACTGCATTTACTTTACTGCACTTCTGTCCAATTTGGAGGTACTTACACTTCACTTGAGTACATTACATTTTATGCAACCTATGCAGGACTTTCAAGGAGAAATACTGCTTTCTTGTACTCAATTTATTTGAAGCTGTAGTGATTACCTACTTTATGAACTAAGATTTTAAATGTGAAACATATAAAACATATAAATAACTTAAAAATATATATCTGCTGCTTTGATATAGATAAAGCTACCCTACATTTAAAAGTTAAAAGCTCAGCCTCAACCAGCTTCAGTATTAAAATGCAGATATTTGTATCACATAATCAGAATGTGCAAAAAAAAAAAAAAAATGCAAATAACATAACTAGTGTGCAATTTAATGAATTGTGTTCCTTGGTTATGCATTACATCAGAGAAAAAGGATAAATAATAAAGATAACAGTACAAGAACTTCAGATGTTTTGCACTTCGCGAAAACAAATTCAAAAAAATACTATGCAATTAATATAAACTAGCCAAAATGATAATGAATATGGTCTGTTAGTGCGGAACTCGGCCAGCCTGGTGCTTGACCTCTCAGCAATTCAAGGATGCACAATGCACGATCAATGTCCAATAACACTGTAACTGTCAAAACCAGAGGAGACCAATGAGGTGAGGCTGAGAGTGACCTTTGTGGTTATTGGAGTGATAAATCCCTCAACACTGAGGATGCTAATTAACAATACAATACTTGGCATGCAAGCACACAATTACAGTGTTACTAAAGTAAGTAAGTAAAATAATTCAAGGCTCACATTATCACTGATCGTGCTCAGCTACTCCGTGCTAGAAGATATTGCACATGGCTGTCTCACATGTGAACTCGCTTTTCTTTCCAACAGGCAGTGTGATTGGTACATTAAATCAATAGCTCGACGGCAAGGTTTAGATCTCCTACAGCTTCCAGGGACTATCAGCTCATCACTATGCTCCTTCCAACCTCCTCGACGCAGCAGGCAGAGGTGAGCAGGAAGCGAAAACAGAAAAATAAAAGTTAAATTAGTAATGCAGCCCAGCCTGCTGCCGTGAGGAGGGAGGGTTTTTGTAATATTGATGAGTTGAGTGCAGGGGGAATGACTCATCTGGAGCTGGAGGAAGGAGAGCATAAAACCTACAGTACAAGTCATGACTTGATTTTTTAACCCCAGATCTCCAAATCACACCACAGACCAAACAACGAGACACTGGCTTTCCAAGAATCTCGCCCCTGTGCTGTGTATCGTACTCTTTTAAAAACAGTGTCACAGTTGAACTGAAATTTGAATTCTTTGTAAGAAAATGAAAGCTAGAACAATGGTACAGTGTGTATTCTTCAGTTTTTCAGATGAGGATAAAAACCATTTTGGACATATCTATGGAAACAGCATCTGAGCTTCAAAGTCCTCAGTGGGCATTTTCCTTGGCAGAAGAAAGAAGCTCTTGGATGCCCCTGCAGGGGTATCTAAGGTGTCTCTGAATGGTTCAGCAAAAGCTGCCAAAGTTATGTACTGACATGGTCATGCAAATTCAATACTACACAGATTTATACAGCAAATATCTCTTATGCACAATATTACCCTCACATGCAAAATGCTTTAAGAAGTATCAAGTAGATTCTTCGTGACTCTCAGGTGAACGCCTCTGGCAGTGGTTTATCCGCTTAATGGGAAAACTCGGGACTTTAAAATCATTATATTGAAATTCTTTGGCCAGCGGCTGCACGCCAGGTTTAATAGCCCTCAGAAATAAGATCAATATAAAGCTAAAGCTCCACTGGCAATTATGCACATTTTGAGCACATTCTAAGACAATGAGTACATCCCAAGTCTCGTAAATTGCCTCCATTTTGTCCTCCCTTGTGTCGTAGTCCCTCTGCTGAGGATGCACAGAGAGACACAGAGAAACCATGATGAGGGTGACAGCTGATCACAGCTGCAGAGACTTTAGATGAGGTTGTGTCTTCACATGTGCTCTGTGCTTAAGGCAGTAAAAGCACTCAGATATCAGTGCAGGGGCAGCAGGGTTTTCTCTGTAGCCTCTCACCTGCACATGAACAACATCCTGCATTCTGTGTTCAGACTGTGTGCTGAGTCCTGCTCACAGGCACAGGAGCCATTTCTACTGGAAGAAAACGTTTCTATTACTTATTCATTATTTGCATCTCTAGTTATTGATAATCTGATTGTGAATTCATTATTTAATAACCCAGAGTATGATTATGCTGAGCACTGGAAGTCATTTATTAGGCGAGATGTTTCATGGGAAATTAAAACAATGTAGCTCATATCGCTCAGGAATTATCAGCCTCACGTGACTGAAGGAAATGGCAATAAATAATGTATAGTGTTGCTTACTGACTGACATACTCTCCTACTCTCTCTGACTTAAACCGTATCCATCATAAAAATTAATTGTCCAAGCCTACTGTGTGTTCTATCACATGCTCTCTGTTGCAGACTCATTATCATAAATTCAAAATGTCTTGGTTTTGGTCCCCACTATGACCTCGACAGGCCAGAAAGGGTGTTGTCTGCTCTGACATAGCTGCTTCATCACTGCTGTATATTCATACTAAGACTGGTGTTTTCAGCTGTCATTAGGCTGCGGCCTCTCCTACATGTTGGAGTAAATTGAGCAGACACCCGGTTCTGGGCAGACTGCCCCCAAATTTGAATAAATATTTTGATCATTATGATTTATTGGTAAGTGATGATTTAATGATGATTAAAGCAGTTATACTCAAGATTGTCATATGAACAATATGTCAAATTACCATGTGAAAACAATATGACAATATGAAAGGGGTCACTCCTTGTGACAAACCTATGAAGCTCACTTTAGTTTTATGAACTTATATCAACTCTCAGCTCACATTTTTAGCTGGCCAGCCCGCTCGACTGTTCTGATCCACTGTTTTTCGAGAAAAGGTTCCATGAAACCCAAGTTACCAAGTAGCTGGTGAATGTAGTGGAGCATTATGCAGCTGATGAGCTAGATATATCTCTCTGGAGTTGGTAGGGACCAAAAAAGAGCAAAAAGAAGAGTGAATGTTGGACTTAAATTTGGCAGGTAGATAGAACCACGACTCCAAATGAGTGATAACGTTTTTCCATAACTTTGATATATGGATGTAAAAAGTGATGGCATGTCAATGTTGTGCTCACAGTTTTCTTCTGCTGCCCCCAAGTGGCCAAAAAAGCTCAACAGTGATGATTATTAAGAAAATCGACAATGGTCTGGTGCTAGTCTGCATTGACATTTTCAGCATTTAACCATCAACGCAAAGCCAGTTTCTCTAAACTTAACACAGTTAAGTTATATTAAAATAACCATAAAGTTATGCCATGAGTGAACTTTTTGTATTAGCAGTGAACGGTTTGCTGATATGTTGCAGATAAGCATTTCCACATTATTGAGATTAAAAAACAGAATCTATTCAGGTTCGTGTTACTCCTCGCTGTGCTTAAGCCTCATATTGACTTTTAGAAGGGGTGCTTTGTTTAGCTTGACAAGAATCTTTAGAGACCCAGTTTATAGTCTGTTTTTCAGCACATGGAATCAATTCAGAGAAAACTACTGTTTATTGCAACCCATAGCTTGGACCGTCTGTTCCATTTGTTATGACATTGTGCTAAACAAAGCAGTTGCAGACGTCTCTGTATACAGTGACATCACTAGAAATAGTTCTGACAGTTCTGCCAGATGATCTAAACCTCATTTGCGAGGTCAAGCCTGTCAGATTGTCCCTGTTTGAATTATTTTTACTGCTCTAAGACGTCACTGATTCCTTTGGTGAGTGCAATATTATCAAAAAATAATAGAACAGATTTGGTGACAATACAACTACAATAAAACCCGAGTTGTGGGAAACCATAGGTCTTCTGTAAAATAAGTGAAACATGTAAAAAACGATATAAGTAAAAAATAACAGCCTCTCTGAGTGATCATTGACTGATTCACAGTTTTCCCAGCGGCTATGTCATTGAAAATACAGGAAAATCTGATGATCTATCAGTCCATGGACCTGTGGTGCTGATCAGTCATTCCACACACACACACCTCTGGTTTGATGTTCACAGTCCAAGTTAACGAGCTGCAGCCTCCGGAGGCCTCCGCTATGGATCCTGAAATATTGGTTTCTCAGCCCATTAGCATGCTGCAGCACAGCGGCCATTTTGCAGCCTGCTCCGGGACATCGGTGCGCCATGGAAACCAACAGGAAGTGACAGAAGATAAATGAATGTTTATAAATTTGATATCTGATGGTAATTATCCCAACAATTCTGATTTTATGGTTCAGGCTTTTTGAGCTGATGCATTACTTTTCTGCAGAACATTAACTTCACACTTAAAACACACACACATACACATGAAGGTTAGTGTAAGCGCTTTGAGCACCAGTGCAAATGAATTATTGGCAATGCACCATAGATAATAATAAAGTACAGAGGTAGATGATCCTAATACATTTTTATGCATGGAAATGAAACCATGTGTTCTTTTGTATATTTGACTGAACCTCCGTCACACAGGGGGGATAATGGTCAATTTGTCTGATGCTGTGCACCGCATGGTTCAAACCTCAAAACTGACTGTCCTCCCACGACAAAGGACCACATCAGCAATCATGGGAATTATGGCTCTTGTATTTCAGCAGCAGAAGAGGAAGTAGCATTGCAGTTGTTATAGAAACTGGCTGGATTTTGACATGGGAGCCTGCTGTTTGCTTCCTGTTTCCTACAAAGAATCAACATTGATTTTTAATCGTGGTCACAAAGTAAATATTTAAACCACAAGTCATGATCTGTTCATAGTCCCAATCTCTTTTGTGTTTAAGCACAACAAAATGTTAGCCATGTATATCCAGTCACAAAATGCCCTAACAGATAATTTATATACATGTAATTTACAACTGTTTTGATTGACACTGACAAATGAAACTGTCAATCCAGGAGTGAGATCTTATATGGATCATATTGAGCAGTGGTTCCAACCTTTTTTCCTTGAGGTCCCCCTTGCCTGTGTCAAGGACAAGCTAGCCCCCCCCCCCCCCCCCCCCAACCACAACTCCTACCTGCATACATGCACTAAAAGAATAAAGTGATTAATTACAAACTTTTACTTGCAAAAATAAAAGGTCAGGGGTAATAAGTAGCATAATGAATTTAAATGTGGACCAAAAATATGTTTTAGTTTGGATTATACAGAGTTTTGATTATCCAATTGGGTGTGTTATTGGGATTTTATAAATTTAATGTGCACAAATATAATTGATATGGAGGACTTGGAGGAAACTTATGGTTTAGATAGCCACATATACTCATCTAAGTCATGATTTATTGGACTATTGACATACACTGACTGTTGGTGTTATATTGTGAAGGACTGTTGAAAGAAGCTAACAAGGTCCACAGTGATCCTGCAGACCCCACAGCCACCCCCACCGGTCCTGCAGACACAACACAAAGAGACTTACTATTTGCTCTTTGTGCTTAAAAGAGGACGCATTATTTTTTGATGGAAGTGGCTGCCAAACTGTACTGTACCAAAAATTGATTTTGACTTCGGGTGAGGTTGATTACTCTGGTGCTGCTTTTGGGGTGAGACTGAGCTCCTGCAAGCAATGGAAAAAGCATGATGACAGCCCTGTGTAATCCAGTATGGCACCAAAAAAAAAAGAAAACAAACCCCAAAAAAGCATCTGGCCTCACTTCTTCATTGCAATGTATGGGGGGGGCTGCATTTTTTTTTTTTTTTTTTTTTTTATCAGTGATTAATCTAACCTTGAGTGAGTAATAAACGCTTGGAGTTTAGGCTGGAAGAAACAAATATACAGGCAGAACAGATTAGGTCTCACCTTTCTGGCCCGCCTGCCAGAGGCAAAGTGATTTTGGGAGTGTGTACACACACTCATAAACACTTTTTTAGCATACTGCTTGCGAGAACCTCATACTGACCACATTATTACACACCCTCCCAAAACAAGAAAAATAGCCTATACACTGAACCTTAACCTGAGCTCTAAAAGAAACCAGATAGTAATTCTAATCCCACCCTTCAGCCCAAACCAATGTTCTCTTTCTGCCCTTGAGAGGACATCTTGAACTACAAACACACACACACTCTCCTGCACACAAGCAGATAAGCTTGTGTCATAATACATCTCTATTGTTGTTTCCCTGCCTTTCTCTATCTTAATTCTGTGCTTTTACCAACTCAATAAAACAATGCCCATATCAGCAACAAACACATCAAACGACGTTGGCTCAGGGTACTGTAAAGATAGCCACCAGCAAAACAGCAATATATTGTGTTTGATAAATGTGTCCTATAATGCATACTCAAATAATTCACTGTTGTCTTTTTTTAAGTGTGTCCATTAGCGTAATCTGCCTGTAGCTGTGTCACACAGAGTCAGGGACGCGCCACTCAGCTGCTTCTTACAATAGCAACTCATTAGCACTGTTGCGGACAGTTGATCACACATCAGAGTCCGAAGTGATGCGTTCGGATGAAGGGATTACTTAGTGTTGTTGTGTCACTGTGTGTTTGCGTGTGTGTACAAGACAAAGGCGCATCCCTTGATGAGTTTCCCTCATTTAGAAAGTGTGTGCGTGTTGCTGGGTGGATGCGGTTGTCTGTTGCCTTAACAATGCTTGGCCTCACCCATAAGCCCCTGTCAAAATATCCCTGAGCCACAGCCACCAGCCCTGAGAGCCATGATGGCATTACTCATACTCTCCTGCTGGATTAAAGGTTCCTAGAAATTTTGGGTGAATGTGTGTGCCCGGTCTCGTACCTTTTATTTTTAGAATAGCCAAAAGTCCGGATGACGAGGACTGAATCAGTCATTCGTCATCAAGCGGAGCTGAACCTTGAGCGTCAGTCTCCAGGTGTGTGACTTATGGCTTAATGCTTCACCATTTGACATACAGCACATTTGTTAGCCATCTGATGAGCCACTGTCATTTAAAAAAACACTCTTTTGTCTCTCTTTCTATCTTTGTTCTATGGAAAGCGAGCAGGAAATGATGGATTTGCTTTAGATTTAAACAGAAACTCCAGTTGTACATGAACTGGACATTAAGTCATCCAATGGAAAACCTCTTATCCAACTCTGTGAACAGGTATTCGGTGCAAACGACTCTAAAACAATCAAACCCTAGTTTTTTTTTATAAAGACAAATAGAATTACAGTTCGGAAATGTCACAGACTGGCTCAGGGAAATGTGATGAGAGAGGAGTACACAATAGACAAATGGGACAAACACAGTTTTTGAACTCAATATCTGGAGTTCAAGTGCAGTCTGGCACCTTTCACATTTCAACCATTCTTCTCTTATCTCAGTCCTTGCTGAAATATTTCATATCTTGTTCACCTCAAGAGCCTGCGCCTGAAAGTGAGTTTTGAAAGCAAGAACCTGTAGTAAAAGCTGAGTCATTGGTCATTAGATATGGAGTCAGATCAGTCTAGTATTAATGTATTTTGTGATTTATTCATAGATGACTCTCTCTCCACATGAATAGTTGTCAATGCACACCAACATCTTTATCGTTACAACATATTTGAGTGCTGTTACATTCATTTGCAAGCTGTTCAACCTGCACGTACACACTGCTTGTCATGTTAACTTCACTGCATTTGTGTGTGGGTTTGTTGAGGCACCCCTGATAAGGCTCCATTCACAAATTATCTGAAAGCAAATTATCTTGAGCCAATCAGATCTCTTCTTCTGCTTCAGCCAATCACATATGCATAGTTTCGAGGGTATCATTTTAATCCTGTGGCGTTACATCCAATTATACAATATATATAGATTTATATAATAAGCACAATTTCGTCTTGTTAGTCCTTGTGTTTATAGCTGTGTGTGTGTGCGTGTGAGTGTGTGTCTGTGTGTGTGTGTATGTGTGTGGTCGGGCAGTCCCTCTTGTACCACGCTTCACCTGCATCTGATCTTTGTTACCAATCAGCCGCGACAGCTGCAGCCAATCTACTCATCATCAACCACAAGATAAATACCTGCTTCTCCTCACCAGGCTTCACCACGTCTTTGTACTCACCAGTTTGGTAACGCGTCACGGCCATTGCATCTTCCCAGTGCTTAGTTCTTTGCTCAGTTCAGAATGATCTTTCCTTGTGTCTCATCCTTCTTTTATCATATCCACCTGAATCTGTGTCCTGCTTTTGGGGTTCAACTCTTTTCTCAGCTCCTAACAATTATTCCCTGTTGTTCAATCCTGTTGCTTAGTTTTGGTATTTCCTTTGATAGAGCATCAAAAAATAGCACAAAGTCCGACATTTTCCATAATACGAACTGATCGAAACACTTCAAGATGGTGACTACAGAAATGCATCTCCCAAGCCTGAATACAGCAGCTGTTCTATAGGGTATATACTGTGCAGAAGATGCTGCATTCAGGTGTTAAATCTACCTTGCAGGTTCACCTCAGCTTAGAGTCTGGTAGCTGCTACATGAAAACTCTCCTGTCATGCATCATTAAATGCTTGAGTTATGAATGCTTGCTAAGTTAATTAACTAGTGGCTGTCGATCAGCCTTATATATCTTACTTGTTAGCTTAAGCTAGTGTTAAATGTCAAACTTATCTAATCATGCATGACTTATCTCTTACCTGTGGAGAGCAGCTACCAGAAACCTGGCAGCTGTGTGACATTCGTACTCTCTTCATGTTCTAATTCTTGATTGCAGACTACGCAGATGTAATGCTAAAATGTACGCTTACACCATGACTGGCTGAAGCAGAAGAAGCCTTCTGATTGGTTACAGATAATTCCCTGTATACTGCTTTGACATGTGTGGTTCCAGTGAATCATTTTCAGTCACACACACACTGTCTTCACTTAGAGTCTGTCTCTACGGAGGAGGACAGAGGACTGAAGCTCAATATCAGAAGAACCAATGAGCTTGTGGTGGACTGCAATGCTTCAAATATTGATGCTCCTGCAAAGCTACAAATTATGAAACATGGATGCTTCACACAGATCTCCAACCCAGCAGCACAGAAGATTTATACAATCAGCACAGTTTCAAGATGGACACCAAGATTAGTGTCACCAATTCAGGATCTGACCAAATGTGAAACATGGTCACAATCTGCCCTTCTGTTATGAGTTATGGTGTTGAATAATGGCCAGAAAGGTGTTTCTGGAGAACATTATGATGCCAGAGTGAAGTTGACCCTTGACCTTTTGGATATAAAATGTCATCACTTCGTCGCTTTATCGTATGCGACATTTGTGTGAAATGTTAGCAACTGAATTCCTGAGTTTGTGGTTTGTGTGGTCACAATGAGTTTTGACCAAAAAAACAGTTCAGAAGATCACACGTGACAAGCAGTTGGTTTAGAAATGGAACAATATCCAAACATGCTTTTGATGAAAATTCTTCTTTTAAATACTTCTGTGTGTGGATTTCCAGCACATTTATTTACAAGAAATATTTGTGTGTGCATCAGAAATACATTTGTGAACCTTCTTTTTTCAAACGTGGATTTGCTTTACATTTATACACAATGATGAACATTTTACAGACATTGACAAATATTTCTGTAGAGAGTCATTTACATACAAATCCTGAAATCCTTTCTGTGTGCATTCACTAGTACTGAGACTGATCTGACTCCCTAATTAGGTGCTGTGGGGTTACAACATTCTTATTGCACCTTTCCATTGAAAATCATGGAAAATTTTAATGAGGTTTAGTTAAGATGAACATTAAGACGTGAGAGGATGATAAAAGTGGCCTTGATTGATGGGAAACAAAGGTAGTGAATGGAGGAATATAGTAATAGAAACATGTGCCTGTTATGTGTGTGTGCGTGCGTGCATATGTGTGTGTGTGTGTGTGCCTGTGCTCCTGCATGCCTTCGTTTCAATCTGGAGTGTGTGGCATATCCCTTTACACAGTCCTCCCAGCGTGCTGAACGTGACACATCAATTATAGATAGGCAGTAATGCACACTTTCCCTGAGTGTGTTCCCGAGTGGCACCATTAAAGATGAGAATATTCTTGGCTGCGCTCGCTGCAACATCAATTAATTACTGTGGTGTTCCCTTAAATTCTAGATACCTCTCCTCAAAGTTTCAGTCTCTTCTAGTGAGTTTTCGGAGGGTAATGAGCAGCGCTATTAGCAATGCTGCTCGGAATATATGTTAGTGTGAATGTGAGGGCTGAGTTGGATGCTAGAGAGAGTTATCTAATTACTGATTCATCTGCTGACTTCACTGAAGGAGCGATCCCAGCAGAGAGTGAACGCCTGCTTGCCCTGCAGCTAATCTGATCACTGGTAATTTCTTTTATGAGCTCAGTTCTTATCTGAAATTTAAAATCTACATATTTCAATTTAGCATCATATTTTTCCTTTTTTCTGTTCTTTCAACTTAGATGTTGATCCCCTCACCCCTCCATCATAACTGTTACGATGTATATAAACATCGTAACAGTTATTTGTCTTGTCTGATGCTGAATTTACACTGTGGATCAAAATTAAAGGGACAGTTCAGATTTTTTTTGGCATAAAGTAAAAAATAAAAAATTTTTGGGTTGCTCATGTGGTTTTGTTTAGAGAAATCTGCATTGTTTCTTTTGTGCATGTACTTGAACATGAACATTCTCTTCTGTTTCAAACCCACCTCCTCCAGTGTGCCACACAACCCATTGCTGATCTGGGAGGTGCACTCTGGCTCTTCTGCAGCCTGAGACATAACACCCTAATCTGTGTAGATCCACAGAAATCCATTGTGAATTATAGTCGTGATCCCAAAGTTTCCAGAGATACCGACGTGTCTCCATAGATATCTTACTTGGAAGGAACAAACATTTATTTAGAAGAACTCAATCTGATTGTCATTTTCTCTGTGGGGTACCTCCAGGCTATGCTTTCGGACACTTGTTATTTTATTGTGCAGGCTCCCTTCGTGCAGTATCATATATGAAGTGCAAGTAAATTTCTCCTTTTTTTTACTCCATTGACACCCAGATTTGTACTCCCATCATGCCTGGAGACACTGACTGCTGGCTGCTGTTTAGCTACAGTCAGAAATCAAACAGAAATCAAACCCATATCAGACCTAAAACATCCGCCTTACTATTGAATTGTTAATTGCTAAGTTATCATTATTATTCCTCTCTCTCTCTCTCTCTCTCTCTCTCTCTCTCTCTCTCCCTTCCCTCTCCTGTCTCTCTCCAGCTGTCATTGTCTAAATAATAAAGTAGTTTTTTTTGTTGTTTTTTTTTGCAATGCAACTGAAAGCACTTAGTGAAGTTCAGTCTCGTTGCAGACTTGAAGCACAGGAGAAGACATTTTCTTTTCTAATATTTAAACTTGCAAGAACTTTTTTTTTTTGGCAGCTCATCATCATGACATATTATCACCTGTAAGTCGATAATGTGTTGGCATGTAATTGCTTCTTATCCAGCAGACAAGGAGCGACATCAGTGTTTGTGAAATGGCACATTTATTTAGCACTTTTATCCAAGCTGTTTTTCAAGGTTTTTGCTGCTCATTCACTCAAACACTCACACACAGATGGCAGCGAGTTACCACAAAGGGTGCATGGAGAGCAATTTGGGGTTCAGTTCAACTTTGGCATGTGCATGGGGGGTGGGGGGGGGGGGGGGGGGATGGAACCACCAACCCTGTGATTAGTGAATAGCCTGCACTTATGTTTGAGCCCAATTTTCACCGTCTTTTTAGTTCTGTTTGGCAATCACCACTCCTGAGTGAAATACATGGCTTTTTAGCTAAATGCTTTTAGCTGACTGCTCCACCTTGTTCTCTACATAGTTGCTAACTGTGTCCGTCTGCTGTTTGGTGCTGAGCAGATTGTGTTCGGTGGGTTCATCAGAGCTTTTTTGTTAAAACAAGCTGCCTGCTGTTATGCTATAGACGCAACATGCAGGGAGGGTTAATCAAAGTAAAGCGCCGTAACATAAAATCAACAAGTAGCTGAAAGACACTCAAATGCTCCATAGAGCTTAGAGGAAATGTGAATTTGTAATTATTCTGGTGGATTTGACAACATTTGATCCATTGTTAATATAAGCATATTGAAAAGTGCAACATAAAGGGAAAATAAAGGGGCAAAACTGCTTATTCAGGGCTTAAACCACAAAAAAAACATTTCAGCATCTTGCCATGTTCATGAACTACATGAAAGGCGTTTTTTTTGTCTGTTCATCTCTTCTCTGTTCCTCTTCACAGATGCTGTAATAATAGGGTGAGGCAGTGTTTTGTTTTTGTAGCTCATCAGCTCTACTCCTTCTCCTGCCCCTGCTGAGGCACCCAGTGCTCCTTCCTCTCCCTCCTCCCGCTCTCCAACTCGGTTTGTCTCTTCCCCTCATCATCATACCGTTCTTGCACTGTCATAAACCACTTGGCCAGACATTTTCCCCAGCTTCACTCTGTCTCGACTCCATCATATGTCTCTCCCCCACCCTTTTGCTTTTGCTCTTTTCCCATTTATCTATATTTCCTCTGTGTCTTTTCAACTTCTTTTGAAATGAGGCCATTGATTAGCCATAATTTGATTTTCTTTCCACCCTCTCTCCATTCTAGTAAATAGCCTTTTCGCCTACAGCTTCAATTATGTATTCTTCAAGTGAATAACAAAGATTTTCACAAAGAAAAAATGGACAAGACGTATTGTGACTCATAATGTTCTGCTTTGATAGTTGGTGCATGCAGTCTATGGATGATTTGTTATTGGTGCTCTGCATCTATCTCTTGCTGCTTATGTATAATATCGCCTCAGGTTGGCTGAACACACACACACACACACATAAGCACCATGGCTTAAGGTCACAGCCTGCCTCTATTACATTCAATGGTGCTGTGCAGAAGCTCATTTTGCCCTTTAGCTGATTGCTATCTGCTCATTTGGTTCATTTAACATGTAATAAAAGGCCATCTCAGATGAACAGTTGAAAAATACACACATGCGCACACACACACACACACACACACACACACACACACACACACACACACACACACACAAGGATCAGACAAAAACCAGAGGATCTCAGCCTTTGCCAGAAGTCAATACTAAGCAGTTTGCTATGGTAACCATTCTCTATCCAGGCCCCTGCATTAGCCCCTGTGGGCCCTAATAGCCTTTAGTTGTGTCCTCCACACACATACACTCATCATGACAAAGCTAAGGGACCTTTTATCATCTGGATGTTGATTATCAAATAAGTCTAACAAGAATAACTGCTATCACAGAGATGAGATGACTTTTGAGTCCTATTTCCAGCACACCGGCAAAAACAGACTACGTTGAAAAGTAAAAGGCAGCTTTGAATATCTATGCTTGGCTCTGACAGACATCTTGATATCTCTGGATATTACCTGAGAATAATTCCTTTGTATTTCTCTCAGGAACCTGCGAGGACACCTACCCTTCCAACAGATGAGGCCCAGATTCGAATTGGATACCAGCAGGGAGACATTTTAATGAATTAATATGCATTGGCCCAATTAGCCTCTGCACTGCAGTAATTATCACTCGCACGCACACATTTATGTGCTGGAAATCGGGACATCCCATTGCGCAGTTCTAACAACCCAAAGGATTGTGGGACTTATTTTTAAGCTAGAGGAGGTCAAATGTTTCCGATTTGTTCTCTCTGCACATTAATTAGCTTGAATTCGCTTGCATGAAGAATGTAATGTGACACATGAGCGGTCTGATATCTAATTCCTCTGATCTTACCTCCAGGGATGTGGGGGAGGGGACGGAACATTGTTAGAAAGCAAAACACAGTTTGTTTGGAACATGCAGACATCATAATCATCTTATGTTCATGCTCAGCTTAAGCTTTTTCTTTCTTTAAGTGTGCTTTATTTTTATTATCTGGTGAATAAGATTGACTGAGTGAGTCAAGTGAAAGCTGCTGAGGGAAGTGGGACAGAAAAAAAATACAAGTGCTTAATAGCCTACACTATGTAAGTTGTTAAGGGGAAGACCTTCGGCCAAACGTATATCTAAATCAATTAAAAGGGCATTGCATTAGTTGAATCTTCTCTGCTAAGCTGCACAAACCAGCATTTTATATATTAACAAACGCAGCGTATTATCAGATGAGAACATGTGTTGTGAAAAGGGCTGCTCACAGTGACACACACACAGACAATTATTAGCATTTTAGCATGTTTTCACAAATTTATGACATTTATGTACTGCGCTGGAGTCGTAAGTGAGGTGCTCTGGGTGGATGGTGGTCGCACACAGTGCTGGACTGTGACAGCAGAATCCAGGGTTCATGTCGAGCCCGTGGCTAGAGAAAGATTGCGATTTCATTTAAATGGTAATGAAAAATCTTACGTCTCAAGTCACTGCTGACTATTTCTGTATGAAAACAGAAAAATAATAGAGTAATAGAATAATGCTGTCGTCACTGTGAGTGGACTTTGACAGATAGCAAATTAAAATACGCTGTCATTGCCCTCAATAATAATAACTAATGACTTTATAAGATGATATGTTCAATAGTGTGTGTGTGTGTGTGTGTGTGTGTGTGTGGTATGTGTGTGTGTGGGGGGGGGGGGGGGGGGCGTTGGTTTGAAATTGTTGATCAAGCAGTTTTCTGACATTTCATTGTATAGACTCAGTGATAAATTAGTAGGTTTAATACCTATTGTGTTCAAGACACCAAAATGTAAAATGAAAGGAAGGAGCTGTCTTTTATTGTGTTGTCAATGGTAGAGGAGCAAATAATTCATCATCAAGGTTGAGCATTGAATTAAAGTAAGTGTAAAAGAAGGTTCAGTTTCATTTCCATCACTCAACATAATGGTGATTTTACAGTGAGTGACCGGCTTGTTATCTGCCAGACGCTGCCAAAATGTCAGCCTGATGTGCTCTGTGTACAGTCACAGGTGGCACTGACGGGTGCTATTGAAAAATGAATGATTTAGAGGTAGTCAGAGACAAAGCAAACAACGGGAAACGCTGTATACATACTTCATACAGGAGGTGGGGATGGAGTGATGGAAGGGAAATATCTGTGAGGATCAAAGCAAACATGAGAGGACAGTCAGGGAAGCAACAGCTAGACTCGCTGACTGGCCTTTGGCATCTCTCACGCTTTAATTAAAATAGATTGGAGATGGAGGGAAAGAGGAGGGGACTGTTACCATGGAAACCAAGTTTGGGTAGATTGAGATCTTGAGTCATCTTAAAGGGGGAGAGGGCTGTACAGTATTTTCTGCATTCCCTTACTGTTTGGCACCTCTGCAGCTGCTTTCCCAGAGGCTCACGCTGAGATATCGGCTTTATTTCACTTCATCATTGTTGTCGTTTTTCCATCAAAGTGAATGTTTTTGATTAAATGTTTATTCTCAGATGTAAAATCAGAACTTCCACTTAATTATACAGACTATATCTGGCAAAAGCATGTGAAGTCAATCACAGAGAGTATTAAAGTGTGTGTGTCAATGAATGTGCATACGTGAGAGAGTGTGTGTTTACCTGCTCACCTCCGTTCAGGTTTCAGATGATCACATTCACAGCTCAGTGGACCCGTGCGTGTGTGTGTGTCTGATTGCAGACGCTGAAGTGATGGCCCGTCTCACTAACATGTCAGCTGATACAGACCACAGTGATGTTTGGCAGAGGCTCCTCAGGCCCCCGTAGAGCCTGGGAGGGAAGCTGGGAGCGGTTCATCACTCACACAGGATGGGGGTGATTACTTGGCTACTGTATTCTGGGTCCTAGATCTAAATATAGAAGCTCCGTTGCACTGGGGGAGGGCCGTGCTGCCAGGAGGACGGTGATGAAGGCATGTGGTCATCATTCATTTAGCAGCAGGGGCAATACAGCTTTTTAGCATATATGCAGACAACGCTGTGCTTACATTCACACAACCACGTACGTTCACTCAGTGCTGATTGCAGATGCTCCAGCTGGATTGACGTTTGATTTGAGCTTTATTCTTGCTGCAAGCAAATCTGATTAGCTTTTTGTTGCTATCCACGCTGTCTGTATGCACCGAGCTACAAATGAAACCATTTTATTCTGCCTCGTATTCCAGTCAAGTGTAGCACTTAGTAGTGGACTAAGTGCTACACTTGACTGGAATATTACACAATGTGCAGCACAGGTGCATGGAGAAATGAGATTAAATGAAAGTGGTGAACTCCCACAAACTATCAGCATATAATTTACTAAAGGAGATATATTTTGGTCTGGACCTAGGCTGATCTGGGCCATCATCTCTAAAATAATCATAACTATAAAAACATTATGTGAGATGCAGCACAGTGTCCGGGGCCTTACTATTAAATATATAGAATAATACAAATAAATATTGCAAGGCAATTTTACAGTTGATACTGTAAAAGCTGATATATTTCTGCACACTTCGATCTATGCAGTATTTCATTTTCACTTATTTCCAGCACCTTATGAAGGACTTAGCTGGGTGGAGTAGTGGTCATTCTGCATTTTATACTGTGAAAGAAAATCTAAAGGGAAGTAAGATTTTTACACTTTTCTCTTTTATCCCATTCCATTAGTTTTGGCAGTAGTGTTTCAGCCAGTTTGTACTTTCAGGAAAGGCCACTATTAGTGATACAGTACAAATTTTAGGATACTAGGAATCAAGTATTGTCACGGTTGATTGGTTGACCCAAGAGGGTGGCTCCAATAAGAGCCTGCAGGAGGCAGATGCCAAGAAGGAAGGAAGAAGGGAACACCTGTCCAAGAAAGTTGAACACAACACAGTTAGATACAAGAGGATTTGAAGATAAAAGGACAAGTAGTGGGTTGACCATCATTAAGTGTGTGTCAAAGAGACAAAGCCTTGAAGATTCATGAGCCTGGAGATTATAGCAGTGTGGAGCGTTTCCCACTCAGGGCACAGGGAGGGAAGGATGGAGTGGTATGTGGTGAGCCACTGTCAGCGAAGACCAAGTCATTTCAGGACACCTCAGGTGTTTGTGAAGTAAGAAGACTGTCAAGATTCTGAGAAGGGGAGATGGAGGACAGTACTTCAATATGTTTGACTTTTGAAGGGGAGTTGCCAGAGAGCTTTATCTTGACTGTGTGTGCTACAGGATCAGGCTGTAGGAGAGAGCTCCTCTCAGATGTTTCTGTCGCCAGGAATATGTACACATTGCTGCAGTTTGTAGAGGAAGCAGAAGGTGTGGGAGATGTGGGAAGGACAATTGCAATGGAGAGTGCAAAGAAGATGAAGAGCGAGCACAGCGCCTGCACTGTGAGGGAAATCATCATGAGTCAGCAAAGTGTCCAAAAAAAACAGAGAGGAAGTAAACATGAATAAGACCAGAGCAGAAAAAGGTTTGTCGTAATCTGATGCCGCTGAGAGAATGAAGAGAGGAAATGGTGGCTGCACAAAAGAAACCAGAGAACAAACAGAATGGAGCCGAGATGGTGTTGGACACTGCCAGAAGATTCTTGAATATTGTGGATGTATCAATAAGATCGGATTAAATAAATTGATTTTTTGGTCTGCCTGTACTATTCTATGGACTATTTATGAATTATTTTTATCCAAACTTTGATCTGCATTGATTTTATCATCACACCAAGGTGTCCAACTCCTTCCTCCTGGTAAGCTACAACCTTGTCATTGAGGCACGGACACTTTCAGTTACCTTGCAGAGACATTTTTGTCAGTTTTTATGAATGCCACCACTCACCACTTCCTCGGACCGAGCGAACAGCAGCTTCAGGAAATGTTTGGCAAGCCAAGCACTTGACAGTTCCAATCAGTAACAAGGGGCAAGGCAACAAACGTAGTCAGGTACAGAAGGCTGAGGTAATTGGCAGGAGGCTGAACAGCAGACGAAGACAAAGGCAGGCAGGTCCGATAACAAGAAAGCAGTCCACCAGAGAGTCTTGTATATAAGTATTAGTACTGCACTAATTGTAATGAGTCCCAGGTGTGCGCTCAGGTGACTGGGCAGGTGGGCATGGCTGAGTATAGGAGAAGTGCTGGCTGGACAGGTGAGCAGATGACAGAGAAAATGGCAGCAGGTAAGGAGCTGGCAGACTGTGACACTCACTGTTCACCTTTCCTGCAGCTTTTAAAGCCGCCATAATTAAACCACTGCTTTAAGAAAGACAGTTTAGATTGGTCTGTCATCTCTAATTACAGACCAATCTCCAACCTGCCATTTCTGAGTAAGATTCTGGAAAAAGCTTGTCTTTAAACAGCTGAACGATTTCCTCTGTGACAACAGTGGGTTTGAAAAATTCCAGTCTGGTTTTAGGGCCCAGCACAGTACAGAAACAGCTCCAAAAAGCTGTCTGTGCTGGTCCTGTTAGAGTTCAATGCTTCATTCGATACTGTAGATCAGAATATTCTGCTGGACAGACTTGAGCGCTGGGTTGGTCTCTCTGACACAGCTCTTAAATGGTCCAGGTCTTTTCTAACTGTATCTAATGTGGCCACAGATGATCACTCCTCTAATAAAACAGGGCTCGATCTTAGGTCCAGTTCTTTTCAGTCTTTATATGTTGCCACTTGCCAATATTCTTAGAAATCATAACTTCAATTTCCATAATGATGCAGATGACGCTGAGCTATATATATCCATAAGCTCAAACAACTACAGTTCTATCAACAGCCTAATTGCATGCATCTCAGACATCATCTTGTGGAGGACTCAGAACTTCCTGCAGCTAAAACAAGACAAACTGAGAACCTTGTTAGTGGTGCAAAAGCTGAGAGAGAGAAACTGTCTGAACATCAAAACCTACTCATCTAAATCTGTTGACACCTTTAAACGAAATCTTAAGACACATCTTTTTAATATCACTTTCTCCTGACTGCCTTATTTGGCATCCTGACCATATACGGTCTGGGAGACGTGCCACAAGGCAATTCATAAATACAGAAAAGCAATTCCTTTTGTTTGGCAATAAAATAAATACAAATAAATAAAATGGTAGACTTACACATTCTTTGGAGTGGTCTCTTTAGAGTAACACACACGTAGCATTGGTATAATGTCGATGCATCACAGCGCCAAGAAAACACAAGTAGATGCAGAGTGTCATGTTTTCCAAGATATTAAGATGAGCTATTGTTTTCTGGTTGAAGTGAAAAGCAAGCCAGTGTGACTACGGAGACCACATTTAGTCATGAACAGTATTATACAGGTGAGTGTGCTTACTGGACGAAGTAGAATTGTTCCAAAGTGTTTGTTTGTCTGGAATAATTCATTGGGATGAAGGAAAACCTGATGTGGAAACTCAGTGATTCAAACCTGGATAACCAGCTGTGAGGATCATCATAATCATCATCATCACCATCATCATCATCATCATCACTACCATCTGACATCAGATGCCTCACGAAAGAGAAGCAGTTCCACACATCGCAGAGAGTAATGTGATGTATGTCTTCAATAATTTAATATGGCTCATGAGGGCTGTTATAAAAACTGAAATGGCCCTTGATAGGAAATCTAGATGAGCCAGTTCACATGCAGATGCTCCATTCTCCTCATCCCTCAACCTTTTCTGTGATATCGTCTGAAAGTTCGATTTGTGTGACTCAATCAGTGTGCAAGATAAGGTGCGTTTATGCCAGTCTACTGTTAGCTCTGGCTACCTTTCACCTTTAGACTACCTTTTCCATCACTTTATATATCTTTTATTATAGCATGAAGCATGGGGTGAACTGCCATTTTTGAGATTCTGTTTTAATATGCTCGGCCTTCAAGCATCCCAACCAGCCTGAACACAATACTGCAGAATTTAGCATGTACTCGGCTCGCGGTGAAGAGCTGGGGTGTTCTCAAAGGCTAAACTGCCGATAAAACATAGCCTGCTGCCAACACTAGTGTTTTGAAGAGCGTGTAACAAATGCAGATTTTAAGTACAGATAAGTGGGGTGACACTCTGCTTACCGTGTACAGATACAACTGACACCGACATTTCTTTTCAATACCTGACAGAACAGCTCCAGCAAAATAAGCTGTGGTATGCAGTTGAGAGCGGCACTTCTCTCGGTTTGAAGGGCTGTTGAGAGAATCGTTCCCACAGGCAGTGGGAAGAGTGAGGTTTCCACCACGGTTTGAGTAATCTGTTGCGAGTGGGTGCAGCTGGGAGCAGAAGAGGCCAAACGATCCCGGCTGTTGCCAGGTAGGTTTCGATTAACATGTCTGGTATGTTATCCCGGGGGCCCCATCAGCATTTCTTGTGGGGACGAGGCTTTGTAAGCTAACTCTGCAGCACAGGTCATCTTGTTTACTTCACCCAGATATCTCACTCATAAAGACGCTGTGTTCAGGTGCTAAAACCCACTCACACCTTTAGCAGCTCACCCCTGTTTAATCTGCTCCACACAATCATCATCACAGGCCATAAAATCTGTTTTGTTCTCTCCTTCAGTCTCTCTTCAGTCTTATGTTATTATTATACACAAACATTACATACTGCTAATGGAGCCATAATTCACTTAAACACACATGATTAGGTGGGTAGAATTTATGAGCAGTTGTTCCAGCAGAACTCTACAGATTGTGGAATCATGTAAACCTTTCACTCACACGAGAATAGAAACCATGCTTACAAGAGGACATTAACATAAATCTTCAAATGTTATTGCTGTATGGACAGATTACATCTCCGAAACAGTTGCCTCAGGCAGTCTGTCAAGCTTTTTATTTCTCCACTTGTTGAGTGGTGTAAACAAAACCAAAAACACGAGTGGAATTACAAGGAATTGAATAAACACTTCACCTTTTTGTAACTTAAGCTGCACATGTTAGCATGGCCAGCTAACAAGGTTATTCGTCACAATAATGACCTTCACTACTGTACATCCTTTTGTGTGGTTAAGATACAGGCTGCTAGAAAAAGCTCCATTCACGACCTCTTTGCAGACTTCTTGTTGTGCAACTCACAATGCGTAGGTTAAGTTTTCATGTAATAAGTTTCATGTAATATAATATAAAGAGCTAACCACTTCGTTTGAGCTGATGAAATCTGCCAATGACAGTTGTTACATGTATATCAGCTGACACAAATAGACTATTGCTGGCTCGAAATTCTACTTGTTTCTTTCTGCAATCAAGAACCCATTCAAAACTTTAACTACAACTTTTGAGTGGTGAATACGGCACAGTTATAGCTGTAAACTGCATCTGTGCTGGAACAGAAGCTTGACAGGCATAGCATTAGCAGTGAGGGGGTTCGCGAAGGGTCAGTTCAATTATTTTCTTCTCAGCACATTTGGAAGTATTAGTAACCTTGTAACATTGTAATGTGCATATTCACACAGAAAGGTTTTTGGCAGTGAGGTGGAGAACAGAAGCTGCTGCACTATTTTTCTGTCAGCTGAATGAGAGCCTGGATGGTAAATGCAAAAATAATGACTACTGAAAATAAGAGGTTATCTCAGTCGCTAACATCAACCGGCTGGGGTGGAAATGCTTGGTCACCCACGCTCCACTTTGCAAAAGCAGTTTAACTAATTTTACAACTTTTAAAGAAATGAGAGTCAGAGCTTGAAACAAACCAAAACATGTAATGACCTAAATGACCAGTTGACAGCAATTTTTATTTTGCAGTGTTGCATCAGTAAAGCTGTGCTGTGAGATTTGTCTACCATGGTGTTATGTGTGAATATACAGAGACACTGGGCCGTCACGTAGTGGAAAGTTTAAAGAAATAGTTTGACACTTTGTGAGACACACTTGCTGTCTTGAAGCTAAATATGACAGTACTGCAGGGAGCCAGCTGTCTTAGCTCAGTGAGCTTCAGAGATGCTAACGGGTCGTTTTATCCTTGGACAGAGCCAGGCTAGCTGTTTCCCCCTTTCTCCACACAGCCTCTGTGCTCGGTTAAGCAAGATAGCTGCAAGCTGTAGCTTCTTAAGCATGCATCAGACATGACAGTGGAATCTTTTGACACTGAAGTTAAGAGTATATATTCATATGCACATGACAGACTACATTCTCATGATTTTAAGACTGCAAGGCATCCACGAAAACAGGATCAGGCTAGAATGAGAACAACCGCCCACATTCATTACCACCTGCTACTACTGTCTGCTGTGGGGAAACTGATCCTTCTGTGATGTAATCCGACAAAAAAAATTCTCATAATGCAAACTTTTCGACCTGAATTTCTGCTAGTATGACTAACTAAACCAAAAAAAAAACCAAAACAAAGTATATTTAGCTCTCAAAGCATAATTGCCATAAAAGTATGAATTTTGGTAAGAAATTCAAGTTACAAGCTGCAATTTAGAGATTAATTGCAACAATTGTAATAGTTGCAAATGAAGAAAAAAGATAAGATAATGAAAAGAAAAAAGACAAGATATGATCCAGTATCCATCTGAAATATCAGGGCTTCTGTGAAAGTACATGCTAATACACGACCAGTACATGTAGTACAAAAGTATACAACTTTTGTATTTGTTAATCTGTATTTTGGTAAAATTCATGCACTGCAAAGAAAGGGACAAACAGGCATGAGCAGTGATTTGTATGAAATAAATAAAAATCATATAGGAAACACAATTCAGTGTCTGACTGTATTGTTGAACGCTTATCCACAGAATTAACCTCAAAATCAAGAAAAAAAAAACATCAAAATCAACCTGTTCCAGCTTGCTCTTCACCATCACCAGCTCTCTAAAGTGTCAAAGTTCAGGTAACAAATGCTTCATCACCTCCTCTCACTAACAGAACCTCCAGCCTCCCCTCCCCCTCTCCACCCCAACCTATAGATAGAACTGTGATTCTACAAGCCTGTGCATTGCCCTCACCACATATCGAACACCCTACTGATCGATGTGCACATGGGCCTTGAGTGAGTGCTACTGATTATCAAGATGTGCTCCAGTGTGTGTTCAACCACCCAGGTAGAATGAGCAGCAGGGCTGGCTACATAATGTCACAGGGGGTGTTCAATACTAAAGGACCATGCAGCAAGAAGTGTTGAGGGCACTGCGGTTCATCACTGCCGCGTGCTGCTTGACTTCATGTGTTCCAGCCATGGCTCGGAAGGAGGCTGGAGGAGCTACACTCTGACACCAAATTACAAAGTAAAAATCAATTTTCCTCATTCCTGCTCACATTTCCTGCTAAGGACTATGAAGGTTAGACAGATTAAAAAAGGACAGTGTTATCTGAGATGTGACTTTTGCACACACACACACACACACACACACACACACACACACACACACAAAGAAAGGGTCATCATGTTGTTCTTTGTCATTAACTGTTGCATGACTCTGACAGCTTAATGGATATTGCAAAGGAGACACCCAGCCAAGGTTTCTTTGGCGGGGGGGGGGGGGGCTAGTTCTGTAACTGCCACTTGTAACTAAGACAAAGTGACCACATAACACTGGTTCGGTCAGCGTAGCTGGATATTTCCTTCTCATTCTAAACTGAATGAATACTTCAATATTTCTCCATGTATGAACATATTGATACAAACCCTTAATTTACAAAGGATTGGCAGTTAAGTTGAATACATCATTTCAGCCCCTGAAACTGTTGCATGTTGAAGTTATGTTACTTGCTCCTGATGCTACGCTCAGTGGCGTGCATGCCGCAAAAATTTGGTTTTTGCACACATAAATGCACAATTCATTTGAGATGAACACTGAAAAAATAGGTTAGTGGTTCTCAAAGTGAGGTCCAGGGGCCAACAGAGGTCCCTGAAAGCCCAGGCCTATCAATAATCGTTGTTGTAAATAAGTGGCTGGAGCCCTGGCTTGCCTGTCCACAAGCCCTGCCCCTGGCTACACTAAATTTCTGTTTACATAGTTGCTCTTGCTCAATAGTGGTCAGTAAGAACAGAAGACAGGACTTTACTCAAACATAGTGAATTTAGGAGCATCTGGTGCAGATATTGGAGGCAAACTAATCCAAGACACTGACAAGAAATCTTCTGCAGACGTACTTAGTTTGAACACTTTGTGCTTGCAGACAGAGAGCTGTAGATACTCTCCTGGTATATCTGTCCCTGTTTTCTGCAGTCTGTTCACAAGATCCTCTGTCCGTTCATTCTGAATAACCTGCAAACTAAAACACATTATATCATATGCACTTGTAGATTTTCTAAAGCCAAGAGGGAGAACCCACAGTGTTTACTCTTTACGTACAGTATGATGACTTCCATCTTTTTTCAACCAGACAAGTGAAAAAAAGGATGCAGCACAAAATGTTAGGACTCCTGCGGAAAACAATGGAGTGTTTGTTGGAAAGCGCTGAATGAAACCTGAGAGCTGTTCACAGTGGAAGATTTCCAGCTCCACAAACGCGCATTGTGCCGAGACCCCGCTGACCTCAATAAGGTGGGGAATGACTGTGTTTGCCTGTGCGCGCTTACAGCACAGCAGTGCATCTGCTCGTTTGCTGTGTGTGTTGTCATGTGTGTGACAGGCCATCAGTCATGATTGGATCCCTGTACTGCGGCGGGTGAGAATGGTCGCTGCCAGGCGGCCCCTCAGGGGGAGAAAGACGCAGTGTGACAGTGATAGAGCGAGGTGCGCTCAAGGTTGTGTGTCCGTGTACAGTTTGTGTGTGAGTGTCAGTGAATGAACGTGCAGAGCTGGTGGGCCGTGCTGGTTGTTGTTGGAGTGACAGCTGGCTTCTTCATCTGCTCGGCCGGGATAAAACGCCGCCCAGTTCCACAGGACGGAGGAGACACACCCCCACCACCAGCTTTAATAATCCACCCGCTCTGCTCTCTTTCTCTTCTCACCTTCTTCTTTGTTATCTTTGACTGCATCTGTAAACCTCCCCTCTTTTCTGTAAATTAACAGTATCTTGATCTGTGTGCCCATCTATTTCCATCTTCTTATCTGTCATCTGTCCATTATCCAGCTGACCTGTGGCTCACGCCAGCTGTGTGCGTACGTCACTGTGATCTTGTGCTTTTATCTTTGTGAGAAGCAAATGACTGAAGACATGAACACTAAACTGAGAATATATTTGTTGGTGCTCACATAATCTTGTCTATTTCTAGGGTAGAGATTATATTTAAGGCTGAACTTTGTCTGGGCTGCAGCATGTCTACTAAAATTTAAAGGGATGGTTGAATATTTTTGGAAACATGCTGATTTGCTGTCTTGCAGAGAGTAAGATGAGAAGATTGACACCACTCTCATGTCTGTACTCAAAGATTTGATCACTTTTTTTTCTAAACTGTGCATATCAGCAAGTGAATACTACCACTTTACTTGTGCATTCTATTATTAATGCTTAACCTGAAAGTAACATACTGTGTAACGTGGCTGAGCTGACAGCGATGCTCTCAGTCACCAGTGAGGAGCTCTGCTGCTAAAAGCTACTGATGTAGCAGTCAGTTCACTTCAGACATGTGAGCACTTCTACCTGGCTCACACCAAAGCTCAAAAATATGCTAACTGGCAGCTTTAAAACTCACCAAATAACACATTTTCTCTTGTTCCTCTGCTGCTAGAAGCCTCTCATTCAAGACATTGGTGTCCGATGACATCACCTTCACCCACCTCCTTTCGGACTCTCTGACGTATCACCTGGTGTTTCCCATGTCGCCACTGACAGGCGACCAAATGAAACGCACCCTTCCCCTCAATAAAATTTCTCTAGGTTTGTCCATTGTTGCAAAGATTTGGGATAATGTAAGTACACAACTCAACAAAACACATGACGTAGGTCTATTTGTTTTAGAGATTTTCATGCAGAAATGTTCCATTTTATACCTTCACCCTCATTCACAAACCAAAATCTTAGAAACAAAACAGTTGTGGTTTCACTGTGAGTTGCATACTGGAACTTTTACGCACCGCACACAGTGATTTCCACTTGTTGCCTGTTAATCTCAAGGTGAAGACAAGATTCCAGGAAGTCACTGCACCTGACTCACAGAGACCAGACATCCCAGTTTGAGCAGGATTTTCCAGGTTTCAGGTGTCCTGAGTCCCAACATATATCTGTAAGACACTAAAATGTCCCGGTTTTCAGCATTTACTACTAACCTGTCACGATGTGCACCACAATTAAAATAAGAATCAAATAACTAAACTTATTTTCAGCACTTACATAGACGTTTGCCATGTTTTATCCCCCTCTGAATCCAAAACTGACACTGATTCATCTGTGTGTGTGTCAATCAATCAGCGTGTCGTTGTCAAGGCTGTTGCTAGTCTATGAGTCATAGCCAAGCGTCATAGGCTATGACCAGGAGCACCACCAAGGGGGAGGGGGAGCAGGGGTGGTTGTGGCCACCCTGGTGCACTTGCTGGCCCCCCTGTTGCCCCCCTCAAGCGAGCAACAGCAATGTAAAACTGACACGTTTATTTTATACACACAGAACTGGATTTGTCCTCACAAGGACAGAAAAGCAAATGTGTGTGTAAGTGTGTGCTTGAGTGTGTACATGTGTCCCACAGTGCTGAATGACTGTGTCTTCTTATTGCTCAAACAGGAAATCCATTCTGTCAGTCTCCTCCCTAATTGTCAGGCCACACACACACACACACGCACACACACACACACTCATAGACTCACACAGACAGACACACACACACACACACACACACACACACACACACACACACACACACACACACACAGAGCACACATGCTCATAAAATCACATAAATGGCCAAAGAAGTCCCTCATACACACAAAAACTGTGCGCACATACAGCACGTATACACAGAGATTACTCTGGCTAATCTGTGCACATTAGGGCCATTAGTACAAAACATTATCTCTTTGATCAGTGATTATAGAAGCCATATACCAGAGCAGCGACGAAGCCTTTAGCAAACTCGGAGTGCTTTAGATCATCTGAGGGCAGCCAACCTCTTCCTGCACCATTAGAGACTAAACTCGAGATTTTATTGACAAGACATTCAATGAGCAAAGAAATTCACCGCTCTGTGAAACCCACAGCAGATAGTAAAAAGCACTTAAGCCTAATTAGCCTGAGTTATATGCCGGCGTTTCAGCCAACAGCACCAGATGGTATATTTCTCTTTTTTTTCACAGTTCGGGGAGGTGTTGATTGACTCCATACTACGTTATCCTACTCATTTCTCCAAAGAATTATCAACACTGACGACTTTCTGCATCACTGCAACTTCTGAGATCAAGAGATTCTGTGTGGTTTGAATGACGAATTCTGTACGGGTGGAGTCAACGGGGGCAGCGTGGTCCCCACACCTGAGGCACTTTAGGTTCGTCCAGTTTAAGCAGATTAATGTGTGGTAACTGGAAGGACCTGCTCTCAATGCAAAGAAAATGACTGTTTGCTTTTGGTGCTCATGTTCGCTCGTCAGCATCAAAACGTAAATCCTGAGAGTTGTCAGTTCATCTTTTCCACTCTTCAGGGCTGAAATTAAAGATATAAATCAATAAATAATTATATGATTAAATGCTTAAATAAATGAATACATATATAATATAAAATAATATGCTTAAATAAATGAATAATTACACAATTAAATACTCAACAAATATGCAATTATTCAATTTAATAAAAAGAATGATATATATAATTATAATTGTTTATTATGTAGCCAATTATGTTATTTATGTTTAATTGTCAGCATAAATAAATGAATAAATCACAGATTAAATTAAAATAAATATATACACTTTTATCTTCGTATAGTTATTCATATATATACCACCTGCTGGTCCCCAACTGTGATACACAACACTGCCTTATAAGTAAATGGTTATTCATCTCAACCTTAACTTAACAGATGCCACGCTGCTCCATGCCTCTTAATGGTATTCAGACACAGCTTTGGATTTTCAGGTCACACAAAACATAATGTTCATGTAAATCAAAAAAAAAGGGGGGCAGCCAGGTCGTCCGTCACCCTGCAGCCTCAGTGCTGTACTACCTCCTTACGGATCGCGAATACAGCTTCATTAATTTCTGTGTCAGTCAGGGCCAGTATCGTTCCAATTCGTTCAGCAAATCACTCAATCTGATCTAAAAAAGCATAGGAATTGGTGTTTGACTCCATCTATTCAGCTACAGCCAATATATTGTAGCATGCAAGATTTCATTAAGATCTGCACCGGGTGCTGCCATCTTGACTTAAGCAAAAGTCGCAGGTTCAAGTTCAACCACCATTCGCAGGGCAGAGTCTGCCCCCTGACTGTTGATGGATATATATATATACATAACAGATATAATATATATGTGAATAAAAGACTAAGTAAATAAAGAAATATATGAATGAAGAAGCAAACATGCAAAGTGAGCCTCCAAAGAAAGTTTTGCTGAGGGTGAACTAAAGGTTAGAGCCATTCCTGCTGACTGTCGTGAGCTGCTTTCAGCTTCAATTAGCGACCCTGTGTCTGTCTGTCTAATTGCCATAGCTGCTGGATGCTACATCAGAGGCTTTGTCACCTTCGCATGAAACAAACCACTGGGGTAGCTCTGCACTTGGTACTGATTCACTGAAATCTGGCACAAAATAAAAGCTTCACAAAACACATGGGGCCAGTAATGGAATTCAAAAATCTGTATTAGTCAAGGTGTGTGGTTTCTAGAATCCCGACTGAGAAAAATGTCTTGTAATAATGACAGCAAACACCAAACAGCTCAAAGTGTGAAGCTCGTTCCGACATTACATTCTTCTATGGGGACAGTCAAAGCCATTTCTCCCCTGAACGTCAATAAATGTTCTTCCACTATTAGTTATGGCTTTGGCTGCTGCTTTGGTGGACAAGTGTTTGAATATAAACCGTCACATTTTCCGTCTCCCTGGACCCCTCTTCAGCCTCATACCCCAGCTGTTACTGTTACTCTGGGTCTCAGTGCAGGCTCTGATGGAAAACCTGACAAGAACGACAATATTACTGCATCTGAAGTCACATCATCTCGCCCTGCTGCCTCCAAAGTGGTTCTGGACATGCGGCTCATCTTGAAAACTTCGTCGAATCAACTTCTCCCTGCTGCTCATATTTTCAATGACTTTCTAAAGAAAAACATGTGGCAAAACCTGCACAGGTGAGGAGTCCCAGGTAACGTTAAATGCTTGTTGTTTAAGCTCCAGGTAGAAACACCTGGAAGTATGTCAAGTATATACAAGTACATAAAGAGGAAAAATGTCCGGCACATTTAAAGATTCAAATTTTCTCCATTAAACTTGAGTCGGAGTTTCCCGACATGACAACAGGTGCGATATGAAAGCCAAATATAAGTCGTGCACTGCCTTCAGCATAGTAATTAAGAGAAGTGGCAACTGAGCAAGTGAACAGCGTGTTTTGCGTCTGGTTTTGTCAGGCTCATCCGTGTGTGAAATGTTGAAAATGAAAGGCGAAATCTAACTACAGTTCTGACACTGTGCACACAGCGCGCTGCTCCTTGCTGTCAGTGGACTTGTTTTCCTGCTGTCGGCAATACCTCTGTGATTCAGCTGTACTCAGTGTGCACACACTAATTAGAAGACAAATTATTTTAAAAGTCTGATATGCATAATTCATGCGTTGAAATGGGTGGTCACATTCCTTTTGCTCCATGTGCATGTGGAGTGAGGAACGACAACTAATCAATATGCCTGACGTGACTTGTTTTCATGACTTCTTGCTTTATTAATTAATCTGCAGTTAATGTTATGCTATCCTCGTTGTCAACCTATCCCTTTAACCTACAAATGGAGTGCAAAGGAATAGTTTGACAATTTGGGAAATAAATTTTGCTTTTTTTTTTTTTTTAAATTATAATTGAGCTTCCATAGTTAAAACACAGACATGCATGATGGTGGTGTCAATGAATAATTGCGAGTAACTGTATTTCCCAAAATGTTAAATAATTCAATTAATCACACAAGTTTTTCCATTATTTGTAGCGTTTGTGCTGTAATAAATTGGACTTTCATAAATTCAATGATTCAAATGGATATCTGAAGCATCTTATCTCGCCCAGTTCGTAGAGCTGATCTGTGGTGGACACAGGCTTGGCTCGTATCTTGCATGAGGAAAAACTCCATCCATGACATGAAGCCCCGTGGAGTAAAACATCTCTGCGAGCCTTCCACTTGCTATCTATCCCTCCAACTGTCTTTCCTTCCTTCATCCCCTCAGCCACTCTTTTTGCCCACACTTCTATCCCCTTTATCTCTAAAGATCAGTCAGCGCTTAGCACCATGCCTCAGCACGCTTTCACTGAAGTGTTTCCTGCTGGATATGTGTGTGTGTGCGCACACTTCATCTGACACTCCTGTTGGAAGGCTTGTGTTATATGTTTAAATTGCCTCAGGTGTGTGCAGGCACTCCTGCAAATGGCTTATCACTTTGTACCCACATGCATGCTCTGCCTGAATTTGAGCATGTACCTCTCAGGAAATGCCCATAAACACTAAATTTATCCTTATTCTTAATTTCTGCCATTTATCCAGAATGCTTTTTTTTCTGTTTTTCATATCCTGTCTTCCTCTCCTACTTTCTCCTCTTTTTTTCCATTTTCCACATTCACACAATCATTTTCCTCGTTCTTCTTCCTTTCCACCCATCATCATCCTGGATGAGGTAGCCATGGAAACACAGTCGAACTTTGTTGGTGACAAAAACGATTTTGTAAAGGCCAATCCATGGATTACTTGCCTACCTCTCGCTCTCTCTCTCTCTCACACACACACACACACACACACACACACACACATACACACACACACACACACACAAAGAAACAAACTTTCTCTCCTTTCATCTCTCTCAAGGGGTAGCCTTAATCTGTTGCTATGGATACCAACATGGGGGGGTGTGGGGGGGGGGGGGTTGAATCCCTCTAGAAGAAACTTTGAAGCACGTAAGACATAAGCATGAAAGAATGAGCGTTTTAAGGAGATTGCGGTGCTGGTCAGCTTTTCATAGCCTTTCACTGATAACACCCAGACTCAGTATTTGCAGTATAAATACTGCGTAAGTGAGAAGTGACTCCTGTCAGCTGTACTGCAGGTTTCGTGCTCATCCCACTGTTCAACAATATATTACACCCACAGCTCAGAGACACCGCTGCACTGACCAAAGGTATTTGAAATAACATGCTGTAGATTTTCTAAGGTTACTGTACAAAGCGGAGGGCACAGCAGCAGCAATCATATCAAAAGCAGTTCCAGCCTGACAGAGCTGAACGTGAAAAGGTCAATGCACATTTCCAGCCAGAGGTTACTGCATGTAAGTATTATATTTGAAGATAGATGGAGTTCGGTACCCGTGGTTGATTTTTATCCTCTTGAACCAGGTGCTGTCTCAGTGAGATTTTGATTACAACACCTGAAAAAAATTCTGCCACCAGGACGGTAAAACCACTTCAAAATGAGTCATCAAAGATCTTATTTGTGAATTTTGGTGCTTTTATGTGTCTCATTAAAAAAGTTACGAGCGCCTGTTTGAGAAAGTCACCCACTGCTTATTGGATTTGTCGCTGAATCACTACATTATTATTTCTTATAGCCTCTAAACTCTCGCAGAGAAAGCCGTTTCAATTTAATAACACCGAATTAAATTACAACTGCAACTCAGTTTGCCAATTTGTTGTTTTTCGTAGTTGTTGCAGCAGTTTGGCTAAGGTGGTGTTCAGAGCGCTCCAGCTGCATAGTATGCGGATTTTGTATATGTGAGAAATTCCCAGATACAGGATGATCAGCAGCATGCTTACAGTTAATCCTGAGTGGGATGTGAATCATAGGAATCCATCTAATAGCTGAAGACAAATTTCAACCTCATGGTGGCACTAGAGGAAAGTGACAGGGGATCAGTAAAGTCTTCAGCCTCCATCCTCTGTGCTCCATGAACGTCTGTACTGAACATCATGGCAGTAGATTGAAGAGTTTTGAGATATTTCAGTGTGGACCAAAGTGTTGGACCATCCCTGGAGCCATTCTGCTAGCATGTGCTTAAAATATACAAGAAAACGCTGGAAAACATTTGAATATCAGGAGCTCTGTTAATCAACAGCAGCTGTTATTTGTTCCTACATATGAGTTACAGAGACAGCTGTTTTCTCACTTGTGACAGGAAGTTATTTTGCTGTCAGGCTACAACACACAACCTGCACGCACAATCAACTCTGGCAGATACACACAGTAGTTTGTGTGGTGAACTTGGTATTTTTATTCATTACATCTTTATGTATGATACCTGACTGGCAACCGCTCTCACACACACACACACAGTCGCACACATCCCTGCTACCAGCTGCCTCTCATCTAGGCAGAATCTCCGAAACGCTGTGCTGAGTTAATGAATACTCAGTTACCGAGACCAATGACACACACACAAAGTTCAACCAAATTAGCTTAACGGCTATGAGTCAGGTTATTAACTCCACAGACTTCATTTCATTTTTATCGTGTGACACTGTACGGGGAGAAAAGCCTCCTGAAAGCTGTTTCAGCTCAATTCCTAATTAAACACATTGCAGCACTTTCAGAGAAGTGTCTATTTTAAGAATTTAAAAAGCTACAGGACTTGAGTGCACAGCAGACAAAAATTGTGTTGGAACAGATCGAAAACATTTTGTGGACTGGTCTCCCACTGCACTGTCCCTCTGAGTCTGACCGCCAACTCTGCCAAGATAGACTGAGTCACCCATCTTTTCCCTCCACGGGTGCCACTCTGCTTTGTAACTGAGCAGAAGGAAAACAACACTCTTGTTATCTGTGTCTTTGGGGCAAGTGCTGCTTTGCTCTGCGTCTGTCTTTATCCTCATCTCTTTTTCTCTCACTGTCCTTCTTCTTGTGTTGTTATCCAGTGTTAACAAAGACCATCCCCCACCCAACGCTCAGCCTCTCGTCTGTAGGTCACATCTGGCTGTAAGACTGCTTATATTTGAGCTTATGGTCTGTTACATAATGTCCCACATTCGGCCCTCAATTGCAGTCAGTGGGACGTATCCGCAATCTATAAAATAACTCTTTACTCTGCTCTGTTTCTTTCCTCTGCATGATTGTCCTCCCATCCCATCAAACAGTTTTATGATCTTTTTAAGAAGACCATGGGTTGCTTCTAACACCTGAAATGAAAATATATCCCAATTTCTTTTTATCTCTCCTTCACTTGAGTACCTTCCAGCATTTATCTGCTAACTGGGGTATCTGTAAGATGCAGGAGAGTGGGTTGTTATGGTCATTTCTGTCCCCAGGCACCGGCTCAATCTGGCATAGTGAAGCACAAAGTCGTCCTCTCTCACTATTCTTCATTCACGTTGATGGTTATTGTCTGTTTATGGATACAGCTGGCAGCCTGTCATTATTAACTGTGCATAGGCTTTGCAGAGTTCACCAGCTGGCCATATCCTATCTATGCAACTCTGTATGTTGCAGCAACATGAGCTGCTTACTGTTTCCGAGGTTATAAAATCCACACGGATGTCAGTCCATCAGCGTTTACCAGCAGGGCCCATCCCTGCGGTGTTGTTAGCAATATGGCTCCAGATACACCAGCACTGCACACTGGTGCTTTCTGGATTTTATTACCCAGGCTCTGCTGGGAAGAGCACAATTCAGCTGGGACTGATTGGTAATATTAACACGTTTTTCACAGATATGTGAATAGGGGAGGGAAGATGCAGGCGCTGATATGATTCTGCTGTAGGGGAAAATTGAAAAATGGGAGTAAATAGGAAAAGATGAGAGAGGATGTGAGAAAAAAAAGAAAAAAGAAATTAAGAAAGCAGGAAAGAAGAAAATATGTAAAGATGGCATTTCACATTATCTGCTTTAATTTGTGTGGAGCTGTTGAATCAATGTCAAGTGATAAGTTTTCATCCTAAATAAAATCAACATGTGGTGAATGAAGACCGGTTGCTGCAGCAGGTCATTTATCATTCCAGTGCTGCCACCCCATGGTAGAGTGAAGGAGTGCACATCAGTGAGTCGCAGCATGGGAGTGATGTGTTAATCTTGGATGGTTCATTATAGAAATCATTCAATCTGAGGCTTTTTTCATTCATGGGTAGAGCAACAGCTAACATTTTCATCTTTATTATTTCTTCATGTACATTTTCTTATTGCAGTGCCATAGGCTAAGTGTATATAAAGTCATCAGAAACTCGCTGGAAGGTCCAAACAATGCTTCATCTGCATTAGTCTGATCCCGAATGCCCAAACTGCCCTGATTGATCCTGCTGAAACTTTATCCTCCGATACCTCTGCCATCATTTCAGGGCAACCGTCTGCCAAAAGACACATCTGCTTAATTATGTGTGGAAGATTTCTGAGGACTCGCCAGCAGTGACAGAGTGATGTGAAGTGGATTGACATTTTCAAAAGGCCACTGCGGCCATTTTTTCAGTGAAAGACAAATTCTTGTTTCTCAATCAAACATAAGTCATACTGTAAGTGAAAAAAGGCATTGATTGCCAGGTGCACTTGGACTGGTTAAACTTCGCAGAGCGTGACTTTGCACTAGCTTTGTTGTACAAGAGAGGGCAGTAAAATCAAAGTGGCTGCTTGTGGAACATCTGTTAACGTGACACATCAGTTGGTGAGAAACCTCAACATGTCGCACAGAGGCTGTAATGCCCTCATATGAGCTATTGGGATGGCTTTTAAACAAGAGCAGCCACAGAAGGCCTGCAAGGCGATAATACTGGAAATCGAAACTGCTGGAAGGAATAAACATTGAGATCTTCGTTTTACCGCTTGTGGCGCAAAAACCTTTGGCCTGAGTGAGCAAAGCCACACTGTTATAAACATCACAACAAGAAGTCATTTTAAGGACAATTCAGACCAGAATTATCAGAATTTACTCATGTGCTTTGCCCCTGTGCTTTAAGTGAATTAACATTAGCATGCTAACATGGTCAACATTAGCATGCTAATGGTAGTTTACTGCTGCAAGTGATGGGGACTGAATTCAGTTAGTTTCAAATGTGTTGTGTCATGAACTGAAGAGCTTTGAACGGTTGCTGGTGGGGCATGAAAGGAAACACCTATGATCCATGTTGTCAAGCTATCACTGGACCATATAAAGATATCCACTGAAACTAAGACCCCCACTGAAACTTGTGGCTGCCTATTTGTCTTGGGACCATCAGAATAATAAAATAATATTTCTATATTCAGGCTTATGAAATACACTTAACATTCTCAGATTGGACACCTTGGCATGCTGATGGTACGTCTGTGTCGTACAGCTGTGAGGGTGATGGAGGTTGGTTATTAATTTAATGCTACATGAAAAGTCACTGACATCAAATTCCCACTTGATATTTTTCTCTGGGCCAAGAACACACTGCTAGCATGGCAATAAATCATGTACTCACCAAAACTAAAGGCACCAACTGAAACTTATGGCTGTATATATTCTTTTTTTGTTTTGTTTTGTTTTTTTGGACAGAATAATAAAATAACACTGTCGTCAGTAATATGTTATACATTTAACATGCTAGAAGGAGGAACATTAGCATGCTAATGGTCATGTATGACTGAGGCTAAGGGAAATTTATTAGCTCAAGGCCTTCTGTCATGAGCTGAAACTTTAAGTTTGACCTGTGAGGCAACATGAAAAGTTGATCTCCATCTTAGGTTTCATTCTGTGCGGCATTAATGCTCATACTGAATTTTATGGCAATTCATTCCACAGATATTTCAGTCTGGACCAAAGTACTGGACTGACCACACTGCTACATGGCTAAAAATAGTGTCTTCATTGAAACTAAGGCACCAACTGAAACTTATGGCTTTCTATACGTGTTTCGGACTAACAACAGTAGATAATACAATCAGACAGTGTTCAGAATATACAAGACATTTTGTATAGTTGCAAACAAACAATTTTACATTCTTGTAAAGTCAAACTCTGTAAAATGAGTCAACCATAAACTTTAAATTATGACTCTTGTGCTACAGTACATCACTATGATTATTGACCTTTTTATACCTCTTCACTGGGCGTATGGCTCACCAGGCTGCATACAGAGTAGACTCTGTGCTTCACTTGAACAGGAGGCATGTAAATATCAGTGAAGCCATTGATTCTGTAACCTCCAGCGTTCGCTGTAGAGGCATCTTCTTTATGAAGATGAGTAGTAGAGAGAGAAATAGCAGGTCATCATGGCAGTCAAGCACCTCTTGAATTTCCTGTATGAAGCAACATTTGACAGAACGTTTAAGTATTGAGTAGATTGAGGCTTTGAAACTTGACATCATCTCAGGTTCCAGATCTGAACTTTTCCTTTCAGGACCTCTATCTAACTCCTAATATAATAGCATTAAGCTGAGATAGTTTACTTTGTGATAAAACAAGCTTACAGTTGCTACAGAATGGAAATGATGCATTTCCATATACATTTCAGTGCATCTTTCCAAGCTTTCCAAAACTTCTCAGCCTCATTTTGCTCTACTCTAAGATGTTTCTTCATCCCATCCTTCTTCTCTTCTTCTTTTTCTGCTTGGATGACCATGCCATTTGCATCTTCAGTCCTGCTGGCTACTTCCCCACACTGGTGTTCTTTTTGGGGTTATGTTTCTGTGCAATGCCGTAGGGCACATGGGCAGCGATGGTGCCCATCTCAGCCGCTCCTTCCACATGAAACATCTGATCATCAAAGTAGATGTGAGGCCTGATCTTCTCCAGCATGGGGCCCTTCGGCGCTCCCGCAAGGAACAAGGCCTCGTCGATCTCCAGTCCCCAGGCCCTGAGTGTCTTCAGCGCTCGGATCCCAGAGCTGGCCGCGCTACGGGCTGTGACCAAGTATGTTCGGATGGGACAGTCCAGGCGCTGGCCTTTAGCGTAAAACTTTTTCTGGAGCTTCCCCAGTGCCTCCAGGAAGCCCTTCAGGGGACCCTGCCAGAGAAGAAGACAGATTATGATGAAGCAGAGCTGGCAAGACCTTACACCTTAGATCTTATATCATTAGTTGTTATTCCCTTGCTACACTTTTCTGCACATGCAAACACATGCTTTTATTGAATTAGCACCATTTTATTTTAGCGCATCTTGAAGTCTGCAAAGTTTAAAGCTATATTCATAAATTGCTGTCTGTATCCCAGTGCCATTTGAGACTATTTCTCATAGAATTTTGAATTATTAAGTCATAGAATAATAAGTTAATAAAATGGATTTTAGATTAAGACCACCATCATCATTTACAGGTGATAAGAGCTGCATGAAAATGGCAATTCGAGGTTCCCAAGGAGAATAGGGATTAAAGCAAAGCTCACCTGTTTTTTTTTTTTTAATTAATTTACATCTTCATTTTTTAATTATACATGCCTAAAAACCCAAACCTCCCACAGAAACCCATCTTGTGTTAGAATGAAATGTACTGATTCTATCTACGATTACTTTGTGTAAAGTACGGCGTCAACACTTACAATACTGTTCAAGAGAAAATGTCCAAACAGACCTCCAGTGACATTTACATACATGATCCAATAGTGTGTCCTCATGGTCCCTCTCGTGCTCGAAGAACTTGTCCAGCCCGTGGGCCTTGAAGATGCGCTCAGACTCATCAGAGAAGAGGACGGCATCCCCATCAAAGGCCACCCTCAGCTGGGACTGTGACACCTCTGTCTGCTTCTCTGGCATGAACATGGTGGCTGCAGCGATGCCTGAACACATCAGTAAGAACAGGTCTGTCAAAACTCGAATCAGATCATCTGAGGCAGTTAAATGGAAGTCCACTCCACTTCACTACACTTCATGTCATAAAGATAGACTTTGATGCCAGCAGACAATCCAAACACAGTATCAGGGTAGCTTGTGAAACAGTCATGACATTTAATCGTAGGATAAAGTACACACTTTGATATCTGATGACAATCATATGCTGGGTGGATCAAAATCAACTGAACAGAAACATTTGTTGCTAAGATAAAACCATCTCTCACTTCACCTCACTTCATTTCCTGCAAGATGTAGAACAAATCAGGAATGTTTTTAATTACATTGTTACAGCTGCAGTCTTATCAAAAAACACTCCCAACAGACCCACAATGGCCCTCAGCTTACAGGAAGTATTAGCAGCTACACAGCTATTGAGACCTTTCAAGTAAAATGTCAAAGACACTTCCTTTGCTTGACTCTGTGTGTGTGTGTGTGTGTGTGTGTGTGTGTGTGTGTGTGTGTGTGTGGATGGATGAAAGATGAAGACTTGGGTTAAGTTCAGGGTAAGGGTGAGGTCTCCAGGAAATGAATGTAAGTCTAATGACCTCCAAAAGCTACGGAAACACAAGTGTGTGTGTGTGTACTTGTGGGAGGGTTGGGGGGTTGTTGGTGGGTGTGCGCTTGCCATAGAGTCACTAGATTAGTGACATTAAGTGTGCAAGTCACATGAAGAACATCCCTGAAGTCACCTTGAGTGGTATGTGGCCACAATGATCAGTCAGGTAATCTCCCCTCAGCCCTCTACACACAGAGACTGTGACAGCGGACGCCATGTGCTGTTTTCTGGTGTTAATAGCCAGGAAAGTTTGAAAAACTAAAACATTCTGAGTCAACCTAATAGACACGTTTTTTTGTTTTGTTTTTTTAATTAGTTTAAAACTGGTTTCATCCTTCCTTCTGTATTTGGCTTTGCAGGATTTTCAGTTCTCCTTTGTTTCAGCCCTCTCTCTCTCCACTTGGGCTGCTCTATTTCAGTATGTGCTCTTCCTTTTTGCCAGCAGTAACAATGAAGCATGAAATATGCTGCACTGAACAGATTTAAACCTTCAGAAGCGGTTGTCACCTCATGTCCCACAAATTTCACATCAACATATTCTGTTTCCAGCTCTTTGTCAGCTGAGCATATTAACATTTTATATTTCTTTGGGAAAAGGAGCCCATGTTTTCAAATATTGATACACAGTCAGAGCAATGCTGGTATTCCCTTTAATGCATGTCATGCAGGAATCCATCGAGAAAATATAAAGAGAGGAAATAATCAATATGCTGTTTTATAGCAATGTCACTGCAGCGTTGGAGAAGATGTCCATCACTGCTCCTCATTATGCAGACAGAAAATAAATAGAAATAAAGACTGTATACTTTCAGCTTGTTGTATGTAAGAAGTGCTTTAGTTGCTTTATACTTTTCATTTAAATTGTAGTTTAAAGGCACCATTGAAGTTTATTCCATTTTTCTGAAATTACACGTATATAAAAAAAACCCTCTTTCCAAAACTTTTTAATCATTCTGCCATTACAGCTGCACTTAGAACTACAATGATAACAATAAAATTACATTGGCGTGTTGGAAGCAAATGGACAGTCTTTTTTCGTACAATAATGAAATGAATGAAAATAAACAAGCCCTACTCCACCTCTGATTGGTTTACCCTGATATTCTTATCTTAACTGTAACCAATCATCACTCGTCATGCCCAATCCTAACCGACCCAGCCAACAAGGCAACAAGGACAGTGGCAGAGTAGGGCGGGTCATCCTTTTGCTATTGTAGCATTCATAATTTAGCCTCAGTTTTTGTACAGATAAAACAAATGAGACACAACATGTTAATTAGTGAGACTTAGAGGTGCTACTACAAGGATTTTTTCAACAGAGCCAGGTCAGCTGTTTCCCCCAGTTCTCGGTCTTTATGCTAAGCTAAGCTAACCAGCCACTGACAATTGAGAGGGGTATCAATCTTAACATTGACCTTCACCAAGAAAACAAATGAGCCTTTTTCCAAAAAATGTTGAACAACACCGTAAAACAAATTTCCCATTGTCTGATCTCCATAGAGATTAATTTCATTTCTTAACTATAGAGATGAACTAATAGGAAATGATCTTAAAGAAATTGTTCCAAAAAAAAAAAACATATATAACACATATTCTTTAGCATAACAAGATATCACTGAGAGAGTGGAAGGATTTCTGGTTAAAAAGAATGAGCAATGCAGCAGATATTTGTCCCTGTCCTCTTGTGTCTTGTGAGTCCTCCCCTTGTGTTTTTCCCTGTTTGATTGTGTGCATGTGTGTGTGGGTCTGGAGTGGGCGGTTCCTCCTCGACAATGATTCACCTTCACCTGATCCACATGCCAATCAGCCATAACAGCTGCAGCCAATCCATAATCACCAGCCACAGGATAAAACACGGTTCTCCTCACCAGTCTTTGTGAGATTGTTGTACTCACCAGCCTAGTTAATACATCTCAGCCATTTAGTGCCTCGTCCTGTGCTCTAGCTTTGGGTTGCCCCTCCCAGTGATAAAACTGTCCTCTCCTCATGTCTCACCTTCTTCATGTGTCTACCCCCCCAGCTGCAGTCCACCACCTGAACTCCTGCTCACTCACCTCACCTGCCTGCCCACTCCTTCCTGGATCTGCACAGATCATCCCAGTGATCAGTTTACACTTATGTGACAATAAATCCTTTTCTTAATCCAGTTCATTTGAATCTGTGTCCCGTATTTGCAGTCCAGCTTTTCACTTGACCCATAACATAAAGTCACTCCAGGTTGGCTTTTAAGCATTTATAAGTTTAATTCAAAACAAATGTGATTTGAAAAAAAAGAAATACTTTCTGACTTTGCTGTACTGTAGGTCATCATCTTTAATTCGTAAGTAACAAATATATTGGAAAGTTGTCCTTGTTCTTCCTCATCTGTGTGTGTGTGTGCTTGCATGTGTGCGCTCACCTTCAGCCAGCGCCTCCCTGACCTTGTCAGCATCAGCAGACAGGTAGAGGTTTGTGTGCCAAGCCTTCAGGTAGCCAATAGGACTGCTTCCCCCCGTCATACAAAACCTCTCAATGAACAAATCTGCGGACAAGAACAAACAGCAACAAGGATTTTAGTTTCAGCACATCGGCCCGTGTTAAATGTTGACATACAGCATATTAGCTGGATTACAGATCCATTACAGTATTGTTAGATGTACATGATACAGTCAACATCATGTGACTTTAAAGAGTTGAAACAAAACAGGAAAATCCCTCTCTGAGCTGGAAGCTGTGACTCTGAATTTGTCATGGAGTTCACAGTAAGCAATTTCAGGAGGTGAAGTGGAGGGGGGGTGGGGGGGTTAGGACACGGTGAGAGGATAAACTTTCAAGACAGCGGGAGAGGGTCCAAAGAGGGGCTAAAGTAGAAGGGGGAAGAGGGGACTTCGTGGGGGGCAGAGCTTTGCAGATGAGAGGCAGAAGGAATTAGGACTGGTTGAAAAGTGTCTGTTTGCATTTTGGCTGAGGGAGGCTCGTAATTCGCTGCTGTGGCCTCATCCAAAGAGCAGCAGAGAGACGATACGAGGAGAGCGAGGGGAGCATGACATGCGGTAATTAGATCCACGATTACAGGGCTTTTCAGGTAAAGTTGATATTTACGTGGGACCAGGGCGAACAGAAGACAGAGGATTGTCAGAAAGGGCACAGGAGTTAAGTAATAGACTAATGTTAGGACGGAGGCGTGGTGGAGTGAGAATGAGAAAAGCTGAAGGTTATAAAAGGATGAGAATCGGTGGGTGACACCCAAGATGGATGGACATATAGTGAAAGTGAAGGTTAGTGTGGGTGGGAGATTAATATACCGATTATAAAAAGAGAGACAGCGAGGATATGGCATTTATTTAAACCTGCAGTAGGCAAGAAACTTGAACATGCAGGTGAAGTTATCCTGACTTTTTGTCCTTCATATGAGTCACACACCACAACAGCTGGATCCTACATTTCCCATAATCTTTTATACATTTGTTGTGTGCAAGCCCAAGATAACTCTGATGACATCACTGTGACATCACCAGGGTTATTTACTCTGACTCGACAAAGCTCCCTGCCACAGTGTCGTCACAACCTGAGTAGCACCAATCATGGCTAGTATAACTGCTCTTTTTATAAAGAATCACTGCAGTTTCCCTTTAAGATGGCTGAACCTTAACACACGTCTTTTCCTTTCATCTTTCTTTGCCTTCCCTCCACACTCAGTCAACATTATTTCACGCCCAAAAGCTATCACAAAGCAGGAAAGTAACCTTCTGTCACCTTCCTCCCTCTGAGTCCACTCATTTGAAATGTCAGTGGAGCAGAGCACACAATACGAGCTGTCATTAAGATGCACTGACTGCACGTTCATTTTGCAGACAGCTTCACTGTAATAAATGTGTGACGCTGTGTGAAAGTGGATAAAGAAAAAGAGATGCAGCTCTTTTTGTTTGCAGAGGTCTCTCTGAAAGTGTACTTGAAATGCTAATAATGGACAACAACAAAAGGTTTAAACAAATGTTTTTAACTGTTTCGCCTTCATCGGGGTGGGAATTGTTTTTCCCAGCTGACATATAATGAAACAGAAGAAAATACAGTTTGCAGGTTGCAGCATGAGCCACCAACAGAAGGTTTGAGGACTCACAGGACATAGATCAGCAAAGTGTTTGGCACCATTTACACACAAAAACAGCAGTGATCATGTGCTGCGGTTCCCAGCCGTTTCAGCTGGTGACCCCACTCAAAATGGACCAATGTCTCCTTGCAGCCCCCGCTCGCATGTTCAATACGTCTATAAGTTGTCAGCAGTTTAACTTAAGAGTTTAATCTTAAGAGTTTCTCCTCTAAACCTCTACTTTTGCTTAAAAAACTGAAGAGGTAAAATTGAATATTTTATGAGAAAGAAAGCAAACATTAAAGAACATTCACAAACAATCTTGTCGATAACTTAAGATGCAACACACAAACTGTCTCCTGACTGGACAGAGATCCGCCCGGAAACCCACGAGCTCGGCAGCAGTAAACTCTGATGTTTTTGATGTCAAACTCATTCTGCTGAGATCTACCACAGTGCAAGATTGTGTTGTGCATTTTTAAAGAAGACTTGCAGAAACAAAGACAGTATGAGTCATAATCAAGCTGAAGGCAGATGGAGACTGAAAAGCAAACAGAGGGACGGTGTTCTCTAAAGCCCATGAGTGATCTCGCCATTATTCAAAGAACCAACTGTCCTGTATACATTTTCTAAAAGGTTTATTTAGCTTTGTAGTCGTGCCCTGGTGAGCTTGACCCTGCACTGCGCTGTACCTCATCACATCAGTTCTCCCATGTGTCCTCTGCCTTTAAGACGGGTGCCGGAGCGTGGGAGTCACTCGAGGGAAAATCTCCTCATCATTGATGTCTTTGTATCTTTTTTTTTTCTCCTGCAAAAATATTTTCATATCATCTATCTCTGTACGATTTATTTGCTTATTCAGAAGATCTAAGCCATGGTAATAGGGAAGCAGGAAATCAGCAGGACTGCAAAGATGCCGCTGTCACGCGAAAAAATGAGCAGCTCCATTGTGCAGTTTAACACTCCACTCTCATGGCGGCTCGGTGTGTCCATGTAGGACATTATGCATATTGCATGTGCTCGTGTAGTGGCTCCACTTTTGATTTCCATAGGGAATGCACATATTGCTGCACCTTCCAGTGTATAGATGCAAAGCAGGTGCATGAAATTGCTGGGGGCCACCTTGTCATTCACAGCCATGAACTACTGTACTGTATTGCTATCCCCAGTCATCCACATGCAAGGTGCGAAACTTGATACTTCATCATACCACTGCTAAAAATAGCAAGTGTAAGCAGCTGATGAGAGGGAAATGAGTATCTAAGTGTTTCTCTGCGGTGCCCAGATTGAGTTTCAAATGGGAAAGGAAGGCTAAGGAGCAAGAAGATGTTTCTTTCATAATCATTTTTAGGATTATGTCACCCACGGGGACCGATTGCTGCCCAGCACTGCAGGGAGGAAGTTCAACAAACCCTTATCTCTGTGACATCAGAGGAGCCGTGTTTTCCTTCAGATCTGTAGGAAAGGTGAGAGGTCAGGGGACTGTTTGAATGTATCAGCCCCATCACGCTGAGGGCCACCAGAGAGATCTAACATGGAAGCATCTGGAGGGCCGTGTGTTGCCTCGGTGGCTCCGCTCAAACCTGTTTTCATTTCGGGCCCCTCGGATTATTCTTACATCCCGAAGGAGGTCATGTTGAACTCACCCTGACCTGACGCTCCGAGGACATGAAAACATATGAGGAGCCGAACAGGAAGTGGTCTATGTGGAAGGCGTCATCGCTGGGTCTGAGATTTCCCTGGGAAGGATCCCGTCAGTCAGCTGTTCATACACTTTGTTGTTTGTTTCTCAGCTGAGCTTGCGTCAGCTGCTTGGATTATCTCATTACACCGATGTGCGTCTTAACGTCTTGCAGTCCTCTTTGTGTTACTTAAAGGAGACCAGTTTTATGAGCTTCAACGAATGGATACAACAAAATACACTAAAGAACTCAGAACCACAAACTGACCATGTTTTACTACAGTCGTTTGTTTGCTGACTGTTTCCAGACATCCGATACCCTTGAACCTATCAGATTAATGTTGAAAGTTTCCTCCTTCAGAGTGAACAGAACTTGGCAAAGATTCTTATGTGGGAAATCTTTTCCTTTCTCACTGTTTCTGATTAATGCCCACACGAAGGCACTGACCGCATCAGCCTCTGCTCTCATTCACAGTACAGCTGGCATACAAGCTTGTATTTGCGCATTTATTTATTTCTTATCTCTTCCAGGTTATTCTGCTGGACTGTGTTTTACTGGATTGATAACCACATTTCTTTTCTCTTGGACAACATCCACCTAAATATTCTGTTTTTGCTCTCAATTTTACTTTATTTATGTCGTATTTTTTCCTCTCTTACATCACTGGATGTACATTTATGTGCAGTTTTTGAGTCAATGCCAATGGGGCTCATATGTTTAGTTCTGCTTGCGTCTGTGTGGGTGATAGAAATCTGATCTCTTACTAATCTATCAATGGCAGGAAGCTACAGCATTTAAAGCCACTAACCACACTGTATTTTCTATTAGTCCCACTGAGGGTCGCCAAAGCCATAATTTTTTGAATTCTACATATAGAAACTATAACCTGATGTATCATTGCCACTACGGTCTAACCCTGAAAGAGACGCTGGGTATAAAGCACCACTTTTCTCAGCTTGGAGCTACTTAGTTCGATCTCTGTAAGACTTACTGTGATGGTTGATGGTGTTGATGAGCCGGATTCCTACATGTGCATGGTTATAAGTCACCAAAACAATGTCAAACAGCTCTTCGCTTTGTGGGTACAGTTCCCGCAGGTGAGCATTCACAGCCTCCAGAGCCTGTCAGGAAACAGCGACAGGCAAAACATTCAGTCTGCACCTGAAAATCTGTCCTCCTTTCATCATGTCTGTGAGTGTATGCTTGTGCGACTTTAACCTTGACGAAGGGGAAAGCGGGTCCAGGGGCGAAGGGTTCGTTCTCGTGTTCGATTTGGTACCTCAGATACTCCTCCACCCCTTTCTGCTCGAACACCTTCTGCTCCAGCTCAGTCCGAAACAAGACCCGAGAGGAAACGGCGACAGTCACTGCGTTCTCTGGCTTCGGCTGCAGAAAAAGAGAGACGAGATAGAGAGAGAGGTGCGATGAAGAGGAACTGAAGAGGAGGGAAGATGAGCGAGTGGTAATGACCCATTGAGCTGATGATTGGAAAACACAGGTGGAGGAGAGATGAAAGGTGTCAGAGGAATGGATGAGCCTATTTTTACCTGTGGGAAAAACTGAGCCGCCAACCAAACCCTACTAATAATACTTGGACTGTTTCCTCTTAAGAAGTGCATGCCTATACAAGCACGGCTGTTACCTTTTACAAGAGACCTCTGGGGCGACTTCATTAAACCTTTATTAGAGCTCTTCACATCAAAGTACATGCTGGGATACATGCAAACACACAGGATACATTTCACACATTGCCGTGCCTATTATCTGCTCTAGTAACATTACAGCATCTTAATTATCCTGGAGCTGCAACAAACTGCATGAATGGAGATTTGTCATTGGTAGAACAGTGTCATCTGTAATCATGGGATAAAAACACTACGTGTGTGCGGTCACATGATCTTCCAATGCTTCATTCACAGCAAGAATGCAATACAGCACAGCTGCAGCAACAACTACCTGTCCAAATGTTGATTCAAGTCTGTGGTCTGTGTGTGTGTGTGTGTGTGTGTGTGTGTGTGTGTGTGTGTGTGTGTGTGTGTCTTCTTATAGAAGACTACTCCTCCGTGAACTCAAATGAACAATACCAGATGACAGCTCCAGCCTCATGCTGAGCTCATGTTGCCTAATGTGTGTTTATGCTGGGGTGCTAGCGTGTGGAGGGGGAGGGCGGCATTCCTATGGGGGCAGCCAGCATGAGTGCCCACAGCTGAACGCAGATGATGTCTGGGTGATGGGATGAGAGGGGCAAGGGGGGCAGAGGGGGCTGACAAATTTAAAGTACAATTAATACAATCTAATCTAATAATAGAGATGATATTGATACTATACTGCTTAGTGTTATCGTGTTATGAGTCCAAAAACTTGAACTTTATTGGAAAAACAAAATGCAAAAAGGCAAAAGTGTTGCAGCGGGAGTCGGAATGTGTGTATTCACACACATGCATGTTTGTGTCCATGCCCCGATGGCTCTGTGCTGGTAAATAGGCCACAGGCTGACGGGGGCACTGAGCCATTGTCCCTCTATTTAGCCTTATTCCATCACAACACCAATGCCTGCTGACATGTCACCTACATACCTGCTAACACACACACAAACACACACATCACCTTGTCAGGACTAATCCTGACCCACATCTTAATCAGATTAAAAATTCAGTTTGATCAAACATAATCCAACTTTAATCACTTCTCCTGTCTGCAGGGTTCTTGTTTTTGTGTCCACTGAAGTGAACTGAAATTCAGGTTTTTTACACATATAAATACATGCATACTGCAGGTATAGTTTCTGGCAATGTATACTGTACACAGATGTAAGCAGTGTTTGTATCACACACTGCTGAGACTAGCTTTGTTTTGTCACCAGAGGGGGGGAGCTCATCCCCATCGTGCATGTGAAGGATGCTATTTGTCAGGACAAAACTAAATGAACACCCTTCACCTTCAAAAGTGCAGGAGAGGGATGAAGGCAAAATAACACATGCACGAAAATAGACTAAATGTGAAGCTTTGCCTTCATTTAATAACAACGTTTTCACTAGAATCAAACTTCAGGAGGGAAGAAAAACACTGGAGTGGAAACACGACAGCAGTGACAGTTTTTCCTTTTTTCGATGCCAAATTTATAGTCACTGTGACAGCACCATAGACAGACTGCTTTATTTTAAGCCAAACTGAATTAAAATTCATTTTTGCTGAGGAATCTGGACTGTGCAGTGTATTTGGTGTTTGTTTTGTCTGATAGGACTTGGTCAAAATTGCAATTATTAAAAGGAAGACTTGAAATTTTATTCATTTGTCTTCTATGACATTATTTTTGCTCCAGGAGGCATGAATGTTTGGTATCAAATGATACAGTCAGTACTGTAATGTGATTGGTGCAATACATGTGACTGGGTCCAGAACACCATAACTGACATTATGCTTGGTAAAAAAAATAAAACTTTAAATAATATAAAACATCAAACACAATCACACATGTATTGTATGTTAAATTTGTATTCAACTGTGTTTCATACATTGGTCACTGGCGCAACATATAAAAGTTCTTACCAAAGTGAGATGTTTCTAACAAATATGCTATAGGGTCATCCTATGATCTGATGACTCATAGAGCCAACTGGTCCACAATCAACACGTAACTAGATTTAAGGGCTTCTATGTTCGTGTGCAACTCCTTTGTGACATGATATGACATACAGGGTAACCCACTGAGTGCTGAAGTCACAGCTGTTCCTGTGAGTTCTGACGCCCATGTCATTTGCCGTCACCAGAACAGGAATCCAGGTGGCACTAGCTGGACCATCTTTCTTTGTGAAATGCCGAACGAGCATTTAATGAGTGAACAGAAGCCACCAGTGACTCAGCAGGTGATGTCTAGGACTAGGAATCAGGCATAAACAAGGCAAATTAGGTTAGCTAGCTTTCACTTATCTGAATGGAAGCCAGCTAGCCTGCTAGCTCCCTCTGTGCTCACAAGTCAAAGCAGCTCTCTGCGGCTGTCTGGTGATTAGAACATAGCATGTTGGTTCATTAGCTCAGTCCAGCTGCGGACTGTAGGCTACAGTGTGAATCAACATGACAGCACACGTGACGATGCATCAGGTCAGGCTGTTGGTTAGTAGAGCGGGTGTGTCCGTGATCATGCAGGCACATCGACAGCCGTCACACAGGAGGTTAAAAGAAGGTGAAAGGGCAGTGGTGATGGTCATTCAGTAGCCATGGAAACAACCTTTGACCTCACGCGATGATGGGACATACTTACGAAGAACACGCCTCCCTCCACCTTCCGGGCTCGTCTCCCTGTCACCTTTGCAAAATGACAGTTTGTTTTTATTCATCGGTCATTCAGAACATTCATTTACAGCCGAGTTTAACTGACAATCCATCCCCAAAAATACTTTTTCTTGCGGAGAAGCTTTGAATTTTGTGTAAATCAAGGTCTCCCATATGAGGACACATAGCTGCATAGGACACAATGACACCATGTGCTGTGTAGGCTGCAGTGGATATTATGAGTTCTCTTTCCAAATGTCAGAGACGGCCTTGCACATGGACGAGACCTTTTGGTGCAGCTTATCCATTAGAGTCATTTTAATCTATGAATAACGTGTCACACAGTCTGGGAGTCATCCCAGAGCTAGAGTCCAGTCCTTTGCTGTGATTTGATACTGGTAGTGTTAACAGCCTGCCCTCTCTCAGTGGATCTCCTACCCACTGGGAATGCATTGATCACAAGGCTCCTCTGCGCAGGAACCCACAGGAAGCGTAATCACCTCCTACTTATTGATTTGTATGCTGACAAGGACAAGAGAATTTAATCAAACCTGCTGGGAAGGAAAACGAAACACTCATTCATGTTTATTCTATGTCGCATGAAGAATCAGAGCACCGTTTATTGTCCAAAAAAGGGGATTGTTTTTGAACTTTACCCCTCCTCTCTTCCCTACCCTCTATATTAATCCTGTCAGAGCTCTGCCAGATCAGCAGCACTGGTATCTTTGCATAACCCATATCCATGAGTCATCTGTTATTTACATATCTGAGGCTGTGAGACATCCCCTCCATCCATCTGAGGATGAAAAGAGAAGAGGTGGAAGGGATTTCCAGACAACAGAGAGGGAAAGAACAGAGGTGAGCGAGTGAGCAGAAAGTGACGGGGTGGGGGTGAGGAGCTGTGGGAGGGGGCACTGATATTTATAGATAAGTAAAAGGCCAGTGATGATGCAGTCTGTTCAGGCCTTGGCAGATATGGTAACAGAGGAGTGTGACTGGACACTGCATTAACAGCAATGTTAATGTTTGTCTGAAATCAGGCCAATATTGGACTTTTATGCAAAGTCAGGGCCAGGGAGTTACAGAGACCTCTGATGTGATCTATGGTTATATATCTAGTCTAGGCAGTATTTGATCAGTGCTGCTTTGAGTGTCTTACAGGAAAAAAAAAATAAACTGAATGCAGTCATCTTGATCAGATTCTGTGGCTTTCTGGCAACATAATGACTTCAGCCACACAATAAGTGATACATACAACACTCATAGATGTGTTCAACGAATGAAAACAACAGCTTCAATCTTTCCCTGAAATGACAACTGTTGCTGGCAGATCTTGTCAGCTGTAGCTAGCCAGCTAATTGAGCTTGCGGTGATCCATTTAGAGGACATGGAAAAAAAGAAAAAGCATTTCTTGTACTACAGTGTAAAGATTTCCTAGTGAGTACGAGAAAGAAAAATGTAAGGTCACACTCATACAGTATTCTAGCTGTTGCTTATCCATTAAAAATATTTTTATATTTGTATAATTACATGTTCATTATTCTTTTGATTCAACTCTAATTAATTAATCTTTATATTTGTGGGAGTTTATTGTGGTCCATGGTGTTTATGTAAAGCTATTACATGTGTTATTACAGTGGCTTCCATATGCTGTTACAGTCGCCCCTGCTCATGGGGGCAGATCCTAGTGTTTCAATCAAGAGTTACCAACATAAAAAGGTTTTTGAGTAATGATACCAAAAAAACAAAATTGGTTGCAATCATTCTATTTATTACCTTGTTATTGAAATTAACTTTTAAATATTTAAGATAAGTCAGCTGTATGTCACCTATGACCCCTGAGTCATTTTCCCTTCTTGGTCCTCACCTTCAGATTCACTGTAGTTGAGAAACTGGTTTCATTTAATATGAATGCTATTTCATTACACTGACCTTGCCATTTAAAGTGAATTAAAATGATATAAGATGAAACGAAAGAAGTACTGAATTAGCACTGCTTTTCCTTATTAATGAGGCCTGCATTGTTGAGTAAAAGCTCCATTATTATCCCCTATTTATCTTTCATAGTATTTTCAGGTAGCCAATTATGCCTAAGGCGGATGGCATTTATGAAAATGTATAACTCAAAAAAAAGAATGATGGATGAAATTTCATCACTTGACTGAAGATTAATGCAGCAATAATGCTTTTTTGCTATTAATTAAAAGTCACATTTAAATGTGTCATTGCAGTTTGTAAATCTGAGTGTAATAACATACTGCAAAGAGAGAAAATGGAGGGATTTTCATGTGAAAATCCACCCAAAAATGATTTTTTCAACCTATATTTAGCATCTAGCAAGAGATGAGTGACCAAAAAAGACATGGTCACACCATAAAAGCTTGGAAGGTTTTTATTCTGTCTTTTCCCCTGTTTCTTTAAAAATGAATGCTATGATAACCAACGGAAAATGATGTCATCATGGCCACAACTTTATTCTGCTCTGTCGTAACTGTCGTGATATCGTGCATTCATTTCAGTAAAAGCTCTATAATCTGCATGGTCCATTTACTCTGTTAGATCAGATGCAGTGTTCACTAATGCTGTTATGTGGTCTTAAAACTCTCAATATGATATCTTTACATGTCAGCACAGTTAAACCCCCCCAGCGTGCAGAGTTTCAGATGAATGCAGACGTGGATCTGTGATGTCCATTAGTCCAGTGTCATATCATTCTTACAGTAATATTTGGATTGATAGTTAAGCAGTAATGGATGTTTGCAGTCTGAAAATATACCACTGTGCCACACTAATCCTCAAGCAGCAGAGATTACTCAGCTTTTAGCTACTTTTAGCTCCAGCCTTCAGTTTGCTTTCCTCACCTCCCTTTAGTTTTTTTTTATTTTTTACCATCCTCTGTCTTCTTTCTCACCCAAATGTTCTGTATGCATGTTTAACTGCACGTATATAAACTGAATAATTCCGTTTGAGAGTAACTCAAAGTAGCTCAGCACCGTGTCACCTGATTCACTGGTAGTGCTGATGTGTCCTGCGCAGTGTGTAAGTCCTGCAGTGCTATAAACAGCACTAAACTCTGCCACCGGGTATGTCCACTTCTCTTTTACTTGTCAGCTTGGATTCATGTTGACCTTTTGCAAACTGGACTTTTACTTCTCAGAAGTTTGTCGGAGGCAAAGTTGCTCTGGAGGCAGCTGTGGTCGAGTGGAACCTGTTTGTAGAACCTTAGGCGAACAACTCAAAGTGAGCTAAACCTACAGTAGCTTCTAATTCACTTTCACTGAAGAACATCTAGCGTACAAATATCCTCTTGTGTCACTTTCAGTGTCACATGATCCAGCTATGTTCGTGTAGCATGCAGTCATTTACATGCAAAATATCTTTGATTGCCCATGTTCATATTTTTTGTCATACATGATATCATATCCTTCATTGTCATGATGAGTGAAAATACTTTAATTCATTAGACAATATCAGATGCAATGAGCCTTTAGACCAGTAAAAAACATAAGTGATGATGAAATGAAATGTAATGTAGACAATGATTTATGCAAGCTAGCATCAATGGTAAGATTGGTGAAATTCCATTCAGAATTTGTAAAAGAAGTTTGAAACCAAACTCTGCGGCCTCAAAAACACACACTCTCTCACCTTGTGTAACCCCCACCTCCCACCTCCCACCACCCCCACTTATGAGCTACGCTTTAAGTTGCACGTGGGTGAAGTAAATATCTGACTCAAGAGACTAAGCTGACGACAGCAGCAACAGGACCGATGAGACGACAGGAGGCCTGAGGGATCTTGGGATGAAATGTGTCGTGCAGTAAATGGAAATTCTAGCCTCTAATAATCCAGATCCCAAACAAACACAGACACAGACAGATGCACTGACATTCATGGATGATCGGTGACACTTACTGGTTTTGGCTTGGTGGTGAGGCCCAAGTTGTCTTGATCAAACTTTTCTTTCTCTTCCCATGATTCTCTGCTGTCCCCGTTGGACGAAGGGGCAACCTTGAGCTCCTTCACCTGGCCGCTCATCACCTGTACAGGGTCCAGACTCATCTTCACCATAGAGAATCCCCCTCTCTGTGCTCCCAAAGGTGCCCCCCAACCTATCCTCACTCCTGTGCCTTTGACAAAGACACGACTCTCTTCTTCTGCAAAGTCAAATGAGCAAAATGTCCCGCTACAGTCTGCAGCATTTATCGAGATACTCCGTTCACGTGCATTGAGAACAGGCTTACTACAGTAGTTTGCTGGGCTTGCACCTGCCCTGTGGAAGCAGCCGAGGTGTTTGTATCCTTTTTTCCCCAGGAGGATTATTGATTACTGCTTCCAGTTCCAGAGGACATGAAAGACATTCACTCATTCACTACCATTCTGCACATAGCTTCTCCGCTTGCATACACACACACACACACACACATACACACTCTGTCACACACACGGTCTATCCTTTGCAAATGTGTTGCAGGCAGTGCAGCAATCCATCTGCTGCTCTCTCTGTGTCTTTCCCCCCACTCAGTGCCTCCGTCTCTGTCCCATTCAGTGCCTCCCTCTGCTCCCTGGCTTCGTCCATTCCCCTCTGCCCCCCGTCTGACCAATCACAGCCCTGCTTCCTTATTCAGCATGGCTCCGCCCCTGTGGTTGACAGCCCGAGAGGCTCATGGGACGCTCAGGGCACAAACTAAGTACACAGCAAAAAATAGCCATCATGTTGAGGCATTTAATCTGGTGGTGAATAAGAATTTTTTTTTTTTATAGCGATATGATTTTTTAATCCTTTGTAAAATCACACACTGTCCTTATTCTAACACTGGTTTTCAATTGATTTTTTTTTTTTTGCCTTGTAGCTCCCTATATGTCTTCTCATTGTCCACACTAATCTGAGGGTCTTAGGTTTAAACCAGAAACATTTTCACATGAGGTTTTAAGCCACGTCAGATGACTAAACAGAATGCAACAGAGGGGAGATGAGAAACATGTACATGAAAGTGAAAACAATGGAGAAAAGGCAGCTGGCTGAGCGAATGAGCGTGAGTAAGGGAGGGGTTGATCAGGGAATGGGGAGTTAAATTAGCCTAAAGGTAGCAGATAATGGATGTAACCTTCATTTAAAACCAAGGTTGTCCACCGAGTCAAACACGGGGCCATTAGCATCCTTACTCATGCATGTTGAGTAGAGCACAGTGCCAGGGCTTCCAACGGCCAAGCGCCTTTGTGGCTCGCTGTCCTGCTTCATACAAAGGGTGGCTTTGCAAATTCATTTATCTTTCAGTCACAAGGAAATGAATGCTTTTGTTGCATCATGGCTGCTGTTACTCCCTGATGATATCTACAATATGTTTGTCCAAACTGGTGCGACCAGATTCTCCGGATATTGGCTTCACTTTATGTCCTACCAGTGCAGTTGAATAATTCATTACAGAATTCAAAATAATTCACTCAGCGTTGCAGCACATTTTTGAATTTATTGCTATAGCTTTAGCTCTGATCTGCCAGCACTCGAGGCTGAAGGCTGATTATATTTGCATTTATATTCCTCATACACACTTTTATGTATTGTGCTGTTTGGAGGAAATTACAAGTAATTTTAGTAACCAATAAAGCAGTCGTGTAAGTTGTATTATTATTATTTTCTTAGCAATTACTTATAAACTCCTACTTTAAAGATTGTCAGCCATGCTAGCTGAGTGGCTCTACGATGGTAATGTTTGTCTGCCAGTCGGTCAGTCCTCTACTTTGGTCCAACCTACAATATCTGGACAGCTACAGTCCAGATATTCATGATGCACAGAGAATTGTAGCACCCTGGCCGTGGTGATCCTCTTCATCCAGCGCCACCATGAGGTTAGCATTTGTAGTTTTGAGTGAAATGTCTCAACAACTAGACCCTCCAGTCCACCGTGTCACTCAAATTAGCAAGAACAGATATCAGATCGGCAAAAGAAGCTTGCTGAGAAACATTTCAGGTCACAGTTTGGTTTGATTAGGTTTAGGAGGATAATGATTTGGGTTAAAATAAGTACATTACCTGTTTAAGTTCAGTTACCTTTCCTTTTATTACGTCACATTACTGCACATATGTCTCCTCCATACAGCAGTCTCCTGTGTGAAAGCCTTATCTCTGACTCATTCCTCCAGCCCGACCACCTCCCTTCGCAGACTTGTCCCCTCTTTATATACTACATCATATTTTGTTTGTCCTTTACTCCCGTCATTAATCGACCCTGCTGCTACTTCCCCTTGAGACGTGTGTGTACATTTCATGCATGGGCAAGGCCAAACACGACACACTATCCTTTGCTACATCCGCAGGTCTATTACACTGCAGCCGACTGGATGAATCGCCATGAAACTTAAAGGTAAAAGCATTAATATTCCTCTCAAGGACAATTTGTATGATCCCTGTGTCTTTTCAGGTGGCATCATTAACAAAGAAAAGGGGGTTTTTATAACATCCCCATCAGCCTCATCTGCAAATGCTAAACTAAGATGGTGAATATTAAAACTGCTAGATTTCAGCACGTTAGCATGTTGATTAGCTATTAGCTCAAGGCACCACTGTGTCTCACTGCAGCTTGTCATGGTTTTGGGTGTTAGTTTTGTTATTTCCTGTTTTATGTTGAAAGTTCTCCTCATGTGTCATCTTTTGTTTACTTCCTGTGTTTTCCCTCCTTTGTGATTATTGATTTTTTTCACCTGTCCCCGTCAGTCTTTCCTCCCCAGTGTCTGTTTCCTCTGAGTCTGTGCCAGTTCATCCTTGTACCTTGCGTTTCAAGCGTTCCTGATGTTTTCTGGTGTTTTTGGACTTTTGCTTTATTTTTCCCTGGACCTCGCTTATTTTTGGACGTTTAGCTTCTGCTCCCTTTTGGGATTTGTTTACCTGTTTGGGCTGTTTTCTTTGGATTTGACCTTTGCCTGCCTCACCTTCCCATAAGCCCTTTGTTAGTTGCCTTTTTTGTAAATAAATAATTTGAGCTGCATTTGGGTCCAGCTTCTTGCTTCTTTGTTTCCCCTATGACAGTCTCACAGTTGATTACATTTTCCAATTAAGTTTTGTGACATCAAATACAGATATTACTAAGAGAATGGGAGTTTCGAAGAAATAGTAGCACTAATGTAGTTTTATTGTAGTATCAGTGGCGGTAGCAGCATTAGTTGTGGTGGTAATAATGATAATAGTAGCTGGAGGAGGTTTCCTTTGTCCCCTTCATTACTCTCAGAGTGAGGTACTGAACTGGAATATTCACATCACTGGCTATCAGTGCCGTTAAAGTGCAAGATCACTGCAAGATGTTGGTCTGTACTAGTAGCCATTCCTCAATCTGCCTGCATAGGCGTCTGGATCATTAGCTAGTCGTGACTTGTGATATCATAGCATCCTATTTAACACTGGTAAAGGAGAGCTGTGTGACTCTTATGGCAGTGAGTAGACTGACCCTCATGCCTCCTGCTCTAATGGTGTCCCCTTCAGAATTTTGGCTTGCATGACGCCTCTTGACTAGCAAAGTTTACTTCTAGCATGAAACTGATGGAGTTCCCCCTTAATGTTTCAATAGGTGATCTGATCATTGCTCTACATGTATCTGATCCAGTGACAATGACTTCTACTGATGAACTTTTGTGATTTCAAATCATTGCTGATACCACACACAAAGAGTAGGGAGCTGAGCAGAAGCAGCAGGACTAAGGTGATGGTTTGTGTTTGATGGTGAGTGTCAGCTGGAGTGAGGGGAGGTTGCTTATCAGCCACACCTGTTTGCCTGATCATGGATCAGTGTGACGGTGCATAGTGTGGGGAAATGTGTTGTTTTGTAAATGAATATCTGTCACCTTCTTTTCACCAAATAATAATATAAAACTCTTCTTGGCAGGCCTTTCTTCTACTCTGTATTTTATTTTTACTTTTACATGGACACAGGAGTGTTGTCAGGGAACTGAAAAACTGACCCTCATATGGTTAAGATGGTTGTGATGATGTTAGGACATTATAGTGCATGTGACTGAGCTTACAGCTCCATCCTGTGGCTGCTGTGCAAACTGCACCTCCTCAGCGTGACCTCTATTGCTGCAGTGTGATTCACTGTTTCTCTGCTGCTCGGCCTGTGTGTGCGCACTTGTGATGTTTAGTTTTCCACTGAGCTGAGGCCTAATACAGCAAGGCTCAGAATAGATTCATATTGATCCATGATAGATGGCTGGAGGAGGGGGCAATGGAAAAATGAGGGTTTAGCCAACACAGTTTAGGAATGAACTGAAACCTGATGGCAGAGACCCTTTGTCACACTGGGAAGAAAACACAGGAACTCCAGTGAGAGCTTAAATTTAGCTGTGTTTTCCTTTAACAAAACATGTAAAAGACAGGAAATTCATTGAATTTTTCATCAGAAAAAGTTCTTGTCAGTGTTGTCATCTCTCATGAGTATTACATGTTCATATTGATTTATTAAGTCAAAGCTCAATCTTCCTCAGTCATTTAATTGCATTCAATTATTCCTCCATTGCTGCCCAGCTGAGTAAATGAGAGTCTGCAGATACACCACAAGATACAAGATTCATTTCCGCAGTTAATACATCTCACTCTGAGTTCCAGCTCTGCCTGTGTGCATGTGGTTTTGTTTAAACATGTGTAGTAATAAAGGTGTGAGAGTGTGTTTGTGTGTTCATTCACTGGTATCCCTGCCTTGTGGCCTCAGCATGGTTACCATGAGAACAGTATGACTGGTGACATCACTGCAGCAGTGTGACATCACTGCTAGACGGTGACTCATACTCTTGGCCCAGTGCTGTTTGTGTGTGTGTGTGTGTGTGTGTGTGTGTGTGTGTGAGAGAGAGAGAGAGAGAGAGAGAGAGAGAGAGAGAGAGAGAGAGAGTGTTTAAATGTGTGAAGATGCTACAGGGAGGAAACACACAGGCCGAGGAAAGACAACAACAGCCACTCTGGACATCCATGTGTTTTATTCTATGTAACAAAAATAATTACATTGTCTTTGATCTAGAAGCCTAACAATATCGGGAAAAAAAGAGAGAAAACAAAAGCAAAATCATCAGACGGGACGAGTAGACATTTACATAAACATCATAGAGAAATGTCGAAGAGTAGAATTCTATTGCACGATCAAGCACAAATGATCCCCTGTCAAAAAAAAAAAAAAAATATCCATGTTGATATTCATGTCACACAGCTCAGAGCGTCTGTCCAGAGCTTTCTGAGGACTGACAGCTGATGAACTGCATCACATGTGATCAATACATCACTTCATGTTTAACTCCACCCGATCACTCCACAGCACTGTTCCAGCTTCCCCACGCCGCACAGTCCCATCTTTGGCACATTAAATCTGGAGTGAATATTGAATTCTGCTTAAGTCGTTCTGAATTGGATACTGCATGGAAGAAAGAGGAGAAAGCAATCAAAACAACAAAACAGAAACCGTTCGTGTCTGCAATCTCGGGCAGCAGAGTGAAAGTGGCTCTGAACCGGTGCTAATTAGGATGGACAGAGTCTAATAAGCAGAGGAGTGTGGAGATCAGCATATTGTGAAGCCACTTTGTGAGCCAATCTGTTCTAATCAACTGTTTTACTGCAGACCGCTCGACGTAAAGTAGGATGATTAACCAAGCCTATGACAATGTTATAGTGTGAAGTCAAAACAAGATTCAACAAAAGGAAACACATGCGGCTCTATGGGCGACTATTTTTTACACTGCAAACAATCTGCAAGACCTTCATTCTGGTGGTGTCAAACTTAGTCTTTTATCTTTGTTTTTCTTGAAATAAGTGCAAAAAATCTGCAAGTGGAGCTCCTTGAAAAAAACGCATTTCAGTTTCCGTGTTAATGATTGTATATCACATCGTTCACTGCTCTCACTTTTGGGTCTATTACTGGAAATTTTCATATCTTACAGGCTGTATAGGACTTTAAAGCTGCATGAATTGTTTTGTTTTTTCATTTTTGCCACTTGGGATCTGTGGAAAAAGCCCCAAATAAATATTCGCACATCATCACATTCAATAGTTCTTATGGAGAATGTGTTGTGCTGTGTGTATTAACACCTCCAGCGGATTACACAGAAACATTAGCATTCATTTTCAGCCATGCTCCTGACACCCAACAAATGAGGGGTTTTTTTTTTTTTTTTTTTTTTTACTCCTCCACAAGATCAGAGGAGATCATAAGAAAGGATCAGCCTCTTCATCAGTAGCATAAAGAGGACAGAGTGACTTGATTCGAGAAAATCCACAAAACAGGCTAATAATAACAATATTAATAACAGTAAAATCCAATTTACTTTGCAAAAAAGGTGAAATGATCTCACTCCACTTCCAGATTTCTGCAATTCTGTTGAGAAACACAACACTGTAAAGACTGAAGCAGGACTAATCGAGCTGTTTGCATCACAGATCGCTGTCAGTTTCGATCCAAACGGCTGTTTATTACATAATAAACAAAGGGGGGCCTTACGGTGTTTGAGCTGTCGTGAGGTGTGACATTATACCTCCATCCACTGGGTGACACTGTGACACAGGACAGGATTTTTTTTAGGTTTTTTTGTTTGTTTGTTAATCGCTGACATCCCCCCCCTCACACTTCTGGCTTCTCCTGCCAACAATTTCTCACTACATCCATTTCAGACAGACCCCCCCGCTGGCTAGTGACCCCTCAAAGCCATTCGGTGAAACGTCTATATGTGAGTATTACGTGTAGAACTGCAACAGGAGGCTACAGCAAACGAAACGACACGTCCCATATCAGAGACAGTACATACAGTATATCAGCGGACCACAAAAGCAAGTGTAAGTGTGGGTATTAATACTCACTGCTTCGGTGTGAGGGTTTACACTCAAGTTTTTTACAAAGTTAAACTAGACTGAGGCATCTCTCGTTACACAAATGATACAAATACAAAACACGTGGACACTCGCAAAAGCGTCCCGACATACAGCACACACAGAGCTTCCACAAGCACTCACAGGTGTTACACAGGCTCTCTCACTCTCTCTCTCCCACACACACACACATGCACGCACACACACACAGTAGCTGTGTCATCATATGAAATTAGGTCTAAGCTAGTGGTACATTTACATTTACATATTGTATTTGTTTATATTCATAAATACGATTACAGTCGTATCATAATGTACATGTAGTCTTATCATTACATTATCACACAAAGGAAGCTTGTTCTTTAGCTTTAGAGAGGGAGCATGCTCATTGGCTGGATGAGAAGGAGGAGATGAATCTGATTGGCTGATAGGAGAGAAGTCAATTGTTTTTGCTGCTATGCAGAGATGTGAGAAAGTCTGACATTTTTTTTTTTTTTTTTTTTTTTTTTGAATGATCCACAATGAAATATACAATGGTCTGCCCCAACGAGGCAGAATCCATGACGCAGCTCATGAGATGCAAAATCTTTTCAGAGCTGCTCGGTTCCTCTCTGTGGTACCTGGCCTGGAAGTATCCAGCAACTTGAATTTGATTAATACTAATGGAGGCACTAAATACTCGAGCACAAAAACAAGGTGCGTCACTACCTCCTCTCCTAAATCCGTCTCTTCCTGGAGGACAAAGGTCCACTCTTTCCAAAGGAAAAGGAGCCGACAGTTCATCCTTATGTAACGTGTCTTACTGCAACTTTAGCCATACTCTCTGAGCACATTGACTCTAACTTATAATCTCCCTCAAATAATGATGTTTGTCACCATGTCCAAGAAAGTCTGGTGGACGGATCACTGCATTTCTTTTTCAGCCAATATTGGATGCATTAGGTGCATTTGTTTGAGTGGGGAAAACTGGCTAGCTTTGCTCTGTCCAAAGGTTAAATAATTGCCTACCAGCACCTCTAAATCTCTAATTAACACATTATATCTTGTTTATTAAAATAAGTAAATAAATACATAAATAAATAAATAAATAAATAAGCAAGCTAGCTGTCTTCCCCTGCTTTCACACAGTCTTTCTGTTAAGCTAATCGGTTCCTCCCTTTACCTTTAACAGGCAGACAGACGGTCCATTCATCTAACTCTAGCACTGCCATAAAATTAGATTTTAAGATGATGCGAAGGAATACATAGATGTTGTGATTTTAACTGAGGAATCACCGACTTCTAATTTCCTGTGCAGGTCGCATTACACTGTCACGCGTGTAGTCACACAGCACGCAGGTTTCCTCTTCAACCTTTTCCTCTTTTTTGAATTGATTTTAGATCTGAGCTGAGTTCAGCAAAGTTCCTCTCCCTCCGCCTATTATCAAAGCGCTTCCTCTCTGACATTTAGAGAGGAAGACAAAAGAGGGGGGGAGCAGGACAGTCGGAGAGGAAGAGGAGAGATGGCTATTTCAGCTTTTCATGTGAAACAACAATGAATCATGGAGGCAGGTTTGGCCTTTCGGAGAAATACCGTTTGTGTCACACGGCCTGTAATTACTGTCCTGATTATCCCCACTCCACACTCTTCCAGTGGCTCTTTCTTCTGCTCAAACTGATGGTCTTAGAGACGCAAGATCATGTTTCATATTATTTTGTATGCGCTTTAGTCAGTGCACATGCATCAGACGTAATAATGAAATAATGGAGCAGTGTAATAACTTTGAGTCTCCTTCAAAATTCAACCTGCTAATGAAATACCGAAAGTGGAAATAGAAATTTCTTAACTCATTAGCTGCAATAATTAGCTCCATTACAGCTAATGGACTTAATCTAACAATTACTAATGAGGAACAACTCATAAGAATGAGTTATTACATTGTTATCCGATATAATCAGACAGGCTGCAGCTCTGAGACGTTGAAAACAGTTTGTTGATCAGCTGCTTTGAGCATTTTTGCTTTGAGAGGTTTTGGTCATTTCATTTGAGAGCGTTCTGCCTGTGCTGTTTCACTGTGCTCTTCTCAGTGGTTTGACGTGGGTGGCTCTCTGTTGGAAAAAGGTGATGCCACTCATTTCTGTCCACCAATCACAGATTAGCAACAACTGACTTAGAATAAAAGCTCACACGGTCCTGATGAAGCAGGCTAGCTGTTGACGATTTTGAAGATCAAACATACAACTTACTGAGCTTATATTGCAGCTTATTTGAGCATTACATGATATAAAGAAATTCTTAAGATCGGAATAAAATTACAATGTGCAATATTTATAAGTGTTGGACTTTTGAGTCCCGTAGTGTTTAAAAAAAAAAAAAAGCACTGACAAAGAGGCTTAAAGCAACACACAGACTGTGCTGCTTTATCAGCGAGCAGAAGAATTTAAAGATATTGTAATCGCATAAAAATCTGACACGTGGTTGCTTTAAATATGTAAAGCTGTAGTGATTTCTTCTTTTAACAATTATAGCAATTATTATATAGTACTAGTGATGTGAAGTTGAATGCTAAATGTTTCACATCCCACTCAAACTGTAGACGGCGTTCAAATAAACCTAAATCAATCCCAAAGAGATCCATGCAGAGAACATGTTCACCTGCTGGGGAAAAGCACAGATTACATCATGCCTCGCGTTGCCAGTGTGGAGGACAAGGTTTTATTCTAATTACGTGTCCTTTGAATAAAACACTTGCAATTGCTTTGATAAGGTATTGATTTTGTTAGCATGCGCAGAAAAGCTTCAGGGCAGCCCGAAGTCACTGCGCAGTGCATCAGTATGCTCCTCCATGCTGCTGAAGGCAGAGACATTCATCACCTGCCGTACTTTTACTGTACTGTAAACTATCTGGAATGTGTTCTGCAAGTGCCATATAACTGCTTGTGGATTTGGTTGTTGAGGAACTGATGAATGCGCCTGCACACACACATACGTATGCAGAGGGGCAGTCTGGCTTCATGAGGTGCATCTTGCTTGTAAATGTCCACATGCACGTTCTCACATTCATACTCATGCACATATGGACACTAACACAAACTCGCACACAGCTTATGGGATTGTTCATTTAACGTGATTCTCTTTCTATCAGCATGACATTTGCTTCTCTCTCGTCGCTCTACATGGACACTGTGGACCAAGCAATGGACCCTTTGCTGGTTTGATGCCATTCCTTTTTTTCAAACTATCCCATGCTGCACGGCATCCAAACACTGGATGTGTTTCCAAATCTCAATTTACACTTGAGTAACATGATTGGGAAATATGCTTATTTGATGATGAGAAGATCCATATCACTCTCATATGTGTGTGGCAAATATGAAGCTGGAGCCAGGAGATGATTAGCTTAGCTTAGCACTAAGACTGGAAACAGCCTGGCTCTGTCCAAATATAAATAAAGCAAATAATATATAACATGTTAATTGGTGAGTTTTAGAGGTGCTGGTAGGCAGATTTCTTCACCCTTGATCAGAGCCAGGTTAGCTCGTTCCCTGTTTTCAGTCTTTATGCTAAGCTACAGTAACTGTCTCCTGGCTGTAGCCTCATATTGAACTGACAGCTATGGGAGAGCTATCAATCTTCTCACATAACTCTCAGAAAGAAAGCGAATGAGCGCATTTTCCAAAACTACTGCTTTAAACAGACAGCTGAAAATATCATTTGGGACAATAATGAAGAGGTAAAACCAGATGGTGAAGACATCTGGTGATGTTGTCTTGTGATCAACACACTATTACATATTTTCTCATTGTTGTCTGTGTTAGCTTACATAAATTAGAGGCAACCTGCTTTGCAATTATACAGTGTGCAAGTGTACTAAAAACAGAACGGACCTTTGCACTGAAGTCACCCTGCAGTCTCGTAAACTCACATGCGAGGCACAGAGCCTATGTGAGTGACACGTCTGTAAATCCCTACACTGTCTGTGCAGAGGAGCTGGAGGAATTTCCACTTTTCACAGATCATCAGATTGGATTTGTAAAGACACCCAGCTAGACTGAAGCAGAAGTGCTGCAGGATGACACTGCACAGCGGGACGGTCTGGAAGAAACAAATGGCATCAATCAGAGGTCCACTGTGATCCAAACATAGCTCATTCCCAGTCATCTCTGCCTCAAAAAAAAAAAGGACAGCTTCTCTACCTCCTCCTCCTCCTGCCCAAACTGCATCCCTCCCTTTTTCCCCAGCCCATCTGTTCTCTCATTCTCCTTCCTTCTCTTGTTTCAGTTCAGCTCTTCCCCCCCATCCATCCCTCCCTTCCCTCCCTGTGTTTCTCCACCCATCCCTCTCTCTACTTCTGCATGTCACACTGAAGCAGTAAGACGATGGAGGGGTCGGACTTGGCCGCCTCCTTAAACTCTTCCAGGGTGATCTCATCATTGTGGTCCTTGTCCATCTTGGAGAAGATCTTGTCCACGCGCTGCTGCGGGGTCAGCCCATCCTCGTTCATACGCATCATGATCACAGTGCCCACCATCTTGTAGATGGCCTGCAGAAGGGGAAAACAACACATTTAGATTTTGTCTTAAAATGTGCTCCTTTATAGGAACAGGAACCAGTGGTAGCCCCAATCTAATTCCTAAATAAAACCTTCCCAGCACACTCTAAACCGTGTCCACTCCCTCCTCACAAACACATACTGTACCTCGATGATCTCCAGCATCTCCATGCGTGTGATCTTTCCATCGCCATCCAGATCATACATGTTGAAGGCCCAGTTGAGTTTCTGCTCGAAGCTGCCCCTGGAGGTGATGGACAGGGCGCAGATGAACTCCCTGAAGTCAATGGTCCCGTCACCGTTCTTGTCAAATGTCCGAAAGGCATGCTGGGCGAACTTGGAGGCATCACCATATGGGAAAAACTAAAGAGTGATAAGTGAGAAAAATAAGGTGACATAAATGAAAGACCTCATTGAGTTGCATTAAGGGCAATGTAGGATACAGTGTTTGTGGAGTTTGACCCATATCAGGCCCTAGAAGTCAGGATATCTCAACCTCTGCTCTTTGACTATTCTTTTTCTTAATTTGTCTCTTGTGAGTGATATGGGAGGATTTTGATGACAGTATCACAGAATTAGAGCAGGAGTATTTCAGTGTTAGCTCAGGGGACATTAACTCACCTAACAAATAGTGGATCGCTGTGTGCAGTGCATACACATGACCACAAGACAGCGAGTGCGATTTGTGACTACTTTGCGTTGCATTTAATGAGCACTGAACAAAAGATGAAATAAGAAGCAAGATTCTTTTCTGTTTTACAAAGTGTCAAGAACTACAAAAAGTGATGACAGACTGCGCCTCCTCATGCTTGTGGCTGTGGTATCTACAGTGGTAAAGACAATAACATGGACAATCTGCTGACAGACTTTGCCCAGTTAAGGTCCAGATGCTTTCCTCTTATGGACTCAACGAATAGCAGAAGGCAAGAAGATGGGAATGCCTTCCTCCTCTAATCTACCGAATAACATTTGTGTTGTGCAAAGAGCAAATAATCGCCTACAGAAGCCTGATGCTATAGTTAACCGCCGTTGGCTTTGTCATACTGACTTACATTAGAAACGATCTGACATGATTTATTATGTTGGATTGTCTGAGGCTTAGCAGTGACTGACTGTTTCACTGCATGCTGCTGGATCTGTGAACTGTGTGGCTGCAGCGCGCCATAGAGAGGAGAGACCCTTCTGAGAGGCAACCTGGACTTTAGCTAGCGCTTAGTGAACCTGAAAGTATTGCACTGTCTGGTCTTTGTATGCACTCATTCAGCCCTATTTCTCCATGACAAGAAAACAGACCTCTGATCAGTTCATTAATATAATGTCACTGACTGATTTGTTCGTTCCTCCATGATTTTCAACGGTGTCTTATGGCAGGATTTTTGCCCAACAGGCTCTACAAATGAGGTAGGTATTTCCAGTAACCAGTTAATTCAAAGATGTTGACTGAAATCACCCTTCATGCTCAGGCCTTCATACTTTGAAACAACAATAAATTTAATTGGTTTGTGCCAAATGTGCCTTCTGTTTTGAGTTTGAAGTTTGAACAAATGACTACTGATAGACCTCTGCTCTCTGTCCATGGTGCTGAAACATGCACCAGATAGATATGATGGAAGCTGCACATTAGATGCAAACATTAGGCATTGTCATATTTTTTTTCACTGTTCATATTTTTATTATTCTTGTGATGTCATGTCATGCTGACATACAAGTGGAGACTCCTTATTTACAAAATGCAACTATACTCCTAATGCAACTTATCTGGGGCCAGGTGAACTTTGCAGTTAGTTTCTTAATCACAGTGACAGATTAATACTTAAAGCACAAGCCACAGTTGTTCTCTAAGCACTTTAAAAGTGGGAGAGAGTGAGAGGATATGCAAAACTGATTTAAAAATAACTTTAACCCCTGTGCATCCATGAAAAATCAGGCAGCCTCTCACTGGCGCTGTGCCATCTCAAACGCTCCAGAATGTTCTGAGCGAGCTTCAGCCAGCAACAGTCGTTGGCAGTATTACGACTCCGCCTCCTCTCTGTGGCCCAAACACAGGATGACTAGTCAGCCATGGTAACATAAGGTTTCTATGGAACAACCCAACAGTGAATCATTTAACAGGTAACTTGACTTATTTTATGTAACTGTGGGAAAACAGCCCAGTGTTCACTGTGGGCAGTGCAGGAAAAAGCTATGAAGAACACTGTGCTACCATTTTCTAAAGACCCCAGCCCTGTTTACTGCTGCATAACCAACTGCCATGATTTCACCTCGACCTCACCTTGACATAGAGCTGCTGAAACTCCTCCAGGTTGAGGATGCCAGAGGGGCAGTCTTTGAGGAAGCCTTTGTACCACTGCTTGAGCTCTGCCTCGTTAAATTCAGTGTTCTTGGTCAGATCATCCAGGACCTCTGGAGCCAGCTTGCTGTTGTGTTTCCCCATGATGCTTCACCTCTCTGGGGGCGGGGGCAGATACAGAGAGAGAGGCAGGGTGAGGACACAGGTGAGGAGGTGTTAGACAAACAACAGCAACAGCAGTAATGCCCCTGTGTTGTTGCAACCGCACAGGTCTCTGAGGACAGATGCAAACAAGGAATCACCTGCAGGGGCGTACACTGAGGAAAGCTGCATGGTCTTTTTGTGGCTTTGTGTGTCAAAATATTCAGTATAAAACATTCACAGACATATATACGCTACAAAAAATACTTTCAGCAAGCCATTTAGCCCTAAATATTAATCATTTACAAGTGTTTTTGACAAAGTATTTCACATAAAATGACTGACATTTTGTCAGTAAGGTTTGCTATTTATCAGTGAAGTCAAAGCTAGATACTGTGTGGGTGGTGTGTTCTTAAGCCTGAAGAAGGCCTTTCATTTTACTGTCGAAGCTTTCTGCTTTAGATACCTCAAATGAAACACTTTGCTGGATGAAATCTTGATTGGGTAAACACAGCTAAAGGGTCCGCCTTGAGGACTGCTTATCTGACACTGAAGGACAATATTGGTGTGCCCAAAGGTTCCATATTAGGCCCTTTACTGATTGTGTACTGCATGTACTTTCTAAGAAGACTCCTGTCTCCTGTTCATCGGATGGACTAGAGAGGAGAGGAAGAACATAAAAATTGTTGACAATCTCAAACATCTTGGAGTTTTCTTGTGTAGTTTAAGCTATAAAACCATACATGCATGCAGTGATTCTCTCAGAGATCTAATTTGTTCAGTAAGGAGACTTTAAAGCATCATTAGGACTTCTGTCTTATATTTAAAATTGTGCATGGAATGGCACCTCCTGCTTTAAGCCACATTGTCAAACTCATGGACAGAACCTCTAGGAAAACAACAGCAGTCAGAGCTTTTTCTGTGAAAGCAGCAACTTTGGATCATCAGGATTTGTATCATCTTTTGTCTGTTTTTAGTAGTGTTGGGGCTCCGGATGCTCTGGAACTGACCCCGGCACATTTACATCGAATTCTGTGTAGGTTAATGAATATTGTCCCCTATAAATAACATGTTTCCAATACATATTCTATTATTGCAGGAATTTTCCAGACAAGTGAAAATATCTAAATAAGATAAAGCTGGTAAGTGCAGAGTACAGCTTATTGAAAAAAATCCCTTAAAATAAATAAATCTACATCCGACAAGTGGAATTATTTGCTTAAATGATTTGTTGAAATCGATAGGGTGAGCAGTGCACGTACATTCCAGGCAAAATATTCATGCCACAAAAGGTCTTTCCATTGCCATCATGACTCATATCATTCTGCCTCTATAATCACCTGCTGGCATCGCTGCTCTTTTGGCCATAAAACGGCCCATTACCCTGGCTCCTCACCACACACATATTGACATGGCTGAGGACCGCTGCAGCGCCCTCATGACGCCACGCCTGACTCATGGTCCCGTCTGACAGCTTTCGCACTTTGACACCAGGACACAGCCGAGTCAAGCGGTCACAAATCCGCCTCTAAATTGGAGATAGTGAGGGCACAGTTTAGGGGCTGAAATATCATCCTGCTGTGCTTTATGGCGAGTGAGTCATTTAGAAAGAGGCAACATAACCCTAAGTCACTGCAAACTGCACAAATGTTTTTGGACTTTACTACAAGTGGGAGGCACTGAAGGAGAGCGAAGAGCTTAGAGGAATAGCAATAAAGAATATCAATAGGCCAACAGGCCATTCGAGCAGTAACTTATTTTGAAAAGGTCACCTATGATCTTATCAAGTTGAAACACAAAATGAATGTTTCTCTCCTCTCAGGCAGTCCTCTTACATTTGTTTCAGACAAACAGAGGTTTCTGTTCAGGAAGTGCAAAGACTCAGAACACAACTCAAACACTGACTTTTGAAATAGCTTTCACTTTTAGCATGTTTATAATAGACATCGTCAACCACAAAAGAGCCTGTGTTTAAACTGTGCATTGACACAAATGAATCCCTTCAAAAGGTGACTCAGGATTTTTTAGGTTGGCAAGGCGACCGTTTTGTGTGGCGTCTCACAAGCTTTCCGGACCATTTGTGTCATGCATTACTTGCACAGACACACAAACCCGCTGAGACACATGAACACACTCAGTTTCACAAGGTTAACTGCTGCAGGATGGATGCAGACAGATGTTGAGGGCGGCAGTGTGGAGAGGGTTCGCGCAAGCCGGTTCATGTTGTGGCAGTCACACCTTCTCCCCTGAGAGCTTGTCATTAAATTAGAAGTATTCAATTAATAAATCTGCACTCGCTCTCTTAAATGTGTACGACTCTCAGGGCATTAAGAATGAATTTCCACCATCCCTGAACCATTGACAGTGTCCACTCAGGTAGCTCTGTACATCACTGACTGCATCAACAAAGACACACACACCACAAGCATACTTAGCATGCAGTAGGGCTCTTCCCGCCTGTGCATACACACACATACACACACACACACTCCACAGAGTTGCAATGTTCTTTCTAGCCTCTGACTGAGGCAGAAGAGATTTTCTCCCTCTGTTAGGAAAGCAAATGCAGCAGATAATAGAGTTTCCCGGGGAGGACGGCGAGGGGCTCGACTAGCCGGGCGCGCAAACACATTGGAAACTTATCCCATTTGAAAGAATCAAAATAAACACTGCTTGCGCCAGCAAAATAGGCAACCCGTAGAGTTCATTCTAATCATTCCCAGGTCGGATGCTGCCTTCCAGTCAGGTGCTCATGTCTCTGCCAGCTCGTCTTACTGAGGAAGAAATCTATTGTGGGGGAATATTCAGGTGTTGGAGGTTATTTGGAGATAACCCTGGGTGTTTATTTTTCTTGGATTAGGCCGCCTTTCAGAGCAAATAAGTCAAATCCCTGGAGAATCACTGCATTCAGAATACAGATTTACTGGCTTCTTTGCCATTTTCTCATGTTGCCTGCTTTGGAGAGGGTGATGAGCCTATGCATTAACACGTGCATGTATGGGTGCACATGTATGACAAACTAAGGTCTGCGTGTTGCAATAGAGATGTGCTTGTTGCGTTGCGAGAAATAAAGACTGGAAAGGCAGACATGTGAATGCATAAAATATGGACTCTTTGTGTTTATGTTGCACGGTGCCACAGCTACAATGCAATTATTTAAAAAGGTCTGGTGTTATGCTCACTGATGGCTACTGGCTGATTCCAGCTGCAAAACAATCAGAGCTTTGTGGGCAGGGTTAATCATAGGGACATCAACTTTCTGTGCCTGAGCCAGAAAAATAGCCGTGTCCATGAAGAAAAAGCAACAGAGAAACAATCATGGATGAGCTGTAATGTACAGGTTATTGGAAGTTGACTTACAGACAGCAACAACTAAGTATCTATGGACAAGCCTTATATTAACTTCAATAAGATTGTCAATATGCCTAACAAGACTGCAGGTCAACAACTGCACAGGGTGGACAGTCCTCAGTGATGCATCACACGCTCTGCAAGGTGAACACAAGCTGTTATCATCAGCACAAAACAACCTGCTAACCTGCTTAGCATAATTTCATTAGCATGGATTTTGAAAGTGTACAGAGTCCAGAGACATTTACATGCTCTTTCTGAATTTTTCACTGAAAAAATAATGAAAATTAGCAGATAACATCACTATCATCAGCTTTAGTGCAAAATTGGCAATTTCAGCTTTGGCTTCGATAAACCCTTCACAGCCTGACAAAGGACCAAACCCCAGGGGAAACCTATTTATGCTCTCTGATGCTGGTGCATTCATAATCACTCCTTCTGGTGCTAATATAAATTGCTTCTGCTGCAATTTCCCTGAAATATACTACAACCTATAGAGCCCCGAACATCTGCTCTGCACCTCCCACCAAATGGGATCAATTGGCCTGGCAGCATGCTGCTGCTGCGCATGATGTCATCTTTGACAGTCCGTTCACGTCAACACACAGTGGAGACCCACACACACACACACACACACACACACACACACACACACACACACACACACACACACACAAATATCTAAGCTTCAACCAGGGACAACAATAACATATTAGTTCCATCAGTCTCAGGTGGTCTGTGGAATTCTTACACACATGGACACTCGTACACCGACATGAAAACTATAATGATGAAGGAGGAGATAGGACGCAGTGCGAGAAGATGAAGAGCTTGTGTGTGGGAAAAAAATGGGGAGGGAGGATGACTCAATCTGGATTCACACCTCTGAGGGAGAAGACAAATAGACAGACAGGCAGAAAAGACAGACAGGGAGTGAAAAGGCGATGAAGATGGAAGGAGAAAGATGGAAGGCTGCAGGCAGATGAACGGAGCTTGTAGAAAATTGTCCCAACAGGCGTTCAAAAGAGAAAGACATGTATCTCGCTGATTCTGAAAGCGCCTTAACGCATGTTCATTCCAGCTGTCAGACCGATAGTAAACACAAAGTCTAATCTGAGTTGCAAATGCGTGGGAGACTGTGTGTGTGTCACTGTGGGTATGTGTGCACATTTGCCAGCCCAGCTTGACAGCAATCTAGCTGATTGGATATGCTAGTTAAACATGTTTGCGTGCCAGTGTCAGGAGCAATAAAGTCTTGCGTTTCCTCCAAAAAAAAAAAGGGCCACACTGACAGGAGGAACAGTTTGACTTCACTCCTTGAAATCAGCTGGATGTGCATAAGAATGACAATGCAAAGTGCAATGAAATGAATTTCTTAAGGTCTCACTGAGATCAAAAATTCTTTTGCCAGTGAGACCTGAGAGCAAATTACAAGTCACACCACACAAGGCAATTACAGTAATCACAGTAATCATCTGTCACACAAAGAGACACACTAATTAAAACAAGAGTAACTTAACACCCCCTGAAAATCTTGACCCACTGTGGTCTAGCTTCTCACTTTGCTGGAGTGATGTGCAGATGTCATGGCGACGATTTGTCCTATTGTGATATGAAATGCATGAGAAAATAAGAAAATAAGAAAAAAAAACAGGCTCTTTGGATAAAGTGCCAGTGGTCTAATGTGTTTCCACTCCACTGATATGAAAACACTTGTTCTAATGCATCAAATCATGATGTTGAAGGTACTGTAGTGGGTCTCCTGTTGACGGTGTGTAATGGGTCCAAGGCTTGACGTTCCAGCGATGTATGGCAGGTGGTCATGGATGGTATCTGGAAACAGGTCTGGCAATGCAAGATTACTATTTTGTGATACTTTACAGACTAAACAATTGATGAACAATAAAAGCAGTCATAAGCTGAAGCCCTAAATGAAAACACAGGTGAGCCTGCACCAGAGCTAAAGCATTTAGGTACCGGACAAACCCAAAAGACAAAGTGTCCTTCATAGGCCTTTTGACAGCAACATTAGTTTTCACAATACTGTTCCTCAGGACCAGTTGTTCTAAACTGCAAAGGGCTCCAAAACAGCCAGCTTTTCTTAAAGGCTATATTTGGCTACATGACAGACAGAGACAGACGGGCAAAGGTGCAGCCATACTTCACTGTTGGCATTAACTCTCTAATAACAGGGGACTCAAAGGAGAATACAGATGAAGCTGACTTGGCTAATGTGATAAAAACTGTAAACAAATCGAGTTGAGTCAAAGGGGCATTCGGAGTCTGATCTGAAATGAAATCACAATACAATTATCCTGAACTACTTTTTAATTATGCTAAGCATTTTTTTTTTTTCTCTCTGCACACACACACACAGCGAGAGGCTACAAGAGGAACAAAACAAGCCTGACAGGCAGTGGGCTTACGCCGTCATTACTGTGAGGCTCAGGCACTCTGGCTTTAACTGAACGTAGCCTGAAGCGGAAAATATGTTGGTGTCCCTGTGACTGAAAATGATTAGCTGGCAAACGCTGTAATTGAGTTGGAAACAGAGCAAAAATGGGAAGCTAGGTCTCCCATACAGTAGTCATTTCCTGTGTACACGCGTGTGTGTGTGTGTGTGCGTGCTTGTGTTTGCAATGGCAATAACCTTTGTGAGAGTGGAAAAAGTACAATGGACTGTAGCAGCAATAGGGGAGCAATCAATAGGATACCAGGCCAATACCAGCCCTGGCCATGAACCACTGTCAAGTGTGTGTGTGTGTGTGTGTGTGTGTCAGAGAAATAACAGGATATAGAAATCTGATGAGAGGTGGATGGTCAGCGTATTGATATGTGAATTGATAAAGCACAGACTCAGCGGTCTTCATGGCAGCTCATCAAACCATCAAAAGTCAAACACAACAATATTTTGTCTTGACGACAGTTTCCTGGCTCACTGCCAATCAGCCGTCCGACAGCAGATGATGCTTCTGGCCAGTCGAAACAGTCCCTCTGCCAACTGGACCTGACCAATTGGCTGACTGATATACAGTATGGGCTTGATGTGGGGTTTTTATTGAAAATCTAAACATTGGCCGGTGTCAGTCCTCCACATCCCACATGATGTCCTGTGTTTGCTTCGATTTCTATTGCTGAATTGAACAGCAGAGTAATACACTGATAGTTTATCAGATGCAACTAGATTTAATCTAATGCAATTTCTTTATACACTTCTATGCAAGCTACTTTTTATTAGTGCTATGGCAGCAAGGCTGAGCAGTTCTGTAGTATTAACAGTAACAGTGCTGTATTATGCTTTGATCATATTGTGACATTTCAGAAAATTCTGCTGTCAAATTACAGACAACAATAATAACATGTTTTGACCTGTAACAATGACAAAAACACTGAACATCAATATTTTCAGTTGAATTTCTCTTTATCTTGAGTCTCTTTAAAGAAAGGTTTTGTGATAAAAAACCTACAAATATACATTTATGACCTGCTTAAACATAGTGTAACACTTGGAGAGTAGAGACAAGTAGAGAAAGTCAGCACAATGGCACGGTCTACAGAATTCAGCTTTTCACTTCTAAGAGGAATGTGTGATTGCTTCTTTCTAAAGTTACGTGGCTTTATTTTAATCTCCGCTTGCAGAGCTGCAGACTTGGGACTCACAGTCAGACATGGAGGTGCCATGTGTAAGATATGGCCAGAATTTTAATCTAAACGTTTCCAAAAATGGACTAATATTATCAACAGCAGGTGAAGAAGTACAGTTCTGACGCTATGTCAACGACACCTATGTATTGGGTTGCAGAGATGTGTCCTGAAGTTAGCATGCTATCCAGCTAGCCCAGGCTCATCCCGTCTCATAATACCACTTTGTACCTCAAGAGGTGATAGTCCGACAGCCTCCTGTTGTTTCCGATGGAAAGTCCTTAACAGCTTTTAAGAGAAAAGAACATTTTTAAGAGAACAGAAAAATACAACCATACACCTTCCAGCTTCACTCTTCTCTCTCTCTCTCTTCTCTCTGTCCCCACCTGCTGTGTCTTCGTCGTCCCTGGAGTCAGAGACCTGGTTGGTCTGGCCTGGCGCTGATCATCTCAGCACTGTTTTCCCTGTCAGTATGGCTGTGTTCGGCCCTGACTCGGCTGTGTTCACTTGGTCTAATTTAGGTTAAAAACTCTTTTGACACTGCCTTGAGAGGATCATTTTCAAATTATTAGCTATTATACTGAGACACTTCCCATCTACTTGCAATTTGACCCTCATGGACTTAAGACTTGTGAAGACTGACTTGACTTGACTTTGTCTTATGCCCAAATTGTCTAGCTGTCAAAAGCCTGTGGTCAAAGCTGAAAATCAATTAGCAGCTCTGCGCTACATTCAGTACCAAGTAGTACCAAGTATTTTATGCACTGGACTTTAACCAAAAACTAAATATATCATAAAAGTACATGACACAGAATTTTATCCACATTACCCACCCCTATTTGCTGAATCATGAAGTATGAAAATACTTGAAAAATAAATGCAGTAATATTACTATTATTCAAGCAGTAGTAATAAGAGCAGTAACAGCTGCTGTATTAGTGAGTATTAGTTACAGTAGTTCTTGGTTTGAATGCTTGAATTCTGGAAAAGAACAAAGTATCAGTAATCGACACTTCAGTCCAAAAATGTCAGTGTTGTATTGTTCATCATAAACAGTGAAAGCCTTGTTAGCACAGAGTGAAAACGGCTGCTTATGTAAGTAATTACAGAGTCATGAAAGGAAATGTTGGCGCTGAGGCGTTGCTTCCTATCAGTAACATCTCCATATTATTCTAATCTACATATATTCTCTCTGGTGACTGGAGCAGGAAGGATGCATCACTATAGAAACGCAGCTCACCTCTGTGCAGTTCAAACTCTAATTTAAGACCAGGCAGCATGTCGAGCCTGGGGAGAAACACGGGGGACAAAACCACTGTGTGCATGAGTCAGTCTCCCAGCTAACCTTTATCTCCCCTATCTCCAAAACGTCATTTATTCACCTCTGTATTTATTTATCGCCACAATTATGAAACATTTACTGAAGTCTGGGTGACTCATGTCTGAGCGCCTCTCTAATTGTCAGCCATTGTTCCTGCCTGTGCCCTATCAAACCTGCACAGCCTTGTAAAGTGTGGCTAATAATATTCCGGCGACACCTTTAAACTCAGACAGAGGTGGAAACATGCCAGCACACACACACACACACACACACACACACACACACACACACACACACACACACACACACTCACACATAGCTCATATGCACAAACACAAAAACACACTTTCCCATATTACATAAGCCCTTGTGGAGAGTTGTTTGGTTGTACGGCTCAGGTGTTTCTAGACGAAAACAGTCTCTGGAACAAATATAGCCATGTTCCGTAAGTGCACGCGCACACACACACACATGCACATGCACATCCAGTAGTATCAGTGTATTTATTGTGCAGTGTGTTGAAAGTAGTGTAAAAGAACGGGGGGAACAGAACATCGGACAAACGTCTGCACCACTTCCACCTGCTCCTGCGCTGAAAGCAGACCCATCATCACTATCCTCTGTTGACATAAACATTCAATGTGTCCTCAAATCAAAGTGTGCTGGTAGGTGGCAAATCAACATCTTCCAACCTACAGAATAATGTCAGAACACTGTGTTCAAAGATGCAGCGTGTGCCGTTTTGAGTTAAATTAATCACTCTCGATTCAGACGTTACCAAACACTCTTCATAGCACTCTCTGCAGAATATCCATTACACTGCATATAGAATATGTGTACAAAGCAGTAAAGGATGCGGTTTCATAATCTAGTGGAAAGATAGTTTGTTATATAGATACAGCTTTTTAGTCAAGCCATTTATATGTAAAATAAACTCTATATAGACAAACTCTATGTTACACAAAGAAGCTTAAAGTATACTGTGGATGTCAATGTCTTAACTGGTTGAATGTTAAAAGAAGTGCAGCACATAACTCTATTGTTGGTAGATTTACAGTTTCTTTCCATTGAAAACTCTTTAATCATTATTTCCATATTTGAAAACTCGTCTATTTACTGTCAACAACCTTGAGATAATTTTGGCAGCGTCTGCTTGTTTCTGGCGCCGACATGGACTCAACATTAGCCCTGACTTATTTTGACTTCCACTTATCTCCTGGTAGAATTTTTTCTTAATTTTGAGCAAATGTTTCGACGATAACACTGTCAGTAATTGTTTAGTACAAAAATGTGACACACTTACGCACATTAGAACTGCAGTGGCTCACTACCGCTGCTTACTTAGCCAGCAGAGAGGCTAATTTCATGCATCAGATGCCAAAAACACAGGTTTAGGTCATAAATGCAATGGGGAAAAGCTGGACAAATCTAATGAACGAAACCCCACTATGAAGACAAATATTTGGTTTTCCACCAAGGCCAAGGTGTAAGGACGCTTGCTCCAACCCCGACAGGTTGTCAGCCTCGCACAAGACTGGGCAGTTTTAGCATCACCAGTTCACCTGACCTGTTCATATGCCTTTGAACTGTGGGAGGAAACTAGCGTGTATTCATCCTGAACTAGACAATTTCAATTCATTTGTACAGGACATTCAGCTTCCTCTGTTCATCCACCCTGAGTCTAGGGCTGAACGATAAGCAAAAAAAATCAAATAAAAACAGATTTTGTGATTGTGACATGGGTCATGATTTTAGTGGAAATGGTCAATTTTGCATTTCATTTTCACTGAAACAAAAACGGTAATACGGTGATTTTTGCTGAGATCTGTAAACAAACACGTTCCCTGACGTCTGCAGATTATGATTTGTAGGTTGGGGTATCCCTGTACCACCACAAAGCTACACAGTGACACATTTTACCTTAGTTACAAAATTGCAGCTCCTACGATTTGGATATTGCATTGTGATTAACTGTCCTCCCCTATCTGTGACCCAAACACTGATTGTGAAAACATGTCTACGACTCGCCTTCTAGAGCGTGAGTTTTCGCCACTAAGTTCTGGCAGTGCACATGTTGTATCCAGCACCCCGCCCTGGGCCATCCCACCACAATTACCACTGTCCACATACCCCTCACATTTTAATAAGGCTACTCACAGTGAATCCTGAACTCTTCACCGTTTGCCTGGTGATGAGTGCTTTAAATATCAGAGCAACAAGGATTGGATTAACTAGTTTCTGCATTCAGTAACTCCAGTTAGGTCGTCAGAATCAGATACCTGGTTGAAAGTTAAAGGCTGTGTACTTTCCTGTATAAGTAGATGTGGATATGTAATATGTGTTACTTGCAGAACACTGACATTATGCTTCAGTTGTGATTTTGAGAGAGGCTACTGGCAAATGGCAAACTGGTCGGAGAAGGTGGTGATGGAAATGGATGGCAGACAGAGTACAGATGCAGTAATTGGCAGAGCGTGTCTCTGCACCTCTTGGGCCTCTTATGTTTGACACTTTTCCCTCCGTGTGATGCACTAGAATCTGCATGCCATACTTTATAAAAAGTACGACTTTGACCAACAATGCTCTTCATTCAACGAAGGTAAGCCTCGTCCTATTTGGTGAGATATTTACATTACATTATTTAATCTTTTCTTATCTCATCTTTCTTCTTCTTCTTCTTCTTCTTCTTCTTCTTCTTCTTCTTCTTCTTCTTCTTCTTCTATTGGCTGATGCTGTTTGAGTGAATGACATCTCCTCACTACCAGCCAATGTTCTACATATTGCCACTTGCATCACCAGAGAGCAATGCAGCAAACGCATCCAATTAGCCCAGCGGTTATGTCTCCTGACAACGTTAAAGCCAACCCTTTTACTTTTTGTTTTGTTTAGAGAGGTTAAAAATGCAGGAGATGTACACATACTCTATCAGTTTTATCCACTGATAACTGTGGGTGTTATTAGTTATCAGCTGCTGGTGCCAAACTCCGTCACTCAACATTCATTTATTGTTACTCAACCACCATCAGCCGATCCATGGGCTCACAGGAGCTGGTAGTGCGTGTCGCACACGCACACCCAGTTTTATATTCCAGCATCTGTCTCCCTGGGTAATAAAGCATGTGAAAGGAATGAATGGATGAATCAATCAGTCAAGAGACCTAACATGGAGCAGCTCAAGCGAGCCACCCCCTACAAGCACACACACACACATGCAAGCACATGCACACAATGAGCCAGTGATGCATGAGACAGATGCAGAGTACACCTGGCCACGGGCTTACGGCGAAATGGAAGTGATACAAAGGGAAGGAGAGAAAGAGATACAAAAAGTGGGGGGTGGGTGTAGGTGTCATGGGATCATTCATCTGCTGCTGTTAACAGAAAAAAAGGGAAAAGATGACACCGGATAAACAAACAACACACACATGCACAAATGCAGGCAGGAGGCTGTAGTGTAACATGTTGCTCCAAGCTGATAATATTGGACTGAAATGGATCAATAGATCTTGCCAGAGTAGAGGAAGTAGCTATGATCATGTGTTTTCCCATCCAGCGATCTGTCAGTCAGCTGTTATGCACAACTGCAGCTTCTTTCCACCTGCTGCTGTGAAAAACAGGGAGTCTAACATCACTGCAAAGACCTCGCAAACGACTGTGCGCCTTTAGGAAACAGCCTGTTGCTCGTCTTATGTGATGAGAACATAACCAAAATGATCCACGTGTCTCTCTAAAGCTAAACAATACACACCACTGAGTAGAATTTGTGTAAATCCTGATAACATTTATTTAGAAAATACAATAACAATGTGCTGTTTTAAAACGCCATAAAGGAGAACATAGCAATGGGAGCCTGTGTTTATCTCAAGCTTTAAAGCATGGGTCAATGAGAAAACTCTGAAACATATTAGCGAAAGCTTTGTCTTCTTTATTTGGATCAACACTCAACTGAGTGCACTTAGAGCATGGAGCGCCGTGCTAACAATCAGGCATTTTGCACTGCATGCTTTCAACAGGCAGGCCACAACAGTCATGTTGTTGATGCTGAGAAACACACAGAATTTTTTATTTTACATCTGACTGTAAAAGTCAACCTCAACGCAACGCAGTGTGTGAACATTCCTGCAATTTCTACAGGAAACAATCACCGATTGGACGTTTCACAGTATTAATATATATATATAGTATTATAATCTGATGGTTTTGGGGATATTTGGAGGAGATGGCCGCACTTAATAAGATGGTAATTGCGGTACTGTAATAGCCCCCTCATGGGATGCTATGCACCACTTGAGACGAGCTGACGCTTGAGAACTATGCACTGCTGAGAGCGGAAAAGTGGATCGCAGGAGAAAGAAAGCATCAGAACCGACTGAGATTTCTGGCTTGATTGACCACAAACACCTCATCATATCTGCACTGATAAATGTATTTGAAACTATGTCTATGTCACATCTTTGAGCTCTGTATCCCTTAAAGTTAGCAAACTGGCAAATGTGTAACCTTCGGCGCTGAGACCCATCATGCACCAAAGATCTGCTCCTGTTCAGCTAAAGGCTGCCAGCGAAAGGGCTCCAGAGCCAAACGGAGCTGTCACTGCCACCAGCTGTCTGTCATGAATGTGCCCATCACGGGTGTGTTTGTGCATTTGTTTGCATCCTCCCATTCCCATGGGCTGCTTTCCACTGTGTATGACCACAATCAATGAACGCTACATTATGCATAGACCAAACAAGGCATACAAACATGTACACATACACAAGGTTAGCGGCTGTGATGCAATAACTCATCTGGCGTGACCCTTCGATGCACAGCCACATGAAGGCCACCAGTAATGTGAACAAGCTCACACACAGCACACATTGGAAGCAAAGCGTATTGATTGTGCAGGAGCTGGTGTCACTCACAGAGGACTGGACTATGCAGATAAAACTAAAGCACATGTTTAGCCTGCTGTATTTCTCTGTCTGTCACACACAGGTCACCTCAAAATTACTTAGAAGGCAGAAGAGTCAGACCTCCTGGCTTCTTCTGCTCACTAACTCTTCATTTCTATGCACTTATTGCAGTTTGTGTAACTACCCTATACCTGCAGTGTTCAAGCACAGACTTTTGCACAATTTAACGCACATTTGATTCAGTTGGCATGCTTATATCATGCGAATTGAGGCTGTGCAGAACACAGAGCAAGAGTCCAGTTGCAGTGGTGCGACACACAGGTAGCCTGATTTCGTTCATCCATTGATTGCTCCCACAGCATGAAGGACATTCTAGGACTGACTTCCCTGGCTGCGTTTTCAGATCCGTGCAGAGGCGAACAATTTCACGCATCCATCCAGGATGTGGAGAGAATTCTCTAAAAATTATTCAACAAATTTAACACATGCCAGCACAACACAAGCTTGATTATGTTTCTGACAGCATGGTAGATGTGGTGAAGAAAATGACTTAAGAACAGGAGATCATGGAGTCAGGGTCTACTGACTCTACAGCCCTAAGTGTCCTTGAGCAAGACACTGAACCCTCTGGAAAAGACAGCTCAGTATAACTGAAACCTGGACTCATTTGTGGTGCTAAATGAGTGTAACACTGACGGGGGAAAGGTTTCAGCTCCCCACTCTCAGGGAGACACCTTTGATTATAGACCAGTGACATAATGTCATCACTTACTGCTTCTCTTAGTCAGGAATTAAAGGTAAGCAAAGGAATATCTGACACATTTTGACCAGAACTTGCACACATTAACATGATGGCACCAAGAGACCATGTCCAAATAAAAAATGTCCTCCACTTACCCTGTAATGTTTGGAAGAAGAATAAGCTCCTTGCTGCCGTGAAACAAAAGCCTCCTGTCTGCTTTTCGGCTATTCCCACGGCAGTGTTTTGGTCCAATACAGTTCCTCCCTCATGCAAAATAACCTTCGTGTTAACTCACCTCTCTCTCTGGAAGAAGATGAATGAACCGCTGCGTCTCCCTTGCCAACACATTTGCATAAAGGCCGCCTCCCCCTGCGCGACGATTAGCCAGGGCGTCGTTTAAAGGTGGATCCTTTTCATCTGATTCGACGGAGCGCCTTGTCAATAACGGCGCCGAGCTGTGACCGCGCGCGCGCCTGTGCCCTCGCGTCCTCTCCTCAGCGCCTCCGACCGCGCGCGCGAGGGAGAGAGAGAGAGAGAGAGAGAGAGCAAGGCAGAGAGACAGAGAGAGAGAGAGAGGCAATATTGTAAAAAGCTATAAAGGTAAATCAACAGCAGTCAAAACAGCAATGACAAATGCTCAGTTTAAATAATTTATCTCATGCCAGTAACCTTCAAGTTCACCTAATTTGCATAAAAGACTGAAGAAGTTTTTTAGTGATAGGCTGTGACTTCACTCTTTGGCTCATAAGCTTTGACATGGTGGCCATTTGGGTAACATGATGGCCGGGAAATTGACTTCATGCACCCACAGAGACAGAAACATCTGTTTAACCATGACAGTAGCGATATCGCTTACGGATAGTTTGTGTGCGAGAGCTTTACACTGTAACATGCATGGCTGGATTAACTGCAGCCCCCGGGGAAAAATGAGCTGCGTGTCACCTGTTAACCTCCACTGCTTTATGCATATTCCAAGTTAACTGAGGGATATGATTTATATTATCACCAGACTGAAATAATTTAGGTCTTCAAGCTAGACTTGACAGGGACCCACGTCTAGACAGGAACCCTGCATTCTGTTAATTCACAGTCTTTCAATTCAGTGTTTCAGTTGTGCATAGCAACTGTGGTATGGTTGAGATTTGGGAAATATTGTGTTTCTGGCAAATAAACTATGGTTAATGTTTGTACGCATGTCTGCTTGTCAACCTGACCTATGATGGCTAAATGTCCACATTCCATGTGTGAAGTGAGAGAGAAGACCTCCAGGTGTAACTGAGGGACTGGCTCTCCTTTGTCTCTAAATGGCACAAATGTCAGTTTAACGGAGAGAAATTGTGGCGGCAGAGAATTGTTTTGTACGTTCTGTCTTATCATATGACAGCAGAGCATCCAATAATGTCCTACATGGTTACATAATGATTTCGACTGTAGTGCATTATTGATTCCTCTTGTGCTGACATGGTATTACAATCTGTTGTTGTAATTTGCAAAACCCATTAACTGTTTCATCTGGGTTTACAGTAGGTTAGGTATTTCATTAGTTTGTAATTTATGTGCTGTCCCTCTGCTGTTTGTGCTCATAAACAACACTGAGTCTTGTTATTGTTCTTATTTAACACTGTGTAGTCAAGATAAAACAGCTTAAAACACACATCTTTAAACTTTAATGGGACAGAAAAACAAGACATGCTGCCCAATATTATCTGTCTTTGTAGCTGTCAGACAGAAGTGCATGTATAAGTGTGTGTGTGTGTGTGTGTGTGTGTGTGTGTGTGTGTGTGTGTGTGTGTGCTCCCCTCATCCTAGAGCCTGCATTAGAGCATTTGGGGAATGAAGAAATAGTAGAAAAAGACAGAAAACAGAGACTGAGTTACAACAGAAAGCAAGAAAAATGTGCTGCAGCCTGATTAGCCAAGATCAGTCGGGGCCTCCAGTTAGGAGTGACATAATCTTGTGGAGAACCTGGAGCCTCTGTGCCGTATAGGGCCCGAGAGACCATTTGATGTGGCCTGTGAGGCAGTTCATAAATACAAAAAGTAATTACTTCTTCTTCTGAAGGAAAAAAACAATATAAAATGGTAGACGAACACATTCTTTCAAGTGGTCACTGAATGCAACGCACATATCTGTTGATGATGGCACGTCAATGCATGAAAAGGACAAACCAGGGTGACTGAATTAAGCAAACCTTGAGCATAATTACGGCTACAAACATGCTAAACTAGATGAGCTGCAAGGACAAATTGGATAAAGTTTGGATGCCCATCAAGCAGCTTTCACATGGCCACATTCTGACAGAGACAGTGTTCTGCAGGTGAGTTTTGTGGTGAGCGAGCTAACAGCTAAGAAGCTGAAACCCCATTCAGAAGGAGAATCTGTGAAGGAGAGCCTTGTTTGTGCTGCAGAGCTGCTAGAAGCAGACAAATAAAAATGTTCCAAAGTGTCAGTTTGTCTGGAATAATTAAAATCTAAAGTGACAGCAAGTGTCTGTGTGATTTGGACATTAACAAATACCCCTCAGAGCTGAACCTCAAGCTCCAGCAGCTTCTCAGCTCTCTGCTTTCAAATGTGAAAATCACAATTAAAGCTGTGGCAACTGGAAAGAGGAAACACTGAGCATGGTTCTACTCTGCAAGAACAAAAGCTGCTGTGACATCTGAACATGCTGCTGAGTGTGAAACTCCTTCATGTGTTTGGTGAGAGGTTTCAGGACATGAAAAGTAAACAAAAGGAACTGAACTTATTTGCTGTTTAATGTGGAACCAGCTGATGACAAGCAACAATGTAAAATCATTGAGCTGCAGAGCAACAACCTGCTACTGAGAGCAGCTCTTTTCAAAACTGACTCCTACAAAGACTCAGCTCTGCTCAAGACTGACTGACTCAGACCTTGAAAATCAGCTGTGAGGATCATCATCATCATCATCATCATAATCACTACCATCTCACATAAGACGCCTCACAGGTGAGAAGCAGCTCCAGCTATCACAGATGTTAGTGTGATATATGTCTTCAGTAATTAAGCATATCTCTTGAAAAATTGAAATGGCCCTTGACAGGAGTGTGTGTCCTTCACATGTAAGCACCATTCACTCTGAAAGAGACTCAGATAATCACGACAACCAGCAAAACGATCAGTTTCAGGATGAGCATATAGAGCTACGTATATATATAGCTATGAAAATCATGAAATCATGGAAGGTACAATGAACATCGCAGAGAATTTGATGATGATGATTGATTCCACTGTTCTGTCTGATAAATATAAAGCTACCTGGCTTATCGTAGCTTAGCTTAGCTCAGCTGAAAGACTGGAAACAGGGGGAAACCCTGAGTCTAGCTCTGCAGGCAACTAAATTCACCAATCAGCACCTCCAAAGCTCACACATTAACATGTTTCATATTGCTTGTTTAATGCATGTAACTCCTTGGTTTTATCCCTTAGGTTATGTGAAGGTCTTTGGACAGAGCCAGGCTAGCTGTTTTCAGTCTATGTTATGCAGCCTGTTCTCACTCCCAACACGTAATATCTGGCAATGCATGGTGACATGGAGGTACTGCTCTAACATCATTTCTGGAGGTGTGTGTCTGACGTAGTATAAGGAGTGAGAAAATTCTGCACCACAGGACGTGGAAGTCTGATGGTTCGTACACAGAAACATCAGGGTCGTGTCCCACGTGGAACCAAAAGCATATATTGACGTCCCTCTAACTTATTTACACAAAACCCAAACCAAGTAGTTTTGCTGCCTAAATCTAACCAAAATGTAACCATTTCACAAAATTAACCGCATGTTTATTAGTGTTCTGAACTATCTTTATTTTTGAAAGTCTAGCTGGATGTTGCCAACCAGACGTCGCATTTTTATTATTGCTTACTTGACCATGGAGCCCTGCACGTGCAAAACGCACCCCTGAGGGCGATGTAGAGCATGATAGTTTGGAGAGTAAGGCCACTGACCGAGCTGACAAGTTGGAGTGAGAACTTGTTGCAGCTACGCCAAGCTAACCAGCTGCTAGCTGTAGCTTTATATTCACCTTATCAGCATGAGAAGGTTAGCCTTTTTTACCTTTCACCTCGAAAGCCACTCAGTGTATGTCCCTTAACGTCGAGCCACTCCTTCAGGTATTAATTTGTCCTCCTGTCTCTCCGTCCCTTCTCCCCGCTCTAATTCAAATATGTATTATTGAAACCATATTAATTGATATGAAATGAATCTCTCGCCCTCTAATTGAAATATGCTTTATTGAAAATGGCATGAATATAGTATGAACCTCTATCCCTTTTACTTCTATGAATATTCATGGCAGTGTGTGTGTGTGTGTTCAATGGCAACAGAAGGTTGCCACGGGAGACAACCCATCGAGCCTGTCCTCATCCTCTCATTCCTCTCTTCTCTCTTTCATCTTTCCTGTCCTCTGTCACCACTCTGCCATCAGTCTCCACACTTTGGCACTGTTCGGTGTTCTACTTTCCTCGGCTCGTCTTTTAACTACTTACTCTATTGACGCTGCTGTTTCTTTGCAGTTTTTTGTGCTGTTTCATAGCTGTGGCTTTAAAACGACTCAAATATATTCATCTTTCGCTGAAAATGAGTGAAATTGTCACTTCACGGGCTGATTTTTGTGTCACAAGTGAAGGAAAATGATTTGTTCCTGTGGATATTTTCCTTTCACAGTCTATTGTTAATATAATAAGGGCAGACCTGGAGGATTATGTGTGGCTCACAGCCCGTAGGTGTGATTTCAGGCCTATTCCCTCAGCGAGAGGTGATACAATCTTATTCATGCTAATTGATGGGCAAGTTGGCAGCCTGATAATGAAATTCAACCCTCCATTCATGCCCCGGTGTGCGTCTGAGGTTTGCTTGTGTGTGTGTGTGTGTGATGTGTAATTCTGTGCGATGGCGGCCTGTAAACTGTCTAATTGACCTTTCCACGCTCCACAAAGGACGGCTCCTCCGCCCGCCTCCTTCCGGCTGCTATTCCCTCCCTTCTCCCCTTTCTCCCATCCTCCTTTTCCACTGTCCCTTGACACTTCTTCTCCCCCTGTCCTCTAGTTTCTCCTCTACATTTTTACCCTTTTTCACCATTCCCTCATTTCATAGATCATGCATACAATATGTGTGACACTGATGATCTGATCTGAAGTTTCTAAATGTGGCTACTGTAACTACTGCATGGGCAAATGTGTGTCTATTTAAAGACATCTTTTTTTTTTTTTTTGTTTCTGAGCAGACTGAAGTCAGACATCTTCAAATTCTCCCATAGTGGCTTTTACCCTTAAAAACAGATGCATATTTAAAAGCAAAATGAAATAATGATCAGTCCACGGATACTGTCTTCATCAGACCTTGAAACAACCAATGTTTTCCTGGGGAATTGAGTGTAATCCAGGGTTTTGCAGAATTGTCCAACATCGACAGTCTTTTTTCCTCTCTCTGCCCTCACTGTCCTTCTGTCTCTATACTATCAGCTGTCAAGGACAGGTCAAAAAAACAGCAGGCAAAAAAACAAACGCTGCCATCCTGCCAACAGGCATTAGACCAGAAAAGCTCATCCGGGCCATTTTGGACGGCAGTGACAAAATGATCTGTTTTGTTGTTTAGGTTGGATGACTTGTCGGCTCCTAAAGGGACACAGCATTCAACGGAGACAAGTTAAAGACATGTTTTTCATAAACTTCTGTAATATTGTTGAGTTGTTGACTTGTTGAGTGAAGACTAAACGAAAGTCCCTCTTCTTCATCCCCACCTTTCCTTCCTCCTCTTCTTTTTATTCCTCTTTTCATTGGCTGTAAAGAGTGCGTGAGAGAGATAATGAGTGAGTGTCTAGGAGCCAAGAATGTTGTGGAGACATAAATCTGTTTTCATAGTTACATTATGGGGACTCATCTTCCTTTCGGGGAACAAAACTCAAGTCCTCAGTATGTAAATCATCAGTGTTTAGGTTGAAGACTCAGGGTAAGGTTGTGTGCTGCATATGTGTGTATGTGTGTGTGTTTTAGCTTTGTCAATCAATCTGCCAAAATTCACAAAAAAAGTCTACCTTACACAAACCTGTACTGTACGACAACTTTTTTTTTTTCAGGCTTCAAACCTGCCAGCGACCTTTCTCTCATGTTTCCTTTTAATGACCCTCCTTTTCTTTCCTTCACCCTCTCCTCTACCTCCCCTCCTCTCTCCTGTCTCTGGTGATGTAATGAGATTAGCGAAAATGTCTTGTGATGACCTCGCCATCGCAGGTCAGCATCTGCCATTTTGTTTGAGGGTGTAGATAGAAACCCAGAGTCAGGCTGCCTGAGGCCATCCGATCACTGCAGCATCATTCAAGCAGAGGAGTTATCGTGCATCATGTATGCAGAAATGCTCAAAAGTGACATGAAGTTTGTGTTGCTGAGATTCAGGATGTCCTCATCATTCAGCCTGAAATTAGCCTCCTCATCCTCAGTAAGTTTAGATCAGCTGAAATCTTCTGTCTCCTTGAGTCTGATGATGAGAGAACTCATTCCAGTCTGTCAGTCTAGCAGTGAAACCTGCTTTTCTGGAGCTCTTAATGTGAGGACTGCTTGGTGCTTAAACAGTTGTTTTTCCAACTTGGAATATAAGACAGGGTATTGTCTGTCATGATCCTAATTCGAGACACTTTCATTATTTATGCTGTAAGGTATGAAGCTGTCTCTCATATACACTGCATTATGAACGAGGTTCCCAGCCTCTGCTGCATTGATTATGACTACTTTTGTCTCTTGAGAACCTCCCAATGCTTTGCAATACTAATATGGCTGGAAATCTTCTTAACAGTCACATCCAGCTCTATCTCACTGTATCGCTGAGCCCTGCAATGCGTAAGTCGTGATCTGCTGCAGAAGTCCGTGAGAGGATGTGCACAGTATAACATAATTTAAAGAGACATTTGAAAAGAAATCTGAAGACACTGTTTTTGCTGACCTCTGGTGCCTTAACTTCTCAACTTGCCACTGTTAGGTGTGGTTACAGGTACTTCCTCTTATTTGCTGCAGAGGGCGTTTTGTTTTTTTTGTTGAAGACTGTGGGGATGTGCTCAAACATGCTAAACTGGACGAGCTGCAAGGAAAAATGTGCTTAGATAAAGTTTACGCTCTTCAGCAGAGTTTGGATGCTCATCAAGCAGCTTTCACAGACCACATTCTGACAGAGACAGTGTTCTGCAGGTGAGTTTTGTGGTGAGCGAGCTAACAGCTAAGAAGCTGAAACCTCATTCAGAAGGAGAATTTGTGAAGGAGAGCCTTGTTGCTGCTGCAGAGCTGCTAGAAGCAGAAAAAAGTACCATTGTCAGTTTGTCTGGAAGCCCTGACTTGCAAACTCAGTAATAGCAAGTGTCTGTGTGATTTGACCTTCATGGTGGACATTAACAAATACCCCTCAGAGCTGAACCTCAAGCTCCAGCAGCTTCTCTGCTCTCTGCTTTCAAATGTGAGAATCACTTGAAATGAAATTAAAACTGCGGCAACAGGAAAGAGGAAACACTGAGCATGTTTCTACTCTGCAAGAACAAAAGCTGCTGTGACATCTGAACATGCTGCTGAGTGTGAAACTCCTTCAGGCGTTTGGTGACAGGTTTCAGGACATGAAAAGTAAACAAAAGGAACTGAACATATTTGCTGTTTAATGTGGAACCAGCCCATGAAAATTGAAATGGCCCTTGATAAGAAAAAGGTTCCCCACTCCTGCTTTAAGGCATCTTTCACTTAAGACACTTAAACTACGACCAAGTCTACTGACTCTACGATGTTGGATGCGGAGGGCCTGTGTCCGACCTTTTCTGTAACTTTCCAAAACCAATGATCTCACATTCACAGCCACATCACATTGTGATTGTTTCAGCTGCGGGGAGCTGAGAAAGGAGCCAGGGTTTGAACTCAAGCTTGCTTTTTTCATTAGTCACATAACTATTTCTGTCTCCTTTCAGGTGCACAGCCAAGTGCAACACAATGACTGAGCGCCTGAGAAGACAGCAGGCAGACCAGCTCATATCAGAAATTTACTGGACTGAAATAGTTTTCAGTGGACTCTTCACTGACTACAGGAAGGAAGCAATAGTTTCCTTGTTGTTGTGAAGGCCTCTGTCACGCTGTAGCTACAACACCTAACATCATTATTTATCTCACGTGTTTTCCTGGGTTTTAGTGTGTCTCTGCCGGATGGAACTGCCATCAACACTGCTCTTAAATATCCAGCATCACCTTAGGCTTTCTTCACAGATATTTCATATTACATGAACTTTTTCTCTTTCCACTTTTTTTCCAGACAGCAAACGCCGCTCACCTCTCTGTAGATGGAGTTCGCTGGTGTTAATGACCCTGTCTTTTAGCAGACCAATGGATGTACCACCTTGGGCACTGAACCACTTAATCATAAGGGGACAAAAAGGGAGCAGACAACAGGAACAGATGAAGTGTGGTGGTGGTGGTGGTGGTGGGGGGTCGGCAACCATGACGATCACCTCGAATTGGACAATGATTCCACTCTGGTGGCTTCAGAGAGAGAGCAGGGAGAGGAGGACGAGGTAGTCTGACAGATCCTTAATTAACTGTGGTAATGAGTAAGAGAGGAGAGGGGGAGGAAGATGGGCGGGAGAAGGTGGGGAAACAGTAGGATCCTAAACACTGTAATGCATCTGAAAGGCCACTAATCAAGCAGGCCATATGCCTCATTTTGTTACCGCTGCTACGCCTGTCAAGCTTTCCATCCACACACATGCAGTTTCCAGTGATCATGGCAGATTCACCATAAAAACACATTGTTGGGTTCTTGATTTCAGAGAGGTACAACAGAGGTAGACTAAAGCAGGCTTCTCCATAACGGCAATTGATTGTGTTTTCTGAAATGACAGTTGTCGCTGGCAGAATTTAGCAACTGTAACTAGCTGGCAAATGAAGCTAATGTTAGCTCCAAGCGTTGGGTGAAAAAGCTTCCAGCGTAGCCTGTAAAGGGGTCTTGAATACCCGCATGATGGCTCCATAAGTGACATCATGTTGAAAGTATGTTCCAGGAAAAAAGTCAGTGTCCTCACCAGCTGACGATCCCATGAGAAGACACTGAAATAAAGAAACAGCACTGTTCTTGTATTCCACTGTAGAGCCTGTTATTCATAATATGAGGAGGGGAAATTTAGGCTCACACTATTATTTTGTTCTAATATAATCCTCCTTGGCTGCTTATCTTAAATACCTGTGAGTACTGAGAAAAGGATGAACTTAACCTTCTCTCGGGTAGCATTTGCTTGGGTTGCTGAACTGTAAAAGCTTGGAAGCTAGGACAGTGGGTAATAAGCTATTTAGCCAAGCATGCTACCGATAGCAGCTTACATTAGAGCAGTTAAACACACTGTTGAAACCACCCCATACATTTTTGCTCTTGTGTTTTTTCTGTCTTGTGGACTGCAGCTCCATGTGCACCACTTCAGCATGAGGAGAAATCCAAAGCTTGACAGGCCTTCCATGCCCAGCTACAATTGCTAAGATATGACTGGGCACTCACTGTTCATGGGAGGAGTTTGGCAAATGGTCAGTTGTAGGTGTTAATGTCAGTGATGGACTATTATTAGAATTTCAATCATTTCAGCGCAATGCAGAATTTGAGAGGAGTCAATAGAATGGTATGCAATGGTTTGTCATTATTAAAGTGCAAAATTACTCTGATGTCAATATTATTGTAATGAATTGACTGAATTGACCATTATAATTAGAATAATTTGATTCCCATGTGGTGTCAGTGTCCTCAGAATTTACTACAGGGGGCACCAGAGGAGGTGTGACAGGCAGTAATGGCCAGCATGGTAGACCAGCTACCGGTTCAGTTACCTGAAATGACTGATATTATGTCACCATTATAAATAGAACAATGTGATTGCCATGTTAAATTAATATCCTTAGAATTTACATTCTACGGCAATATGTGCCTCTCGTGCAGATTTACACATGAAAACAAACAAGCACACATACACACACCTGTTCACACACATGCTTTTCATCCCCCTGGCATGTCTATTTCCAGAATGCCCCCAACCTGCACACACATGTCGCTGCCTCACACGCACACACGAGCGCACACAGACACGCGCGCAGATGCACGCATACCTGTCGCAGGAGAGCACACACATTTCACTGCCATGGCTACCGTGAAGCTGACTCAGTTTCCATGGTGACAGAGACAGGGTCGTTGCTGGCTGCTGATCCCCAGGACACACCCATTTGTCAGTAATACAGAGAGAGGCACGGAGAGATGGGAAATGAGACAGAGAGCTGCAGACAGAGGAATGAAATGATGAAATAGCTGAAGAGAGGCAAATGGAGAAAGATGAGGGATAAAGAGGTAAAAGAGATGGCAGGTTGAGAGGGGAATGGGAGAGCACTTCAAAAAGAGGGAGAGAGGAAGTTGGACATGAGGGCAGAACAGATTGAGAGGAGGGTTTGAAAAATAATGATTAAAAAAAAAACTGGTGAAAAGTAAATAATCACAAATATGACAGAGTGGCAAACTAGACGATAATCGGTAAGATTTAAGTAAAAGTAAAATCATATAATAATACTCCACTAGAAAGTACATCCTCCACCATATACTTGCATTAAAACTTCAAATGTGTCCATCATCTGCATAAACATTCTGTGTCCTCACAGAGATGCATATAATCTGCCCGTTCCTGAGTACATTTTGAGTTTGCATGCATATACTTGACACTGGGAGTTTTCAAGTGTTTAAGTTATTCATGGTTTTGTACAAATCTTAGTGATCTAGAGTAGTGAGTTCCAGCCTTTTTACCTTATACCCATTAAAATAAAGCAATGTCTACTTGCAAAGCCACTGTTGTGTTTCACCGTTTACACAACCAAAATGCACACATTTAGAGAGGACATGAGATTTGAGAAGTTAAAGTCTTTAATTATGACTGAGAACAGAACTGATGATTTAATGAGGAGGACTTGATGGGGGAAGTAGGCCAGACGAGTGCAGGCCAGACGCAGACAGACAGGGAATGGACCGAGACAGGTGAGGGCAAAGCACCTGAGCACATGCAAGAAACAAGAGTCAGGAACGCAGGCAAGCAGTCAAGGAACAAGAGCAAAAATATGCAGAGGCATTTCCTCAGTTGTTGCCACAAGGATGAACAGACAATTGGACGAATACTGAGTGGAGAGCTGGTGCGTTTACATACTGTGGTGGCAGGTGAGACTTGATTGAATGATTGAGTGCAGCTGTGCTCAGGGGAGGAGGAGGAGGCCGAGCCCGCTAAATCCATTAACAGCATGTAAGGAAAACCAACTTAACATAATACAATTAGTGTGTTCACATTAGCTCATAATCATTTGCATTTGCTTTGTTAGCATTAACTAAAAACCATCCATCCAGCTAGAATTGATTGGTCTCACCTGATTATTGTTTTGCTAACCTGCTATTTGTGCTCGATTTTAGATAGACAGATGTATGTTGTTTTTATACTGTACATGACTTAACAAAGCTTCTGTTCAAAGGAAAAAAATGAATTTGACATCTTGGGAGACACACTTGTTTGTTTTCTTGCAGAGATTTGATGCCACTCTCATGTCTGTACGCCAAATATGAAGCTGCATCCACCAGACCGCTATCTTACCATTAAGACTGGGAACTGGGAGAAACAGCTAGCCTGGCCCTCTTCAAAGGAAAGAAAATGTGCCTACCAGCACTTCTGAAGCTCACCAATTAAACCGTTATATTTCAGCTGTTTAATCCGTGCAGGGGGTTGTGTGCTCAACCGTCTCTCTTTCATCCAACTCGCAGCAAGAAAGCAAATAAACGTTTTTCCCAAGATGGTGAATTTTTCCCATAGGTTTCTTTTTCCTAGGTCTTGTGACAGATTCCTTCCAAACAGATGATATTTCCCTCCTGTGTGTAATTCATGAGAGGTTGTAATGGTTAAAATATGAAAAAAAAATGCATTGCCATTTCTCCCCTGCTCCTCTGCAGACCCTTTCTGTTGGAGATCAGTTTCTATTCCTGTAGATATAAATGTTTTACAGCAGACAGACGGTGATGTATGTTACAAAGGCCCTAAAATAACTGCTGGGGTAAATTTAGGCGCGGCTCGCCTCGGGCACAGCAGAATAGAATAGAATATATCAATGAGAGCTGGGCCCTCGGATGAGCTGCGACTCCGCATTTACTATGACAAAGATAACAGGTGGTGGTCATTTGTGATTTGTTTGTGTGTGTGGAGAGAGTGAATGAGAGAGAGCGAGAGGCGAAGGTGACAGGGATTTTCATTTCAAAGGCAGGCAGGAGCACAGCACAGATTAAAGCACACCAGGAATCAAAGGGCCTCAGGTGGTCTGCAACACACAGGTGTCCCCCATATGTTTGTGTGTTGCTGAAGAGAGAACCCATCTATTTTTACCTTATCTCTCCCAGCACCTTTCTTGGTCCTTTCTCTCTCTGGTTCGTCTGTCAGGACTTTCAACATGGAAGTGGTGTTGTCAGAGATGAAGGACAGCCTCCCATAGACGAGAGGTGCTCCCTGTGCACGGCCCCGTCGACATCCACAGAAGATACGATGTTTGAGGAACCTTTTGTGGTGTGCAGCACAACTGCCACTCTTGGTAGTGCTTGTGCAACTGCTGTTACTGCTTCTGAAGTAGTGGAAGGCAAATTCAGACCTCTACTTAAGTAAAAGGCCCAATGAAAGACCATCTTACAGACAGTAAGTATAAGAGCAGAAGAATTATAAATAACATTTGCTCAGATATTAAACTCATGCACATTGTTTTTGTACTAATAAGGGTTATTTAAATATGGGTTTACAGCATCATAACCAGTAAATAACAATTGTAACAACAAACACTCCAAGGAAATTTGAGGAAGTCAAACTGTGTCACCAGCCAACCTTTCTGACAGTGCAGGGGTCAAGGGTCACCCATGAATTTGAAATAGCAAAAAAGGGCCACCGAGGATCACCATCAACAATGACACCAACAGAGTTACAAATATGAATGCAGCATTTTAATGTTCCACCTGGTTGAAAAGGAATTTGATCTGGTTTATACACCTGTGGTCATCTATGATTATAATACATCATATTTTAGAAGATGATATTTTGAAAGAAATGAATGGATGAAATATGCAGAAGTAGAAAATAGAATAAAATGGAAACACGAGTAAAGTACAAGTCACAACATGCTGAACTGCCAACAACCACCACATCAGATTGAGGAGTGGAACTGACTAATACCTGGTGTCCATTGTTTCTCATTGTCCTGTCTCATGGGAACACTGTCTCCTGGGTTCAGCAAGGGTAGAGTGCAAGTGCAGGGGCAAGTGTTGTGCTTGTCTCTGCTTGGCGGCTGCATCGCTTCTTCCACATCTGACCAGGCTGGGTCAAAGTTCTCACACAGGATGGGTAAAACTGAGAATTTTCTGACCTAACAGCAGCTCTGAAAGACTGACTGCAGTAGAGGAACAAGACGTGGGCCTGTATATCATCAGAATCCCTTTTGCTACCAATACAGCACTCTGTAATAATGCAGACTAGATGTAACGTGAAAAAAAATCTGTAGTCTCTGGAGTGCTCTGACCCCACCACATAAGACTTTCTCTTGTACCCACACAGATTTACGCCTACCTTTTGCCATCTGTCTGGTACCTTCCAGACAGTGCGCATGCATGTTCATTTCACACAGCTGTGAGCTTCTGTTCTCTCTGATTTGCTTTTATTATTATTTCGTGTGAAATTCTTGGCCATAGCCCTGACTGGTTGGCTCTTTCTCTGCAGTTCACTGACCCTTGGTGACCATTGTGAACCTTTCTATTATCTCTGCTCTAATAGAGGTGGGAATCACAATGCGGTTACTCCTGACCACTAAACCATCCAGTTCTGTCAACATTCCTCTTATCGTGAAGATGTCCCTGACCCTGACCCTTTTCCTGGCCAGCCTGACTGGATGAACTGCCTCACTACCTGGAGCAGGGGTCTGTGGCTGCACGGTCTCTCATCACTTGCATTTTCTCTCATGTAGCCAGGGTGTGGATAAGGACTGACTGAGTCCTGAATTGTTGGACATGTCAACCCCAAAGCACTGGACCCTTTGAGTATCAGCTTCTGCTAATGTCTTTCCTGGTGCATACAGCCCAAAAGCACGAGTCTCATCAGCAGCCTGTAGCACCTTATCAGAACACTGTCATGGTCTTTACTGTTCATTAAGGGTACTGGGGTTTGTGGTCAGTGATCAGTTTGAGAACATGTACCTGTTTGGACTTCAAAGTCCTCACATGCCCAAACACTAGTTAAGTATTCTTTCTCTCTTTGATCAAACCTGCTCCTTGAACATTTCTGGTGTTCTTGTTCTCCCAAATGGGAGTCGGAAGAAATCATACCTCCCAATCCTTGTGCAGGGGAATCTGGTAAAATCTACTGGAAGCATCCAATGATGTGAACACTTAAGATGCTGAGAGCACTGGCATGATTTCATCTAATGATATCACAAACTTAACCAGTTTCACTGCACAGTTTAGCCTCTTTCAGTCTGTACAGCACTGGATCTCTTTTCTGTTTAGGAACAGAACCATAGCAGCACACCAATCTAGTAGACAGTATACATGTGAGCTTGGCCCCTGGACCAACAAAAGGTGTTTCTGCAAGACCCAGTCTGTCGACTTTAGAGAGTGTCAGGAATCACATCTGCCCCTGAATCTATCTTAAAGGTTAGGTGTGCTTTTCCACCATCAAGAGTAACAGTCTATTTATCCAGACTTGCTTCCTCATTGACGACCCCAGTAAACTGAAACTGTCCCACACTCACCGTGAACTTGTTCAGTATTTCGGAATAATGCACTCCGTGCAATTATTCACAGTCCTTACCTGGACATTAAAGAGAAAGAACTGTTATGTTTGACCAGAAACTGTCACTATATGGCTTTCACCAAAGCCACCCAGCTTGACATGTTGGAAAATAAAATAAGCCACTATACATGCTACATCATCTCACATTGTGTCTTTACACAGGAACGTGCGATCATAATGCGAATAGAAGCAGCCTGTACACAGTGCACTCTCTGCCATCAGGCTGGGTCAGTAATGTCCAGCAGATCATTTAATGGCAGGAGAAGAATGGAGGCAAAAGGAGTGTGAGCACTGGGAGACAAGAGTGGAAAGAGAGCTGAGAGGAGGATAACTACAGACAGGCAAAGTGAGAAGTGTGAATGGATAAAGTAGGGGCTGTGTTAGTACATGTCCTTAAACAACACACCTTTTAAATGTATACTTTTCTCAGCTCGTCCCTGACAGAGCTGACGCATCTCCTGCTCTGATGCATAGCTGTTTACTTTAAATACCAGCCTGATAGATTGACATTCTCAGCCGCCCGAGGCGGCCTGTTTTTCCTTACATACTGCACAAATGCACAAGCATCATCATCATCAAATGTGCACTGTCCACTGCATTTTCCAGCCATATTTACTGATGTCTTTCCCATAGATCTAAATGCAAATGTCACTTTTGTCACTGTTTCTTGATACACTAGCCAGTGGCCATTGATGCCATCAACTGGCCCTGCTAAGTATATTAGTTTTCCTTTAATTTGCAATTAGATAGATAGATAGATAGATAGATAGATAGATAGATAGATAGATAGATAGATAGATAGATGGTGCAAGGATCCATAGATAATGAGAGAGGAGAGGAAGCCACTTTAGACTATTGACATTTACTTTGTGTTTCACCTCGTAAGTGAAGTGTGCAAAAGTAGCATTAGGGAGAGGGAGAAATAGGGCGGACAAGTGTACACACCCACATGCAGTCACACACACACACACACACACACACACACACACACACACACACGCATGCAAATTCATCCATACTCCCTGAAGTGCTTCCCCCTATCCAGCGCAGAGTGCTAACCATGCAGACAGCCATTAGAGCCTCTCTGCCCCTCCCTCCCTCCCAGAGGAGAGCACCCGGCGTGGGCCACAGGGCTGAACCTCTCAGCCTCCCCTCTCTGCCAGCCGTGGCTCTCCACACACCCACTCAGCACTCCACCATGGGGAGAAGAGTGTGTGATCTCCATTTACCGCCCCAACTGCTTGAGTAGTGTTGTGCAATGCTAAAAGAGTCTCCGTCGCTCGCACCCACACTGTTCAAGAACGGAAAATACCAGCTTGACACTTTTTTCCTTCTCCTCTCTCCCCAGTCTTGGCTGCCTCTCAAGTACACAGGGCCATGGGCAAACACATAAATACACACACACACACACACACAAATACACTTAAATGTACACAAGCTGACAAGTATGTGCTTCAGCACAGGTTGCCATAGCAACACGGTCATCAGCATTCTTGCTCTTTGGCTTCACCGTGCGTGACAGTGAGCCAAGTCAGTAACTGAAGTGCACGCACACATGCACACATGTAAGCTCCTCTTTACATGCACATGCATTAGCACAGCATGCGTGTTCAGTTCACACAGATCCGCGCATGCATGAGCTGTATTCTCCTTAGGACATGTGTGACAATGTTAGTTTTATTCATTTGTCATATATCTGCTGGTCTTAAATTGTTTTAAAATGTGAAGAGAGCAGCGGTGTCAACATTAACAAATACTGCCATCTGCAGCACAAACACTGGGAATGCATCAACAACCAGTGACCTCATAACATGTTCATTATTTGACTAAAAGTATGTGAACACCTAAAAATGACTAAAAAAAATGTGAATGTATAATATCTCTTTCCGAAGTATTGAGTACTAATGCGCTGCTATAACCGCCTCCACTCTTTGCTTTCAGGCTTTTCCTCCACATGTTGGAACTGCAGAGATTTGCTCCTATTCGTGCACAGGAGCATTAGAGAGATCCATCACTGATGTTGGGTTGGGTGATAAGGTCTGCTTCACAGTTAGTGGTCCAGTTCCTCAAACTGTCACCACAGAGTACGCTATTTATCACTGTATGCGGTAGCTTTAAGATTTGGAACAAAGGCGCTTAACCCCAAACAGTGAAAAGCAGTGGAGTGACACAAGTACACAAAAATATGAGGGTTGTCCAAATACTTTTGGCTATATGCTGTATTATTAGTATTGTTGTTGCAATGAATGCTACATCCAGTTGAACAAAACTACTGTTTAATGAATTCTCATACACAAATACAGGCATTAACAGGGCACAAAAACTTCAGGACCATGGTCAGCAACACAAACTCTCAGCAGTGAGCACATGTGACCACTAGAGGGAGATACAGCTCCATGTGAGCCGCACTACGACCACCAAGAGGTCCCAGCGTTTCCTGTGTGCGCTTTCTCGTTGGCGCTAGAATTTTAATCCAGTTTAAGGGTCTTTGAGGAAGACACTGAACCCCAGTTCTCTCCTGGGAGGCTGACTGTGACCCTTGACCTTTCTGAGAAGTGGAGCCAGAGAAAAGGAAAGTTGGGCTTATCTATAATGCTAAATGATACATGACAAACAGGCATTTACTTAATCACATGAATAGAGAAATGTCCTCTTCACTAAAGCTGTTAAATTTACTCTGACATCCTCTCAGTGCAGGTGTCTTTGTAATTAGTATCTCAATAAATGTTCTATGAAATGTCAAAAAATAGTGAATAATGCCAGCTAACATTTACTAAAGGCCAAGGTGATGCTATGAAATAGCTTGTTTTCTTCTACTATCAGTACAAAACCCAGGGACACTCAGTTTTTCATCATATAGAACAAACAAAATCAGATAATCCTCAACACGATGTAATTTCTAAAAGACACATCAGCATTGTTTTAAAAAACCTTTATTTGGCTGTTCCATGTTAAGTTTGGTGCACAGTGATCAGCAGTGATACACTCCAGGATCTACCAACCATGAAGTCGATCTGAAGGCTAATCTGAGTCTACACAATGTGCATTAAACAGTGGTTACACAGGTAAGAGAACAAAGGAAGACTATGACATACAGCTGTGTGTTACATGCTATAATATGCTCAGAAATTGCATAGATGTGATAAACAGCAAATTCTCCCAGATATCCAGATAAGTTTAAGTCATCAAACAATACTACATCATTGCTCGCAGTGTGTCCACTCAGGAGAACACAACTATTCAGACCCCTGTAGTGCAAATGACACAAGATCAGATATGAATATGATGAAAACATTGAATTTTGTTGAGTGTTTGACCACTAGAGGCACTGTAGAGCACCAATGCATTGTTTGCATGAGGACACACATCCACATGGTGTGCACCTATGCATGAATGCAGGGCAGTTTGGGGCAGTAAATGGTGGAAATGTGCCAGTAAAATAGGAGGAGACCACAACATGTGCACAGTGCCAGTTTCAAAACATTAAAAAAAGGCTTTGAAAATATTAAATGAGGTAGTAAATTGTGTGAATTGTGTGAAAAAAAAATGTGTTAACTACACCTCAAGGGTGCAAACAAGATTTTTTTGGTTAGAAAACACTGAATGTAAAGAAAGCAATGTTTGTTTACTTCTCTACTTGATAGCATTAAGCACCTTGGTCAGCTTCAATCTGATTGGACAAGTTTTGAGAAAAAAAAATGTTACAAAAATAAATAATTTGTTGACATGGGATTCCAAGGCTAAACTTTAAAGCAATATGTCAACTCAGAAGTCCCATTTCAAGATATCTGATGAATGTGTGGAAGTTTACAGTCACCACTGAAGTGACATCACAGTTGGCAGAACAGCTGGAGCGGGCAGTCTTTGGATGTTACACAGCGAGAGCTCAGCCGACAGATGAACTGCAGGCCGGCTGTCACTTTGAAATGGCCTGCTCCTCCATGCCAGCCTGTGTCATGAGCTCAGCCACGTTCTTCTCAAGGTCATCAATGCGGGTTCCCATCTCATCTAGTGCGAAAGTAAAGGAAAAACTGGACAACTGGACATTTTTAGATTGACCTTATATCAATGATCAACAGCAATGTGTATTATACCACATCAAGAGATGTCATCCTAAGAAAAAGGAACTGTGCCTCTTAAACTCTTTACCTTTCCCATAAGTGTATTGTGGACAACATATAAATTAAAGGGTCACACGGAGAATGGTACAGAACATAGTAGTGTGAACCACACTAGCTATACATACTGGTTTGGCCAATTTACGTTTTAACATGCAAAATTAGAGAAGCACATGAACATTAGCATCTTCACTTGGCGTGGACCTCTGCTGTGGTGGACTATGGTACGTATTTTGTCTGGACAGGTGACATTCACCTGCATTCACGCCTGTGCGACGGCACCCTTAGCCTTAGTACTGTTTAAGTTTTTTCACTCACTTTTTTTTAATATAAGCTGAATTTGATAAACGAATATCTCAGTTGCAATATACGGACAGAATGAAGATCCCTTAGGTTTACAGAAGTTGAAACGTAGCGCTTCGAACTACGTACGAACGCCCCCCACTGGCCGTTACCACGTGTTACCACAGGTGAGTGTTTAACGGGGGACACAGCTTTGATTAGCAGGCGCTCTCAGGTGGCATGACAGCTTCCGGTCGCGACCGCAGACCGCTCCTTAAGCTCCCAGAAAAGGATATTTTTGGACTCCAGCTGTTCAGACACAGCCTGGAATCTGCCTTGAAGTCGCTGCATTGTTTTCTCCATCTAAAGAGAAAGAAAGACGACTGAAAAAAAGTATTTTACGGGACAGAGTATTTCACAAGACACATCGAACAAACTTACCGCCTCTGTCATGTCTGCAGCTGCTTTGCTGTCTGTTTTTGACATCGCTGGAATCTAAATGTCGGCCATATAACCTGACCACGTTTGCTTATTTGCTTTCACTGGGATGAGACAACGAAGATAAGAATCCCAATTTAGCTTCCCCTCTGAAATGTTAGCTGTAACTCCCATAACTTTGCGGTAAGTTGAGTCGTCAGAGTGAAAACAATGTGACTTCCGCTGAGGGAGTGTTCATGATTTCAAAATAAAGGTCACTTGACGAAAAGCTCGCTCCAAGAATACAGTTTTGATGCTATCTGTTGTTACATGTACGTTTTGGTGATATCAAATGTAATTATTCTAATATAACCTTAAGACGGGGAAATGGGTTTACAATGATGCAATAAGTGTCGGTACCTATTTGATTAGTCTTCTGCAACACGCGACGTTTTAGCATGTTATTATGAAGGTAAATGTTACCAAATATCCGGTTTCGTGCCGACTTACTATGACTACCTTGACTTTGGCATCCGTAGCGATATGTATGCATGGTTGCATATGGGCAGAGCATTTTTGTTAACTCTTTGTAAACCGGATTGTCCTGTCACGCAGGTCACTGTGTGTACTGTGTGATGAGATGAGAAGGAACAACGCCCTGTCCCCAAACTGAAGCTCTGGTGTTTATATAAGAGATTATCCTGGATAATAGTGACAGATGAGAGATGAGAGGTTGTCTGCCATGAAGGTTGCGTAACGGCCATTAAGCCTTTATAAATCTTTATAATCTGGATTTTGTGTCAGTGACAGTCTGTGTTCCCTCCTGCTGAATATGTTCAGATTTTACTGTGTAACATAATTAGAAATGCCCTTTGGTCTGAACTGCAGCACTGGGTGTAATTTGCATGGCACTGATGTGATGTGCAAAGCAATAACACAACTATAATAAACCAGGTGCATGAAATATTTAAGATGTAGCTTTACTGTCAGAGCAAAGATCAGGCAGAGTGAGATTCTTTTGTTCCTTTTGGCCCCTTCTGGAATGGATGTTACTCTTCAGCATATGTTTTTTACCTGCAGCAGGGCCAGATTACCTTAGAAGAGGCGCCCCATGGCCCTTCCTCATTTCATGGGAACTTTAAAGTGTTTTGGTGCATAAAGATATAGGAATTCAGCCATCATTCATTGTATTATTTACCCTATGCTTTTCCTCCTGTGAAGTGTCTAAATGTCTTGCATTAAAAGGGTCTATTGCGCAAATGAAAGCAAGAGCCAGCTGACAATATTTAAACACATATTCAGTGATATATGATGATATACTAATTTTTCAAAGGTAAAGCTAAAAAAAAAAACATATATATTCATACTGTACCAGACTGCTGTCACAGTAAAGCAGCAACATTAGAAATCAGACGTGTCGACCACTCACACGCTAGCTTCAGGAAGTGTGTGAACTATCTTGAGTCGAATATCTTTGTCGTAACGCTCGACGTGTGACGTTCCAGGAAGTGTGGGCTCGACCATAGAACAGAAATACACTGAATATCGGCCAGTTACTGAAGAAACTACTGAAATATAGGGAGTCTGTACAACAAAAGCTGTTTTGTTTCAGGCGAATTTCAAGGGCATTTATACTATTTCAGGAACGTTGGGAGTTTCCTCTTCTCAGTCTAGAGCAGCCTTTCGAAACAACGCCAGCTAGCATCAACAGGAGTGGAGTATCAGAGAAATGAGACGTATGGAGCAGATCAGTAGCTAACAGCTACAGCAGCCTCCTCCAGAGCAAACACTTCGGCTCCCTGTGTTGAACGCTGTTATCCTGCCGGTACAGTAACTATCACATTGATGCCCTCAGCTGTTGCTGTAACGTGAGCCCCGAATCGTCGTTTCTGGCTTGTGATGGCGTGGCATTAGCCGCTTCTTTGTGTCATCCGTGTCAGAGCTATGCACGAGAAACACGGATGTTACTCTGGTTACACTGTCAAAGTTGCGAGGAATCCACGGAGGAGAAGCACCTTATTATAGTCTGCATTGAGGCAGTGGCTGCTAGCTGATATCACTTCACAACTTCTCGCCCAGGTGTTGACTGGTGAGCGGATGAAGATGGAAGATGAGGTGTTTGACCAGATCGTGACCGTGTTTAACAGCCTGGTGTCGTGGGTCGCTGCCGGGGCTATGGTGTTCGGTGGGGTGGTGCCCTACATCCCCCAGTACAGAGACATCCGCCGGACCCAGAATGCAGAGGGCTTCTCCACCTACGTGTGCCTGGTCCTCCTGGTGGCGAACATCCTACGGATACTTTTCAGGTAGTAAATCATGCCTTGCCTGTTGCTGCAGTTGACTGGTGACGAACCTCCATTCAAAAATCTGTCAATTTAATACTCCTTTGCTTATCAGCCAAAGTATATACCTCACTGACCAAGACTGAGGATGTTTTAAGAGTCAGTGGGATGTTCTTTAAGATTTGGCTTGAAAGAGATCTTCTTAGATGCTCCCGTTGCATTTCAGCTTTAAATGATGTTCTTGTTTGTTGCTGCCACCTGATAAAGTGAGGGACACAAATTATGAGCAGCAGATGAACCACGCAAACAACTTAACTCTGACACAAATTCACTGAATAACAGCTGCTGCTGGAGTGGATGAATGCTCAGTCAGCTAGTGGTTGATCTTAAACTTCAACTGGACTACTAACCACATATGCAATGGCACAGGCCTGATAAACAAAAATAAACAAAGAGCTGGAAGAAAACAGTCGCTGAAAAATACGTTTTCTTACCCACCAAACTGCATTCTACTGCAGCTATTGTTAAGACACGCCACTGAGCAGCTTTCACGTAAGTATCGTTTGTGCAACTAATCTAATGTAACAGGTCCTTGGTGGGTATTTGAGAGGGAGGAAAGACACAGGGGGACTGCATGTGTGGTATGCCTGGTGCCGAAGCTTTCACTCAGTTTCACACCTGCCACATATTACATGTAAGTTCACCCATTCGTCTGTTTTTCTCCATCAGATTTGGCCGCTACTTCGAGACCCTGCTGCTGTGGCAGAGCATCATCATGATCGCCACCATGCTCATCATGCTGAACCTGTGCACCAACGTCCGCATGGCCACTGAACTCAACACCAAAAGACGTTCCTTCATAGGTCAGAAACCCTCTGCGGGGCCTCCTCACAGTGCAGATAAAGCTTGTTTACATTCATAGTGTGTGTGTGCGAGAGCATGCGCTTTTGAGTGCAGCTTCAAATGTTACGTGCCTGAAGTAGAGTGTGTGTGTGTGTGGGAGTAAATGGTGAGACAATGTGTGATGGAGATGTGTTTGTGTGTGAGAGTATAAAAATATCTTGAGTGCAAGCAGGAGTGTGTGTGTGTGTAGGCGGGTGCGTGTGTTGAGCGTTTGAGAGAAATGTAAGTGTGTGTGAATGAACGTGCACGTGAGTGTGTGAGCGTGGTGTTAGCAGGGCTCCTTATCTCTCAGTGTGAGTGACCACCGGGTCGCTCTTTAAGTTGCTCATGTTTGAGTAATCCAGTGAGAACCTGCTTCCACGCTTTGCACAAGTGTTGCAAGCGATGATCAGAAGTGAACTTGGCTCCTGAACCAGACTGCTGATTGTTGCCTGTGACATGATGTGCACGACATGTTTGTTAATGGATGATTCCAAAGGAATTCTCAAAAATCAGCCTCTTAAGGAAAAACACTGGCACCTCAAACCTGTAAATGAAATAGTTTTCTTACTAGGGCTGTACCGAATGTCATACTTTAGAGCTCTCTGTGAGAATCTCAGATGAGGTATGAGACTCACGAGTGTCCACACTGAAGGCTGCTGAGCCACAGAACACGTTGGAGTCGCTCCAGTCTGCTGTGAGTCGAAAGGCGAGGCAGCAGATTCAACTGAAGATGCAAAAACAACACAGTCTTGTGTTGTGTTGAATGTTGATTTAGAATTTGAAGGTCAACATTATGAACAAAGCTTCAAACTTTATTCAGTTCAGCCCTATTTTCTACTGCTACCATTTCAATGAGTAGGCAGGTGCCAGTTTCAAAGAGTTCATAGATGCCTCATTTATTCGTCCAGTACTAATATTGATGATCAGACATCCTGTAATAATACAGGTGGTTTAGTAGGGAAAATATAGATTGAAATGTTTAGAAGGGCATTTTTTGTTGATACAAGTACTTAGTTTGCAAAATAAATAACCAATCCACATCTGTGGGATTGTTATGTGCCCTGAAGAAGCAGCTGAGATAGAGAGAACTAGTCCAAAATATCCACAGTCCAAAGCCTGCTGCCATTTGCAATATAGTGAACAGAAACTGAGATGCCACTGTTCCTGGAAACAGAGCGTGCCTTTCATAACAGCCCCAGTCACGTCAAGCCAAATTTAGTTATAAAAGGCCAGAATCGCAAATCACATGTTGCCTGAAGGGGCTTTACAGTCCGTACAACATACGATACCCTCCGTCCTTATTAATGTCCTGTGAAGATATTCAGCGCCATACATGCCGACGCATCAGATCCTGTTGTTTCATGTGCATCTTTTTGTACATGAACTGACAAGACCAGGCCCTCTGTGCTTTTATGTGTCACGTGTTGTATGCGGTGTGGGAGTTTTCCACCCAGGCATACTGTGTCCTCCTGCTCCTGGACTGCTCCGCTCTGCCTCCCATCCCTGTGGCGGTCTGAAGACAGCGGACGGGAGGACACTTGAATAATGAGCGCTAATGTCCTCAGGCTCGGCGTCACATGAGAAGATACAGAGGAACAGTGAAAACTCTGGAAGCCAGTAGAGAAAGCACTAAAACTGCAGTCTGCTTTCAAAGAGCAAAACCTGGATCCTCAGGCCAGTCGGCCATGTTGGCAGCCAGGGATTCAGGCACAGTCCAGCATTGAAAAATTCATTTTCCAGACAGCTTCGAGACACACTTTTGTATTGAATGCTATGCCATGGAGGTTCTTTCTTTGTGTATGTTGTTGTATCTATTGTGTACAAAGCAGTTCTGATGCCTTACAGTTTTGTTAGTGGAGAAAAGACACAGTGCCGGTCAGACATTTCAAAACTTCTGTTTCGGCTGAGCTTAAAGGAATAGTTTGACATTCTGAGAAATGCACTTACTAGTAGAGAGTTAGACAAGAAGACAGTTATCAGTTTTATACAGCCAGAGCTAGCAGCTGGTTTTCTTATCTTAGCATAAGCAGAGAGTTAGCCTGTCTCGCTGTCACATTATATCCTGTTTGTTTGACCCAGACAAAATCTCAGGACAAATATGTAGAAGTTGTAGTCTCACAGGGTTCATGTGCAGGACTGTTTCATGGCTGTGAGTGGTAATGTCATGAAGTCAGTGTGAGGCTATTCCCAAAATGTCAAACTATTGCTCTGAAAACTTGGTTTCGAATCGTCCGTTTTTTTTGTTTTTTTTGCAATACCGTCTGTATAATTAAGAATTTACCATTCAAAAACTGAAGCTGATCTGCTTCGTCAGGACTGTGTGGGCGTGCTCTGACTAAGTGACAGTGACCTGGCCGCAGACCAAACCACAGATACACAAATCTGCCATCTGAAATACCCAAAACTCTTCAGACCGGCAGAAATTTTGTCCGATTCCCAAAAGGAAGGGACGTTGTATAAAACGTGGATAAAAACAGAACGCAGTCACTAAACAAGCTGTTACTGACAGCAGTTTTCCAACATGTCCCTCAGTCCATGTAATGATATCCTTCATACAGTCATGTGTTCACAAAGTGGTGAGCCTCGCTCCATCCTCGCTTATGAACAAGTCAGTCTTTCCAGGATGCCCCTTTATACCCAATCATGATACTCTCACCTGTTACCAATCAACCTGTTTACCTGTGGAATGTTCCAAACAGGTGTTTTTGGAGCGTTCATCATCTTTCCCAGTCTTTAGTTACTGCTGTCCAAACTTGTTTGAAACATGTTGCTGCATCAGATTCAGAATAAGAACATATTTACAAAAATCAATGAAGCCAATGAGGTGAAACATTCAGTATATTGTCTTTGTACTGGATTAACAAGTTATCACATTCTGTTTGGTTTATGTTTTACACAGCGTCCATCACTCGTAGTAAGAAGCTGATTGGGAAAATATGTTTTCAGCAATACCAAGAATATTTGAGCTAAGTCCTTAATGAGTGACATAACTTACGAGGGGATCAGACACTCAGTCGTTCTGCAGTGTCTCTGATTACTCGCAATGACCTGAAATGTCTGACCGACTGTCGCACAGTATCACAAAGCCATGGCCAACACCAGTAACCTGAGATATTATGGGTCACCTCCAGCTTTGCTGAAAAAAATGAAGAAAACCAAGCTCTTTTTTTTTTCTTTCCCTTCCTGTCCCTGTTGTTTTTTTCTTTTCTTTCTTTTTTTTTCGTTTTGTCTGTAGCAACAGACAGTAAGGACGAGGAGATCAGAATCCCTAAGAGGCTCTTTCTGGGTATGTACAGAACTTACTGTGTCTGCCATGAAACACCAGTCGTAGCTCATCTGCCTCTCCATCTCTGTGTGTCATGCATGATGCCCCCCCCCCCCCCCCCCCCCCAGCCCAGCCAGCACTAACCGATGACTAACTCCACCTGCCACATGCGCGGATGAAGCATGATGAGCCCATTTCACCCGCATGTCGTCCTGTCGTTGCATTCACGTGTGATTCATGGAACATATTATCTGTCCGTCCACGGTGGATGTGATGCCGTCATGCATGTTACGCTTCACCCTCACTGCGAGTGAAGGGTCAGCTTTCATTGGAGAACCTGTGTGGATGTGATTTTGCATGTGTTATGTAGATGAAATGACAAAAGCTCATGTATTGTGAAGTCACATAGACTTTACTGTAGACGTAGCTTGTTGATAGTACTTACTGACATCTCATAGTTCAGGTTTTTCTAACTGAATGCTTTTGTTTCTGTGGTTTGAAGTGATTGATGTGTTTTTGTGTGTTCAATGGCCCTTAAACTGGTGCATGCTGATTTGATCCTACCCTGGAATGTGAATGCAAAGCATCCTTTAAATGGCTGATCTCTGCAAAGTCAAATGCTAATGACGTTTAATTGATGTTGTCTTCTAACCGGCTTTTTTCAAATCGTACTTTTGAGAGACACTTGTAGCTGCAATTTCAACAGGAAGCATTGTCTTAACACACCCACACACGTTGTTATCTGTCTTTGTGTGCGTCTGTGTGTGTGTGTGTGCGTGCAGCTGTGCATTGAGGCAGATCTTATCTTTGTACCATCAGCAGTTTGTTGTTGAAAGGGTTCATCAGTATGATTTTTAACTGTGGTCGTAGTTACAGTTCTTACACAGTTTGAAGCTTCCCGAGAGGATAATGACAATGAATTGATCCTTCTAAGAAGTACTGTGTGTATCCAAAGCCCGGTATATCTTATCCACCTGTGCCTTAGAGCTTCTTTGTTGTCCAAAAACTATTAAAACATATCAGTTTTCATTCGGATCAAATGGGCTCGGAGCTGAGTGGCACAGCAGAAAAGGAAATAGGAGAATACCTTCAGACAGACTAATGCATGTGTTGGTTTGGATCTTCTTAATGAATTTGTTGACTGAAACGGCTCACTGTGGGTTCAAACTGTCACGTTGTGGTCAGTGATGTCACAGCATGAGTTGCTCAGCTGCTTACAAGCCTTTTTCACAGCGCATATTTTGACTCGTCACTGTTGGCAAAGCGTTGTGTAATAATGACATGTGATGTAAAAACATTAACGACGGCGCTGCTTGATTCACCCATCCTAGTAAATAAGGCCGCTCGCTTATGGCAACAGTCATAACCGGGATTATTTTGATCAATACTGGCATCACAAGCATTTATCACAATTACTCATCGACTTTGGAAACATCATGCATTTGTTGAACAAAAGAGAAACATCACACTAAACTCAAAGGATAGATTGAAAGCTTAGCTGGCTGACCCAGTTCTTAACAATACACCGTATTTACTACACCCAAGCAGGTTTCTATTATGGAGTGAGTTCACACTGGAAAAGTGACAAAATAAGTGTGCTTAACAAACGTCAGTGTGGGTGAGCTGTTTGTGTGCACTGCTGTCACACAATGCAGTACACAAAGGAAATGTAGAGACGACAAACAGCTGCAAAACATGTTAAATCAATACTTTTTTTGTTGAAGTTTAACAGATGGTAGCGTTCTAAAATTGAAGTTGATGTTTGATGATGCGCGTGTTGTATTATTTCCTGTTTGTATAGAATTGTTAAGTATGTTGATACATTCTATAAAGCACTTAAAAGATTATATGGTGCACACTGTTTACAATATAAGAAGGGGCTGTTGTTCTGGGTTTGTCCACCAGATGGCAGTAAGAAACAATATTTGTATGATGTGAGCTGGCACATGTATTCTTGGCTCAGTGTGTTGTAATATATTAAAAAAAATCTTCTTCTTGGGACTGACTAATGGACACTAGGTGGCTTGTTATTGAAGTGCTGTTTTGTATCCTTTTATTGGATGTTTTCAATCATTTTAGGAAAAGCAGGAGCAGAGAACCAGAGCCAGTTTTCACCAGGCTTCTGTGGTTCAGCCTGCTTGTCTGTTTCTGACATCTGGCATCAGCTGTTTTTGCCCACATGTTGACGCTGGCTTTTCAACGCCGGGGGCTCGAGCCTCTGTGAACGGCCATCGATCAGTGAGCTCTGCCAAGCGTCATTAGAGCTGACAGAAAGCAATGTTCTTTCATCGCAGCTTTGCTGGTCTGCGCCTGCTTATTGATCCGCTAGTGGAAATATCAAGCATAAGCATGTCGTCTAACGATAGAAGGATGAAAACACCCAGGTAGAGGAGGGAGAGATGAGAAAGTGCTTTGCGTTGGTTAGACACGCGGCATCACTTAGAGGCCTGGAGCAACTGTGGTAGGTGTCAGGGCGGATGCAGCAACGGAAAAGCAAATTATAGAGTTAACAGAATAACATAGAGCATCAAACCGGTGTCAGTGTGCAGCTGTCGCGTGGAACAGCTTCACATGGTAGCTTTCTGCAGTAACTCACAGTAGTGTTTAGTCAGCAGGACAAAGTCTCAACCCATGCATTTCTTTGATTATTCAGCCTGTTCCCTTTATGTCTAAGCCTTCATCATATGTATGCATTGTGTTGTCACAGGAGCAGCGTCACTATCTCAGCAGGCGCTTCCATCAAACAGCTGGCAGTTTGTATCCAGAAAGAAAAACACAGTGTAGCCGACTTTTAATAGAACTTCCCTGGGCGGCCAAATAGGGCTGTGTAAGAATAGATGTGACCGACTGTGAACATTATATGTGGAGAAATTGTACTTCATAATGTGTAATTCGCTGATAACATCGTGGGCTTGAGAGCACGCAAAGGCTCAAAGACCGCCTGTGGCGCCTCAATCACACTCACAACTGGGGCGGCTGTGGCTCCAGAGCGGTCGCCCGCTAATCAGAAGGTCGCTGGTTCGATCCCTGTCCTCGGCAAGATACTGAATCCCAATTTGCTCCCGATGCTGTGCCACCAGTGTGTGAGTGCTTACTGCTCCTAGCATTGTAGCCTCTGCCACCGGTCTGAATGTGTGTGTGAACGCTGTAAAGCGCATTGAGAGGTCAGGAAGGCTAGAAAAGGATAAACGCAGTCTTATTACAGCGTGTCCTTTGTTGTCAGCTGTGTAGTTTCACTTTCCGGATGGGAGAAATCGTGGCGTTATAGCAGCTCGGTGTGATTTATGTAGAAGACTGCCTGCTGCAATCCTTTAAGGAGATTAAAAGATCAGATCATTTGGCCGTGTCACAATCTGAAATGCTTGCGATCACTCAGGTGGAGGTAAAAGGGTTTGGAAGGAAAAAGTAAGATGGAATATCTGTAGAAAAAGTTCTGCCGGTGGCTGTGGAGAAAGTTTCACTTTGTCTAATGTGTGCATGAGGCAAACTTTACTGTTAGTTATTTTGAGGACCTGAAAGAGGAAGCTCTGATTGGATTTTTCAAAAATCTCCAGCAGCATTTAAATGAGAGCCATCAAGCAGGGCTCTGCTCCATGATTGAAAATCCTGTATGCAAACTTTCAGGCTGCGGCTTCAGACTCTGGGCGAGCTCGCCTGTTTGCTCCAGAGGCAGCAGCTCTTTCTGTCACAACCACACTCTCATTCACTTTTTCTCACAAGTAGTTTTCGGCACTTCAGCTGTAAGGAGCCTGTGGATGGAAGTCTGGGAAGGGACACAGAGGACAATATTCTCAGAAAGGTCCGCCATAACTGCTTATCCTTTAGGGTCCTGGAGCCAATCTCAGCTGGACAGACAACCATTCACACTCACATACGCACCTATGGGCTGTTTAGAGTTCCAGATAACCTACCCAGCTTGTCTTTGTGCACACTGCCTTGTTGTTGTGAGGTGAAGGAGCGAACCTCTGCACTACACTGCAAAGCAAGTCAGCTACCCTCCTTTAATACCTTATCTCTGTTCATGTGGATGATGTACTCTTCTGAGACCTCTCTTGGCCTCGGTAACCGTTGCAGATTCTCCTCCGTGACAAGTCTTGGATGGAGCTAAACACTGGCATTCTGTTCTGTCATTAATGATAGACGCCAAGCTCAAAATAAAATTCTGTGAAATGTTCCATTGCTTTATTTCCAGTCCATTGCTTTTTTTTTTTTTTCTCCCCAAAAATCACTAAGCAACCAGGGAAGTACATTTGCCAAATTATTAAAGTTTTGCATTTTCAATCAATCAGAACTTTTGTGGTGGAATGCAGACGTAAGTGTTTTTTTATCGCTCCCATTAAAAGTGTTTTCCTGAGCCTGCCTCCCTGATCTAAATGACTGACTCCGCTCTGAAGATAGAAAATCACAGTTGAAACTTTTGGACAACTGGCTTATTGGAAAAGCATCCACAAATTGATTACCTTTTTCCCACAGAAAGTCAAATCCACCCCTGCGCTCGTTGTGGCGCGTTCAAAGACGATTTGATTGATTACGCCACAATGGCTGAGTGATCCCACAGAGATGTCGGCCTAACGGTGTTACATGGCAATACAACAGATTTCACTTTCTTTCTAACGTTTGGTCATGACTCATCGTTCTTTCTGGTCCCATGGGGGTCTGTACCTGTAACTTCATTTGGTTTGTCAGCTCGGAATAAATCACTTTATCCTGTAGGCGCAGTTATCTGCCCCCAAAGGGCAGGTAGAGACCTAGCTTTTAGCCTCAGTCCCTCAATCAAAGAAAGAGCCTGGCGTCAAGGTGGCAGGGCAGAAAAGTTGCACTGTTTTGGCAGTGAAAGCCTATTAGTCATTGTGAAGTACCTCCCTGTCTTAGACTTCAGAAAATGAAGCTTGTTGGGAGTCTGAGGTTCAATTTTCCGGGTTGTTATAACTGTCTTTCACAATAATGTTCCTGCTTCTCCCACGGGTGCTTTTGAGTGACAGCAAGTCATTGTTTCAGCTGCCCCCATAGACAATTCCAGGACCGAGCTGAAGTTTGCAGGGAGCAGTTGGTAAACAAGAGACTGAAATCTCTAACTCTGACCTGTCTCTTCCTACACATGTACCACAACTCTGTGGGACTTCAAACCGAGCTGTGCACAAGACGTTTGGCCACCACAGGGAATCTATTGTATGCAGCTCCAGCCTGTTCCCACACAGTGCTGCCGCGGCTGCCACACAGCACAGGCATTAAAGAGGGGGAGCAGAATGCCCCGGGGTACACGAGTGGCACAGCAAGTCAGAATGTACAGCTGGCGTACAGTACTGTGATAAACATCCCATCATGGTCAGTGTGAAATGATTTGACACGCTGCAAAATGTTGTTTTTTTGCATTTTGCTGCAGAGTTGAAAGCAGATTAGTGTGCATCTTCAAAGCCTGCGCACACAGGATTAAGAGATGATGACACTACAGCGCTGGCGTGAAGGAGCGTAATTACTAAAACATGAGGCTGAGACGAGGCCTGCACAAATAATTGAAACACGTCAGAAGAACAACCTTTTTAGTCGGAGCCAAAGGTGTTCATAAGAACGGCGTTCTGTTCTTTGTCCCTGTCCACCAAGTGAAGTTGCAAGATGGAAGATGGAAATTTCACGCATTATCTCTCCTCCTCCACTCCCCACGTTCTGCCGGCAGAGACGGGGTGGGGCGTGGGGGGGGCGGGGGGTGAAGGGGATGAAGAAGTAGGGCTTAATCTTTTTAGTTTAAGAACTGAAAATGGAATCTTGTAGGTGATCGTGCTGCGCAAATGTGTCCCAGTGTTGATTGTTCAGTGCTGGCCAAGAAGTTTGAGGTGAGGTGTTGTTAAATAGGATTTAAAAAGGTAAGAAAAGATCTACATTTAGAAAATTCATTCAGTACAGTTTTTAGGAGCAAACTACTGTTTATTAAGATTCATCCCAAAGTGGAGTTACGTGTTAGCAAACATATGCTTGTGTACTCATTCGGTGGGCGCAGACCCACGCTGGCATTCATTCTGCGTTGCGTGTTTGGCCACCTGACAAGTCCAGTACTCGCTCCTCTTTTAGCTGTGTTTTCGGTGCTGTTTCAGGTGTTAAAGCTAACACGCTAACACTGTTTTGTCTAGCCTTGGTCTGTACTCCCAACGTCTGCTTAGGTAGAGCTAACAGTATGTAACCCTGTGAATGTTTCCACGGCTCCTGATAACTGCTGCTGTGTGCGTCTGTTCTATAGCCAAGCTGGAGCCCAGTGGAATCATCACTCGGAGCCATACGTTACATGTGTCATATGTTCAGTTTTGTGGGGGGTTTTATTGGTGATTTCAATGTTTATCTAGAAAATCAACAGATGAACATGTTAACAAATGAACAGTCTTGCCGAAAAACTAAAATAACGCAAAACAAAGAAGAAAAGGTTTGTTGGGTAGTTACCTTCTTAGTAGTACATCCATTCTCACCGTTTCACCCAGATCCATTGTCCTTTCTGTAGTCTTTATGGTGGTATGCATCCTGAATAATTTCTCCCGCTTTTCTTCATCTGTGCTTCTTCAGTCTTAAACGAAGTGTCAGTTTTTCCATTATGTAGCTTTCTTTTACTATCTCGATCCATCAGTCCTGGGTGGAGGGATCCACTTTACTCCATGTCCTTGAGGCGCAAGCTATTAACAATATTTTAACCAGATACCCATCCCCTACTGCCACATGTTCTTCAGTAGAATTAGAATTACACAGATGGAACGCCATGTAGCTCATAGGGAGATCATATTCTTGTAGTATCTTTTGCAAAATGTTGCATACCATTTTCTAAAACATTCCATGTGAGTGATTTGCATCCCATGCTCCACTCTCTGCAGCGTGGTGTATTTATGTGTAAATGTTTGCTCTTGGCCCGCACCACATTTTTTCCTAGGTTGTTCGCACATGACATTGCGTCTCAAAATGCTGATGTTTTGCATCATTTACGTTGGCTCAGATCGTTGGCTCAGATCGAGACAGCTGAACATAAATGACGTACCCTGTCTTCTTTCAAGATGATTCATGTCTTTAGTGGCGTTTCAGCAGACCTTTGCAAGTGGTTAACCAACCATAACGTAAATGTCAACATTGAGTACCGCGGCGCTGAAAGTTTTTGTTGCTTGGTTGGTTAAGGACAATAAAAGCTACAGTGCCTTGAAAAACAAAATAACAGTCCGAGGTCGTCGATCGAACGACGTCTGAATGAAGAGGTAGTTATTATATCTGCTGCCTCAATAGCAGCAAACCTTTCAGTTCAGTTGAAAAATCATTGCTCTTCATAACATAAGGGTCACATCCAACATATGTTCAGATTTTCTGTTTATACTGCTCTTTTGTAATTTCACCTAAACTTGCCATCCATTGCCATTTTCACTTCCGGCCCTCCGTCTGATTTTAACGTCACTTGACTGCTAACAACCTATTACCTCCACAAGTTTGAAGTTCTGAAGTTTGTCAGTTCTTATCTGAAATTCTTATGGTGAACTTTTTATATATATTTAGAATTAGCTGAGTACTTATTTGTCATTGATTTTTGATACAGTGTCGATATTATAATTAAAATATTTGTTCTTTCGTAACAAGAGATAATAATTTGGATCACACTTCTATTTTGATTTCCTTCTTATCGTAGTCCCTGAGTTGGAGCTACCTACTGAATTCATGCTTACTCAAGTCAGATTCATATTTCATATTATTGAAACTCTCCAGCTCCCCATCCTTCTCTAAAGAGGATGGGGAGCTAAGCCCCAGGAGTATAGTTAAGTGTTAGTATCTGTCTGTGAATTTTCATTTTCTATCCCAAAAGGTGTCCACAAGAAGTGATTTATTCAGTTGTTCAAGGAAGGTTATGACATCACCAGCAAAGAGTCCTGTTTTACGTTCTATGCCTTTTACCGTAACTCCTTCCATTTCTTTGTTTTATGTTCTGTTTTGTGTGAAATATGGAGCTGCTCATGCCTTGAGCAGGCAGGTTGGTGTTGAAGGCTGCTCTGTTGCCCCTGATTGCTTCCCACTGTGTTTGGCTGTTATCAGGCAGCGCCAGCCTGGTGCTAGTTGGCCCAGATTCACGGCCCTCTGGCTCTGCTGCCAGCAGGGCTCCACAACCACACCAGGCATCAGCAGCCACAACACCCACAGAATAATACACTGCTGTACAGTCCACATAACAGCTCTCAGAGGATATTCTTGGTGTTGATTATACTCAGATCAGAAATACATGCCCTGTCATACCTTTTAAGAGCAGTTTGCTTGTCTGTTGTTCGACACTGTAAGGCTTCGGCGTGGTAAATTTAGGTGTATAGAGTGTGTAGTAGGCTGGCACAAGGCTGTGACCTGGTTTGAATTGCTCTTTGAGATTTATCCGGTTGCATTTATGGGATTTGTTTAACTTGTCTGTGAGAAAGGAACAATTAGATTGGCCAGGTTGCCTTGCACGCATACGTGCCTGCCATGCATATTCATGGAGAAATGCCATCTAAATGTCAGAATCGGCCACCATTAATTCCTCTAATGAAACAATATTTCATGACATCATGAGCTCAAATATCATAAATGCCCGCTTTCTTTTACTTCTGATCTTATCAAGTCTTGAAAACAGCAGATTTGTTCAGTTTGGGATGGTATTTAGTGGTGAAATGATTCCAAGCAGTGCTTTTTTGTTTCGCTTTATCTACTGTGCAGGCTCTTCTCTGGAGGCCTATGCACGCCTATACAGAAGGCCTAGATGTGCCTCTCAGATAAAGAGAGCCTCATTTAAACGTGATTAAATGAATCGGCTCTATTGCATTTGAGGCTTGTAGAAATCCCATTTAAGATACAGCAGCGCAGCAACATCTTTCACTCACAGCCATGATTAGATTCCCGTGATAAACTCTCGCACATTAAACCAGCAGCTGCTGTACATGCATGCTTTTTCACGGCCGTCATACCGTAAAGATGTGTGCCGTGTGTAGAGGAAGTCAGAGGTAAAGATCAGGTATAGTCAGGTATAGGGTATAGGCATCAGGTATAGTTAAACCAGTGCCTGAGGCGACGCTGCAGCCTGGAGAATATTATCACAGCATGATTAGTATTGGCTCTGTTGTTTCTTACAGGAAGCCAGTGTTGCTGTGATTGCATTTATCTAATCATTTCCTTGGGGAAAGGGCGCAAAGGAGAGGTGTTAGGGCAGAAAACAGGGCTTAAATCATTCATCAGTGTCCAGATTCCCACCCAGCCCATTACAGCCGTGTGGAAGATGCTGTAACCTTGGCTGGCTGTCACCCTCCCTCAGGGGCTTTTCAGCACCTTCACTCTTTCTCACAAAGCCTCCTCCCACAAGACCCTGAAGTTAGACGCTTCTGTTTTCGGTGAGAATCTGAATGAGAACGAGTCCAAATCGCGTGCAGTTCAGACGGCCTATTTGCGGCAGTGACATATAGTTTTTTTTTTTTTTCCGACTACGAGAAGGGGATTGTGGGAGTCGTGTGAAGATTTGCAGCTCGAGTGTGAAGTTTGTTAAAGGTGTTCACAATAATCGAGTTTTTGCTTGCTTTTATCAACTAGATACAGCTCAAAAAAGAACAGACGGGATTGGTAGATAATTATTTCCCGCAGTGCTGGAAAGTGAGACCGGAGGAGAGCGGGAAAGTATGAAGGAGAAGTCTCACAGCGGATGAGCTAACCCGAAACTGAAACCAGAGTTTCATACTCTATCAAATGAAGACTCCAACATCTGCTGTCAGTACTGATGACCTTTTCCTCCACGCCTTTCCCAACATTTCCTAATGTCAAAAATATTTTTGAATATTGACATGCAATATAAAATGCATATTATAGTTCCACTTGTTTATGTAAATTCTGACATTTCTACAGATTAGAAAACTTATTGGGCACATCCACGCTCTGGAGAGGATTAACCTTTTCTTATTTTAATGCTTTTTCTTAGTTACCACTTTCAACAGAAACTGCTGACTTGGATCGTAGCAATCAAATGCATCATGTTTGATCCTTCGTGCCTGGTAGAAGTCCATGTCAGTAGCCACAGACGACAATTGACCATACAATTATACTGTCAAATGAATGGACTGCCCCTTTCAGAAACATAACTATTGCCATCTTGTTTGTTTTTTGGCACAACTCTACTTCAGTATTTTTGGATGGATTGAATATTGCGTCCTCTGGGGACCACAAACTAGACGTTGGACAAGTTTGCTTGTCCCCAAAATTCACTTTGGAATGAAACTCTTTCACTGTGAAGTGTCTTAAAAAGTACTCCTCTGTCTTTTTTTTTTTTTTTTAGAACCGCTTTGCTCTCACTGCTTTTATTTCCACAGGATCAGTGCTCATCAAGTTCTGTTTGTGTTGCTGTGCCAGAACTGGCCAGCTGGTTTGGAAAAGTTCTCCCTTGAGTGGCTAGCTGTTAAAAAAACATTCATTTCTGTGGACTCACTTGTGGTTTCGCTTTGTCATGCACCTTTAGACTTTGACTGGAACCACTTCTGGTCGTGGAGTCACTTCGTGGACTACTTGCAGTGCGTGCTGGCCTTCACGCTGGTGGCGGCCTACATCACCTACCTCCTCCTGGACTCCGCGCTGTTTGTGGAGACCCTGGGCTTCCTGGCCGTCTTCATAGAAGCGATGCTTGGCACACCGCAGCTTCACTGCAATTATCAGAACAAGTCCACAGAGGGCATGAGGTATGGCATTCATCATTTCATTTTTGTTTTTCATCATCTGCCCGACTCTTCATCAGAAATAACCAGTCAAACGATCAGTGGAGAGGAGAGTGGTTTGATTATTGGTCCCTCAGCCTCATTAGGCTCGGTCACAGGATGTCAAACAGTCAGGTAAACAGTTTTAACCCAGCTGTGTTTCTCCGTGTGCAAACAGCAGGCGTCACAGTGTGTTTCAGGTGCTCACGTATATCCATTTAGAGCCATAAAACTGAGTGCGATGGAAACGGAGAGGGGTGATGGAAACGGAGGGCGGTGCAACAATGAGCACCTCTGCAATTTTATAACTGAGCTATTAGCAGGACGCACAGTTTTACTCTCTCTGACTGTGTGCACATCATATTTTCACATCACAAAACATTCAAACGAAGTCTCGCAGGTAAAGCGTGAGTCTCATGTAGGCTGATGTAGGAGTTGAGTGCAGCAGCTCTGCAGGTTTGCTGGACTGACACTGACCAGGCAGAAGAGCGAACAGTGCACTTCTCACATTGGAAGGTAAGAAGTAATGAAGGAAAGACATCAGTGATAACAACGTTGAGTTTATAAAAACATCTATAAAGTAAGGAAAAGCATAAAACATTACAAATTCATATCGACCTCCACCCTAGTGTACTCTGTCATGTTGTGCTTTCTGATTGGTTGGTTTGCAGATGTGGGTCATAGCAGCAGTCACATTGTGGGAATTTGCTCCTAAATTCCTGGCGCTGTCAGAATTAAGCTGCAGGCTGTCTTTGGTCTCCAGACCTCCAAATGGGCCACTTGGTGGACGTGTCTCCTGCTGTAAACACACTTTGAATGCTGAAAGGTTATTTACTCTCACTGTCTCTCCTCAACTATTTGGGCCTTAAGAATAATTGAACAACAGTCAATCAGATGCAATCAAAACAAAGCTGGTTGCATCCTTCATTAATGATGACATCTTTATCCTGATGAGGACTGTTTTATTTATGAGTGCCACTTCCATCACGGGCAGCTCTGAGGGTGTGTTGACCTGTAGCGCGCACTTGTGAGTAATGGCTTGTCTCACATATGATCATTAACACTGACACGTGCTTATTAAGTATTTCTGACACCTGTCGAACAGGAAGTAAAGACGGGGCTCCTGGTGACTATTGATTATGCTAACATGACAGTTGGCTCTCTGAAGTTTCTCTGAAATCACTGTGGTAATGAGGGATTCTGTATCTATTGCTAATGTATCATTTTGGATCATTAATGGTGATTGCATCAAGTCTGAGGCCGTAATTATAGGCTTTGACGTAAAATGGATTTTTGAGCCATGGAAACTGCTTTTCAGAACAGCATGCACAACCTTAATTGTATAACACCCTCAAAGACCCCAACAGCACCACGTGATTCAGAGTAGATGTGAGGCGAAAGAATTAAGATAAAAAGAAATGTTCAAGTTGAAAAAGTCATTGAAAAGATGAAAGTGATAATGTATGTCTTAAAAGACTGTCCACAGGACACACAGGCCTGATAAAAAGCTCTCTCACAGTGTGTGTCCAGCACCAGAGCAGTGTTTGTGTGTGTGTGTGTGTGTGTGTGCGCGCGCCCCCCCCACACCTCTCTGCTGGTTGGCTTCCTGCAGCCGACAGATAACAGGACTCCAGCAGGGCTGTCTGTCCACTTAACCGGCCATGACAGCTCCCACACTGGGCTTTGCCATGCCCTCTCTATCCCATGCCTTATAGGCTTTTATTTTGTTTCTGCGCTTCCCGTCCCAACCGACACTCGGTCTGCACCCTCACTGCCCACCCGGCTGTCTAAATGATGTGCTTACATGTCGCGTCCACCCTCAGGCACTGCTGCATCAATAAGTCTGGTGGATTTCATCATTTACTGTGTGATTTACTAGTGTATCTGACTTTTAGGTGGTCCCCACTGTCCATGACAGCTTCGTGGTTTCTGTGGTTTCCCAGAATGCATTTCAGCAAACCCCCCAGACAGTGGTTTTCAGTCAGGGTGGACATATGAGTATATATAGATATGGATAGTAGCATGGGAGTGTGTCAAGGATCACAGCCGTAACTTAAAGGTAAAAGGCAGCATTTCTTTGGGTTGCAGTGCATTCTGGTCTATTTCGGCTACAGTAGAGGCATCAGTGTGTTTGCCACATCCATGATGGACTTCTTCCTGTATGATTATTTGAAGCACTTTCATTCTGCAGTCCTGACCACATAGCCCAAGGATTGCCATTGACGTTTTAGGAAGAGCCCAGCAATTTTGTGCTCAGCAGCAGCAGGAAGTATCATGTCTGCGGTCTACCTTTGACCAATTACCCATGGGGATAAAATGCACCACCAAGCAGCACAGTGATGCAGGAATCCAATACACACTGGCCAATAGCGGTTTTGAATCACGTACAGTATTTTTGTGTGGATTTGATCATAAATGCTTTCCAGGATTTTACAGTTTAAGTTTCCATGTGCATAACTTGCTAAATTCTTACCTTAAACTTAGTTGTTTTGGCAACATTCTTACTTTTGTGTACATTTTTTACACATTTTCTCTCTACCTCGACAAAGGGATTTTTGACAGCATTATTTGGTTATGACCGTTTTATATTAAAATGCAGCAGTCATTAAGATTCAGTGATAAACATATACGATGCTGTGCTGCTTTGGTAAATGCATCACAGTATGTACGGTGAAAAAAAAAAATCAAAACGTCGAGGAACATCACAGGTTGTGCTGAGAGTTTTGCAAATTGAAATTCCAAAAAAGCAAATTGGAAAATACACTGTAAGACCCAGACAGCGTGAGACATGAAGTTTCATGTCAGCTGTGCTTGTCAGATCCTTTGTCTTACCGTGCGTCGCGTTCAGCCATCAGACGGTGCAGATAGAGCTGCCACAGAAGGCAGAGGACATTGTCATTTCCAGTTCTGTTTATTGTTTGTGTCCTCTCCTCCCTCTGTGTGCAAAACCTGTTGAGTCTGGCAGGCTGTTGCTAGGTTACTTTACCTCAGCGCTCAGTTCAAGGTTTCTCTGTGTGTGTGTGTGTGTGTGTGTGTGTGTGTGTGTGTGTGTGTGTGTGTGTGCAGGGATAGGAAGCAAAATCCTATAAAGTGAGACTATTTTGAAAGCTGTGCAGTTTTTTTTTTGTAATGGAAAATATTTTCTTTTAAAAGATATTAACCCCAAACTTTGTTGCAGAGTGATGTGTTGAGGGTATTTTTAAGCAGAATGAATGAATTTGTGAATGAGTAAGCGCACGCATGCATTTTGCGGAGACAAAAACAAACAGGAAAGCAGAGGGCCCTGTCGTGTAAGTGCATGGAAGGAGAAATAATCAGATTCCATGCAGCTCGTCTGTGGGTGAAAACATCACGCAGACTTCCTCCCAGTTAAATGACCCAGCCGGTGTGACCCCACTCCAGTGTCAAGACGACTTCCAGTGCTTGCATACAGTAGGAAGCTTCGCCACCTTATACACCCTCCCCAGCAGGCCGGGGATGGAGTCAGAGGAATGAATCATACTGGCTGTCGTCAGTGTGTGTGCACACCAGTACTGCATCATGACACACTGTCAGACAGGCAGCAGCAAAGCTGTTTTTAATAATTCACTATGGATGGACTTCGGGGGGGGGGGGGTGATGAGTCCTGCGTTGGAGGTGTTTGTCCCAGGAGGATGTAGCTGAAGGTATTTGGTATTTATCTGATGTAAATCACCCCCAGGTTCTCTGTTAACCTCACTGATGCTGCTTGACACCACTGACTGTTCTATTACCATAACAGGTCCTTCGAGGTTTGCTTTAGTGCCACCCATACATTGTGCATGTCTTGATAGTCATATTCTCAGTCTTTGGCTTTTATTTATTCTCTTTGGCTTAAGATAGCCATGTTTAACTTTGTTTATTGCCCTTCCACTTGTTAGAGCCACAGGTGGAACCAAATATCCCCCATATTCAGACTGAATTAGTGACACCCGCTTCCTGTTTTGTGCCACAGGACAATCCAGTTCTTGAGCTTTGTGCACCGACCCAGGGGCCCTGGACTTTTTGCAGACTCTGGTTATTACACTGCACTCCGATGCAGTTATCAAGCCCAAACAGCGAACATATGGTGACTAGCAGCCCAGACCTCTCATTTTCCAGCTCATTTGAACCTTTGAGGAACAGAGAAGAGGCAGAGTAGAACCTCAAAAAGGACAAGAGTCCTGATTCATTGAATTGAAAACAGATATCCAGCAATAATAAATGGAATTATGTGAAATCTGCTGTGGAAGGCCAGAGAGACTTCCTGTGTTGTCTGGAATTAGCTTGTTTGCATCCCATAATTAGTCGCCGCAATTTGTCTCAGACATTAATTTGAATTTTAATTGGTTTTCTTGCTTTTAGTTAAAAAAGTGAAACAAAACTCAGGGCTCCTCGTGCTGGCTGTGTTATTATGGTCCAATTCTCAATTCTGATTATTTTTATGTTTTTATTTTTTGTTTTTCATTGTAAATCGACTTAATTAAGAAATCATCTTGAATCTTTTGAACGATTTGAAAGTGGATTTTGGACCAAGTGAAACCATCTCAGCCAGTGCTTCTGTAAATACAGATATTTTACGATGGACATTAGGCAGATGAGAGGTGTGTGCGTCCGCGTGTGCGCAGTGCGTGGGTGGCGAACGGGTTTCGAAGTTAATAGTTTTCAGGCTGCTGCTATTATTAGCTGGTCCGGAGCTCGGACAGCCAGCGTCACATGCTGATACTGACCAGCCTGCCATAAAACAAATAAAATACAACACACAGACGAACACAAAACAGGGAGATGGGATGTCCAGACAGCCAACTGCAGCCTTTTAAGGCTGAGCTGCATCCCAGTATGCTAGATAAGAGTGCCAGAGCCTTATTTAGCCTGCAGACTGCTGTCCACACACACACACACACACACACACACACACACACACACACACACACAGAGCCACGTGCTGGGATGGATCTGTATTGACTGCTGATGCTGCCGGGCCGTCACCCCTGTGGCCGAGTGCATGGTGCTGCTGTGTGTAACATGGCTGTAGAACAGAGCAGCTCTGGCTCCCTGCAGCTGGAGGACCTTCGGATCGTCTGTCCCACCCATCCTCCCTTCATGTGCTCACATCCCTCAGGGGGCTGATTTCTCCTCATCAGGGCAGATGGAAATAATCTGTTTGTTTCTCGTCCTCAAGGGGGAAAATCCTGTTGAGATTTAGCAATGGATGTGAATCTTGTTTTGTGAGGGCAGCGTGTCTGCATTTGGTATGCTGTGTGTTTTTCTCATAAAACAAATTACACAGAATTAAGGGAAGGCAACAGACAGTACGGATGATGTAGGCTGAGGCCACAAAGAACTGCAAAATGAATTTCAAAAAAGAGGCATCTACTCCATGAAACAAAAGAAAAACTAATCTAAAATTCTGTGTTTATAAGAAACCTATTGCAAGCGCTTCATCCACAAAATGATTGTGTTTACGTTCACAGACCCTCAATATTTGAAGAAAATTGAATGACGAGTTCGAGCGAAGGCACGGCGAGAGTTTCAAGTCCTTGCCAATACTTGAACAATGATACATACTTCTCTGTCTGTATCTCCAGGTCTGTGTGAAATGAGACATTATGAGACCGCCAGGGTCACCCCTCACAATCCAGTTTTCACCTCCATCCCTCTTTAAAGGACACGTTCACTTTTTTCAAGTGTCTTAAAAACATACACACATGTCCATAGGTACATTGAGTGTTTTGCATTTTCAATTTTTGCACTGAAAAACTTGAATGGAAAATCAAAAATAGCAGCAGATGAAAACATCAGGTCTGTGCGGAGAGATGAGGAGACTACAACCTTCTTTCACAGGCAAGGATGAGGCGAGGGTCACCACTTTGTGAAACACACGATTGTATAAAGGATGGGGTTATGCAAACGGTGTAGAGCTTCATTCTTCTCATCCCATCAACGCTGTTCCTCCCATATACCTTTCCTCTGAGCTCCATAGTAATTCCCCTGGTGATACCTCCCAGTTTAAGTCCAGGTATTTTAGTAAGAGCACGATGATTCAGCGTTGGACTCTGCTTTACCTCCTGCATGTGCTCACTGCTGTGGCACGTAGTCTAGAAGCAAACCGAGTCACGGCTAAGATGAGATTAAGAAAATCTCCTGTATGCACAAACAAAATGAAGTAATACCAGCCTTTAGTATTAATTAACATCAACTCATTAACACACAACAATGATAAGGTGATGACATGAAATATGAATTTCACTTTGGTATTTAATGTAACTTAGATTTTGTGTAAACATCAACACATGAAGCAGAAGACTAAAGAAAAGAAGGGAAAAAAAAACATTGATCCAAAAATAGTTCCATACAGGTAAACAGCAGGTTGTCATGCTACAATGTTTACATAGTTGATTGCTTTTGATTGGACAATGCTACAGATATTTCCTGGCTGGTCGTTACTGAGAATTAAATGCACAAACTAAGTAATGGATTTAGGAATAGCTCGTACAGCTCAATCCTGTCCAGCACTTGCACTGTAATTCGCCTGGTCTCATAATAGCCCGTACTGTAAATAAACCAGTCTGCTTTAACCTTCAATATGTCTTTTCTGTACTCAAAGCAATACAGGAACAAAGCCGGTGATGCTGTACGGCACATCTGCAGTGTCTGCTCCAGTGCCGCTCTGCTTCTCCACCAGCATCACTTCATCCCGGAGCGCAGCGTGCTTTCTCCCTCTATATGTGTCTCTCAGGAGACAACAAATAAGTAGCCAGACATGTTTGCACCTTGTTCCCAGTCCTCCCTGTGTTACCTCTTATTAGGGAACCAACACAGGACTTGATCAAACACTAATCCTGCCTCTCTCATCATTACCTGCAGGTACACATCATCATAAGTCAGACAGCAGCAGCTGAGGGGGCAGGGGGAAGAAAGGGAGAGAGGAGTGTGGAGGGAGGGTCTCTTCCCACAGAGCTAACAAGCTCCTTACTGAGAAAAAGAGTGTGAGGGTGGTAGGCAGGGGGGAGGCGAAAGCACAGGTATAGAGAGGCGAAGGCGCCGGTGGAAGGAGGTGGGAAGATGAATGGACAGGCAGGAAGAGAGAAGTGCTGGAGAGAGTGGGCTTATGAACAAGAAAAAGTATGCGAAAATGGAAGCCTGAAGGGACACTCCAGAGATGCTGCAGGGAAAGAGCCAAGAGAAAGTCAGAAGAGAGTATGAGGAAAACAGCAAGTTTGCACAGATTGGCCTTAGAAATGAAAAGGGCTGAGGTGAAGCTGGAGACATGAATAATGCACGAGGAGATTTGGCTGTGAGGCTTTGCCCCCGACGTGGTGCGACATGTTGGGGTTACACTCAGCTCTGCTGGGGGGGGTGGGGGGTGGGGGGGACACTGGATTACCTCTCATCCATCCTTTACATCTGTTAAGAGGCTTACAGAAGCGCAGTGAATCTGCCAACACAAAGACTCATCCTCTTTCCTCCACCATGTTTCACCTGCTGCAGGCATCCAAGCTCTGCTCTGTTTCAGCATGTTCCTTCACGCGACACAATTCAGCTCTGAATTTATGGACGGCACTTGCCCCCACCATGGATTAATGATCATGACCCTGTTATGAGATTATAGCTGTAATTGATCTCTCTTACATCAGAGGAATATTAAATTGAATACATATCAGATGTGGTGAAATAGCCTCCGGTCAGCTGTTGAGCTGTCGAGAGAGAGAAAAAAGTCATCAAACGGGCTAGACTGATCTTTCCATTACTTCACCACACAACTGTAAATTCTCATGCTTCAATTGAAGGCTCATTTCACTCGAATTACAAAACAAACAATTAGACCAATATGTGATTGTTGAACACATCAATGCAAAAGCATGAGCATTAATCTGCTGCTACCACAGCCTCCACTCAGCTCCCATTCTGCCCATGAATTCCAGACATATTGAGCACTTGTCAACTTCACGATTTGCATCCAGTGCCAATGTTAAGTGCCAGTGCAGGAAGTGGTGCGGCCTGTAGGCAGTCTGGGTGAAGAGTCGTGTGGTGGATAAGGGTTTTTGCTACATCGGTCGTGACATGAGATGTGTCAGGATCTGTGACATTGATTGATCAGTCTCATTGTATATTTCCCTAATCGTTATCAATGGCAGCATGTTTACAAGTTGGAGAAAGTGGAGACGAACAGCCCAGTCAGTCACAATTAAGAGCGGAGAGTCACTGCTGCAAGACACCAAGCTGAAGTGGGTTTGATGGGGTGGTGACAGGTATCTCGAAACCACCTTGCTGTACGATAACAGTGGGGATAAAGCAACCCTTTAAATTCAGTAGAACTTGGCTCGGTGACAAAAAGCATCTCCTGCGAAGCTTATTCAAATAGTGCTGACCAACCAAACCGACACGCTTGAGTGAAAGGATTTCAAATGTCTCAGCATGTGTTTGTATTGTTGTAGGCAGCTTGCTTTCGGAAGCACTTCTGAAGGGTTCTGTGTGTTTATGTGCGCACACGGGTGCATTGTAGACACAGTGCTGGCTCAGTCCTTTCTTTGCCAGCGTTGCCTACACATATCTCTGCCTCAAGCAAAAAAAAAAAAAAAAAAACAGTCAAATACAAGTGAGCTCTGCAGAAGCACAGCAAGCAGCAGCAGTTTTAATGGGACCTTAAAGGACTTTTAAAGGCGATGTCCCCACCTTTCCACAGCGCAGTCGTGCGCTGTTTCTTTCGGACCAGTACATAAAGTTGTGTGTTTGGAGCTCGGGGCTTAGTTCTGTCCTATGCTTCTTCGACTCTCATTAGACTCTCTTTTCCATCTCATTACTTCAGTTCACAGTGCTTCCCGGTGCAGCGAGAGGACAAAGCTTGTGCTTAAAGTAACTCATCCATCTCAAATCACACGGGCGCTTTTCTTCAGTCGGCCCTGAAACAATAACTCTGTTATTTAACTGTAACTCATTCCCCGGATTGTCTCATGAGCACCTCTGAACAGCCAGCTCAGTGTGTACCGGAGACGCTGGCATGTGTTTCATAGTTAGAAATGTGCCACAGGATGTAACGCTGATGAGACGCCTGCACCCTGAGAGCATTCATTATTTCAGTTTCCCATGGCTGCTATTGTGGCAAATTTGCTATTTCCTTCTTGACTGAACTGATTACATTTTTCTGACTCCTCCGAATGTCATTAACATGAGCTCTCGGTGGCAAAATTGAATTTAGACAGAGCAAAAATGTGTCAAAACCAAGTGAAAAATGTATTTAAAGTGCATTAAAAGGTCTGGTCAAGCAAGATGTGGTGACAAATATTCAATATGAAACCCATAAATTTGTAATTATAAAATAAATGATCTCACAAATAATTAGTGATTTAAATTATTAGAACTGTATTATAAAATGTCATTACATCATTCTTATTCTGATTTTATTTGTTGAGTTTTACTTTTGAACATGTTTTATTTCCAGAATGTTGCCAGTTAGCCTCAGCTAGCAACAGCAATGCCAAAGTCATACTGACTCAACCAAGTGGAGGCTAATTAAACACAGTGCATGCATTAGCTCTAAGTTGTTTTATGTAGCTTAACAAGAACTTAACAAGACTACACATGCTATCTACCTAGCCACTAACTAGCAGTGCTAGCTTATTAGCTGTGGGAGAGTCAGTGTTTATGGCAGCGGTTAACGTTAGCTAACACCACGGTCATGAAGCATGACAATCTGAAATAAAACGTGACATCTGCCATAAAATGAACTCCAACAAAACTGTGATTTCATCGTTGTTTTCATAATACGGTTTCCATAATATAATGAATTGAGTTTGTACAATTTCTGTTTTCATAATGAGTTTGAATAAAATTGCATCAATCTTCTTTCATCATCATCCCTCCTCTTCCTTTTTCCTCCCAGTGTCAAGATGGTGCTGATGTGGACCAGCGGTGACACCTTTAAAACGGGCTACTTCCTGCTCACCCAGGCTCCTGTGCAGTTCTGGACATGTGGCCTGCTGCAGGTCTTCGTTGACTTCGCCATCCTGTTCCAGGTCTACTACTACAGCCGCTACCCACAGAAACCCGTTTCCCACACCGTCTCCCACACCACCAGTGCCAAAGCCCTCTGAAAGCCTCTGCAAGCTCCCCGAGGACATGTACACACTCAGACACACCAGTGAGGAAGCACTTGTAGAGGCGCTGTGGGCATGTATAAACATACACGAGTACCAAAGCACCTTGAGATGATGCAGGCTGCTCACCCTCACTTCAGAGTATACATAAAGACACATACACCCCCATAAATAAGACATGAACATGCACAGACACTCTGTGGTGTTGGTGTCTGCAGCGATACCTGAAGCACACTTGTTCCAAACAAACTCAACATTTTTGCTTTATTTATCCCGCTGACTCCTCAATGCGACAGTATGCTTTTGTCTTGGAATGCAGACTCGACTAAAAGAATATATACTTCAATCAGCTTGTGCATGTGGAGAGCATTATGCACATGAATATATACAGTCTATAAACTGCAGATGTACGCACTGAAAATCCTCAAGGATATGTTGACAAGCTTGTCTTGTCCACATTAGCTGATGATTGTTGCATGGACCCTCTGCCTTAAAACACATATTCAAACATGGCTTACCAGCAATACACAGTAAATGTATGACTTCATCAAAATCTTATATATGTTACTGAATGTACAAATTTTTTTGTAGTTCTTCCCAACTCAGTGGAGAAATGCTGGTCAGTCTACCACTTGTTGGACACATGGTTGCTATGTGCTGTGCCGCAGAGGCTCAATCTTGCGGGATAACACAGGAATCAAGCTCCAAGACACTAGAGGCAATCAGTCTTTACCAAAAGAAGACAGAACTCCAGAGGCTTGGCAATGCAATGTGTTGGCTTTTAACAAACAAATGGTCATTAAAGCGGCATTGAAACTCATGGAGTCATGAGAAAATTGAGCTATGTTAAAGATACAAGGGCTGTCTAATCTCTGAAGTGTGTATCACTGGAAGCAAAGTGCTGGAAACATCATCAACATCAAGACCAGTGTTCAGGCGTCATGGGCTGTCAAAAGGAGAGTTGCCAAGAGTTTTGGACTGAAGCTCTTGATGACATTTTGTATATAATTTTAATCATTGCTAGCTAGCTACAGCTAACATCTGCACACTCTGTACATTAACTGTTAGGGGTGTAATAAGCACAGTCTGCAAAAACACTCCAGTGGTGAACTTTGCACAAGTAATCCCAGGCAAATATTTGTTTCACCCTCAGTCTGAACACAGTTTTAGGACGAAAGCAGGATTGTTATGGAAAAGATGTAGCTCGCTCAGCAAGTTCTTAAGCGATCATTTTGGTTTATTGTGGTTATTATTGCCAATAGAAATTACTGGAATGATCCTTCAAGAGACGTTCACTTTAAGCTTCTGAATACACTTCGCAAAATCATATCTGCACTTCCCATCATATCATCTCTCATAAGAAATGAATTTCCTGGTCAGAGGGAGAAGCAGCCACACAACACAGTGAACATTTTCTTTGTTATTGTTGTTGTTTTGTAATTTTTCTCTGGGGAGGGAAGAAATGCCAAACCAGGAGGTGTACGACTGTCAGCCCTTCAGTGAACTGTGTACCAGAGCAGACCTGATTCTGTCCTTTCCCTCTCAGCCTCCAGAAATGGAAAGTTCCCTTTTGTTCCAGTGGGACGTAACAGGAGTTTTCTATGAATATTTCTTTCCTTGCTGTTAAACACACACACACACACACACACACGCACACACACAAAAAAAAAGATATGGTGGAATGACTCTTTGGTCTCTTAGTCATGGATGTGCACTACTTTTTGTGCAGCCACCAGTTTAGTCACCCTATTTATTTTATTATACTTTTCATAATCTTCAAATGCCAGTGTAAGATAGCGGATGCCTGTACTTTATTCAGACAGTGGTGAGTGTGACAGTTTTATATGGATAATGTGATGCCTGACCGGGACTGTTTAATTCCATGTATTCAATTTGACTTTTTTACTTTGTGTTTTGTATCACTTGGTTAATTCCTTTTATCACGCAAAGGTATTTTCCCACAGAAACTGCCAACTTTTTTTGGTGTCTTATTTGTCAAATCCACACATTTAGTTTGTTAATGTACCAAAAATATTATTTCCACTGTTTCTTATGCCATTTTTACTATATTTAATTTTTCTATTAAACTACCAATTGTCCACCTCAGTTACTAAAGACATCCATCAACACTTGAGGCTGTTTAAAGTTTTGTTGTGGATATAATGTGGCATTGTCATACAATAAAGAGGACATGGAGAGCGCCATGTTTTGCTTGACAGAGATGTTTATGTCAGTTGTCCAGACATCCAGCGCTGCTCCCATCAGCGGTGCAGCTCTGGCAGATATCAGTTGTCAAAGGAAGCTTAAGCCCCACTGGCTGTGGTCCTTCTTTGGGCTTTGAGCATATCTAAATAATAAGCTCATAAATTGTAATGTACTGAGATTTCCCATCATGCTGTCCACTGGGACAGAGAGGAGACAGTACACAGATAATAGATGTAGATAATAGACGTACCAGCCAAGGGATGAAATATATAGAAATATATACATATACAGTATATATATATAAAACAGTAAACCACATGGGCCCTAACTGACAGACAGGTATTTAAACTTTATCTCCAATTTACAGACAAGGTCAGGAAATCATAAACACAACCCTCTAAGTAAAAGTCTGCCTTGTGCTCAGTGGCTCAGGAGTTTGAGTGGGTGTGAAAGAGCTTCCCTGCGTGATCAACACTGTAAAATGGCTGGAACTGCCTCTCCCCTGGTGCCTTGTGCTGTGCACGTATTAGCAGGCGCACCTCAAATCTCTTCGCCTGTGTACCTCTCTGCATCACGCATCAGATCATATTAACTTGCAAGAACTTCATATATTAAGCTCAGTGACTGCAGTGCTACCTGGAGAGACTGTCTGCAGCTGCTCCGTTTTAGTATTTGTTTGAGCTTGTGTACTTAAAGCTGCACTATTACTTCTCTATGAACAACAGATTATATGACTATAATTAGGTTAGATTTATACAAATGTTTCACTTTTAAAGTTACAAGTTAGACCAGGATGAGGACTACCCAATGTGTTTGGCAAACATAACACTATCTGAGACAATGAGTTTGGCCCCGAATTACTGAAGTGTAAACTTTCCCAAATCCAAAAAAGAACACAGCGCTAACGTCACCCTAAAATCTGACATACTGTTGTAGCATCAGTAGATTTGCTAGCTGTGAACAGCATCAGTAACCCTGCAAAAAAATGTACTGTATTTGCTGCAGGTTGTGCGCTAGTTAGATGGACATGCTAACATTTGCAGCATATATTTGAGTAGATAAACTGTTTAATCAGCGCGTTTGGTTTAGCTCTAGGCTAAAAAGAGAGGCCTCATTCTCTACACTCGTTACAAACTGTACAGAGTATCACCTTACTACAACCCCAAGAATATCACTTCTGTATGTGGAAAAATGTGAAGCTTACATAAGCTAAATTAGCAACTAGCTTGTGAACATAGTGCAGCATTTAGCAGTTAAATAGCCAGATAGTTTGTCTGGCATTTACAACCAAACCAGAGCTAACAGTCAAATAAATATTGGAGTTACTTTCATGAGGTTGTCAGAAACATGACACCAAATTAATACTAATGTTGCTCAATGTCTGCTGGATGTGGACATAGGCAAGAGTTAGCTAACATCTGTATCCAATCACTCTGGAGCAAGAGCCTGATTTGTCCTGTCTCTAAAACTTTCAAAATATCCTCTCATTGTGTTGTTACTGAAACTTTTGGCACTAGAAACGTATTCTGAAGCCATTATAGTCTGTATGAATGTCTGAAGATCACGGCCATAAAGTGAACTCAGCTCAGGCTCTAGATTTCCCTGTAGTAGCGCAATCGTTAGCTTGACCTTGCAATGCTAACAGTGTGAACAGGAGAAGCCATTGCACAGGCTCCCTGTAGTCTAAGTCGAACATTTCACTGAAGCACTGACAGTATTTATTAGATTTACAGTGCATGAAGCCAACATCGCTACTGGAAACAGGATTAATTTATTATTTATAACAGATGTGGGGAAAAAAAAAAATGAACCAACCAGCAGACAAACTAATTTAGAATGTTCAAGTGCAGAAGTACAACACGCACTCTTGCAAATTTCAGACCGTCCTTGTGTATAATAAATTGTTAAGTCAAAGCCTCTCCACATGGGACTGTGTTCATTATAGTCTTTATTCCATTTTTCAAAAGAGGCTGTTCCTCAGGCTATGGATTCATGATGCAAAGCACAAATCCATTTAAGTTGGGTTTTTCTTCAAATGATGCTTCATTGCACCACCCGCTCCTCATCAAAACAATATTTTCATTTCTTAAAACCTAAATATTGTAGATATAATAGTGTTCTGTGTAATGTTTCCATGCTTTTTCACAGTTAATCCAGTGACTGCGATTCAGAGTTGGCTGACAAAACATCACCTTATGGCATATTAAAAATATCTAGACCTAATTTGCACTCTCCAAGCCCTTGCACTGCTTTGATGTGTTCCAACTTGACAACAATTTGGGGAAATGGTTTTTAATGTGTCACTTCAAAGTACAAGCCTCTCAAGTCAAAGAATATGAAGTGCTGTATTTTCAATTATGGATATGAGGAAATCCCAGACTGTGAAAATTATTTGCAATATCTGAAATGGTTTTTGACTCGAGCATTTGGGGTCTATTGCTTTCACTGCCTGAAGGAGGATGCATAACATTTGCCTGTTTGAAGAGAATCAAACAGTAATTACACCTCTCCATAAGTGCCTCTCTGACTGGTTTCATTTACATGAAAGAATTACTTCCAATTTTTCGGTTCATTGGTCACTTTACCCCAATCTGTGAGAGGATTAGCGCCAACATCACCTCCATCTCTCAAACAGATAACAGCAGCTCTAACAAGTGCACATTACACCTTTAGAATCAAGAATGCTGAGAAATCACAGATAATACCCAAAAAGAAAATGAGTGCAGTAATTGTAACTTTGGCTGGTTGTTCACTATGATGACACATATCCTGCCAGAATTGTGTAAAGGCTAAAAGACACAAAAATTCAGCAACAAATCACATTTTCACATGGAAACTGCACATTGTAAGCATTTGCTTTGATTGCCCCTGATTACTCACAGCCAATTTTATGGAGATCTGGCCATTAGTATTTACAATCCAGGACAAATTGTGACCTGGTGATGGTGCTACACAAAGGTTCGGGAGGTCACCACAATCAACAGGAGATACCCTTTTGCAAGTATGAGTAGCCATGCAATTTGCATGGCAAGTACTCTTGACCAAAGTTTTGCACAAACACATATACATTGATCAGCCAGAACATTAAAACTACCTGTGTAACATTGTGTAGGCCTCCATCATGCCGCCAAAACAGCTCAGACCCATCAAGACATGCATGCAAGAACTGTGAAGGTATCCAAACATTAGCAGCAAATTGTTTCAGTCCTGTTTCGATAAGTGGTTTGTGTCAAAGTATCATTCACATGAATGCCAGGACACAAGTAACAAGATGATCAATGTTATTCACTTCACCTGTCAGTAGTTTTAATGTTGTGGCTCAACCTACATCACCATTTTTAAGAAGGCAACAACCAAAACCAAGTTTGTTGTCTTACCTCAAGACCCCTTGACTAGCTTTTAGTATTACTTGGGTGTTTTAGATTTATGTCCAGTGTTCCAGTGTTTATGCAAAGCTATGCTAACTCCTGGCTGTAGCTCATATTTCATTTACAGATCTGAGAGTGGTGTCCATCCCCTCCCTACCCCTCCCCACTAATTCTTTGCATGAAAGTGAATAATTACATTTCCCAGAATGGCTGATTATTCTTTCTAAAGCATGAGCATGTGCACCAGACAGCGCTATGTAGTAGAGCCACATGAGTGTGACACCCGTTGCCATCATTTGCCACTGAACAAAACGTCCCGACTGTGCAGCCCTTTGACAGATAAATTAGTTTCGTGTTATTATGCTGGAGATTAATTAGCTCTGCTTCAATGCAAATAAATGTGCTGACATCATCATATACATGTGTGAACCTTATATAACAGAGCCCCAGGTACAGTAAGTTATTTGATTTGGCCAGATACAATACAGAGTGAATGGAGATGATATTGCACATCAGTAATAAACTACATCGTCTGACATCTCAGCAAACTGCTTTATTTTAGACAATCCTCTCAAATGCAGCTACATCAAGAACATTAATTATTAGTCTGTGGTCTGAATAACAACGTGTGATGTTTTGGTATTATTTTTCCCTTTTTTGCACAGACTTATCTCAAGTCTGAATCGCAGTCAGTGAGACTACTGTCTCAGTCACTTTTTTTTCATCTCATGTGATTTCAGTTGTTTAATCATGAATACTGTACTGTTACCCGTCTTTTAAAGTCCAATTTGTGAAAAAGAAAAAGATCCCTGCAGCTTCTCTGTAAAACTTAAGAAACTCAGATACACTCTGGTGTGCGAGCGCTGCACACGATCAAAGCAGAGACCTCAAGCTCCAGAGAGGAAAATCTCCTCCCTGCTGGCAATCCTGCAGCTTGTCAACTTTGAAGTCCCAGCTCTGGGTGTCGCGGCTTCCTGGGCTGCCGTTTGAACGCAGGCAGACGAAGCAGCTAAGTTCGCATGGACGCCCTAATCCCAGCAGCCCTCTGAAGAGCCAGAGACTTCCTCTGCTGCGCGGACAACCCTGCAGCCTCCGTGATGCCGTGGTAGCTGTCTGTCTCTTGAGAGTCTTCGCTGTTCTGGGACTTGGTGCTGTCCTGCGAGTCCGGCTTCTGCCTCATCGCCCGGCTCTGTTCCTCCTTCAGTTCCAAGTAGGAGCGAGAGAAGGTGTGAAAGATGGACGTGACGGGGAAGGCCATGAGGAGGATGCCGCTCAGGATGCTGCTGAGCGCCACCACCTGACCGGGGATGCTTCTGGGCACCATGTCTCCGTAGCCGACTGTGGTCATGGAGATGACAGCCCACCAGTAGCTACCAGGGATGCTAGTGAACTCCTGCTTTGCACCCATCTCACTCTCAGCTAGGAACACCAGTGGGGAGAAAAGAGCCATGGCCACACAAAGGAACAGCAGCAACAGGCCGAACTCACGTGTACACCTCCTGACGGTCAGACCGAGTGTCTGCAAGCCTAAGGAATGGCGGGCCAACCTCATCACGTAAAAGATCCGTAGAGCTCGCAGGACTCGGAGGACTAACCCCACCTTCTCCAGGTAGTTGTTCCCTGAGCCAGCAGGTTTTCCTCCCACTGACAGAGAGTCCACAATGAGGGTGATGTAGTAGGGAAGGATGGCCACCACGTCGATGACATTTAGAGGCGTACGTAGGAACATACACTTGCTCTGTGTCTGAATGAAGCGGAGCAGGAACTCCAGGGAGAACCAGGCAACACACACCGTCTCCAGCACAAAGATGTTATAGCACCTCTGGGAGCACTCACCCTGCACAGACAAAAAAAAAACACATAAAGACAGACATTAAGGCTTGTGTTACATTATGCACCAGCAATAACACCCTTCAGTGTGCAAGATATGTGAACTCCAAAAGTGCTTTGGATAAGCGTGACATGACGACGCAGCGTGAAGTCAGTAATTAAGAATCTATTTCAAAGCCTGCAGTTTGATTCGGGGGTTCATCACTGACAGAGGAGGTGGACGCATTTGATCTCACAACAAAAAGGTGATTCTGTTCGTTCACAGAACAAAACACAGCGGAGAAGATGCTGAGCGATTCGTGAAGTGTAAAACAAAGGCTTTGATTGTCTCACAAACCTCACTGACTTCTACATCAAACCGGAGTGATCAAAAGGTGAAAGCTGTCAGAGGTGTAACAGTGTTGCATAAGAAACGGTTTTACCAGAGCCAGTCGTAGATAAGCCTGGACGGAGGATTCTTAAAGCTACCACAGATGAAATATTCTCTGTTGTAATGATAATCTATTTTTTCAAGACTGCTGAAATGGCGTTCATAAATATTTGAAAATATAATTATAAGAGATTACTTGGTTATTAAGTCAAAGTCACCCCTGCAGGAGACTTCGAAAATGCTTTTCATTTTTCTACACTTACTTGAGTCTTATTAATGAACACAAATTATTCTTTGCTTTATTTGTGTCAGTTAATTATGTGTGGATTAATTAAAATATGAGGAAATGAAGCAATCAAGCAGAGGAAACTTTCTTCAGACTTTTAAAACTTTGAAATCATTCCTCCTTGGAATCTCCTGTAACACAGCCAAACAGGTATTTCTGAAACAGTCTTTTGAGACTCAGCCAGCTGTTGCGTTGCGTGGCTCAGACTGTTGAGGTTGTGCAGAAATATACAGTGACATTAGCAAGTCGTGAGGATAACAATTACATACACTGTGGTTGAGCAGGTTGTCTCCAAGTGTGAATGTATAAGTAGACCCTTTGCTCAGTCAACAGCTCTGCTCCATAGAGACGTCATTCCAACTGACCGCCCTCAGAAAAAGTCCTCCTCTCAGATTGAGCCTCATCCATTTTTCAGAGTATACACTTAGTTTTGCATGTAGCGTGGTTTTAGCCCTTGAGCCATCAAACTAAGCCCATCAAGGACCATATAAATCACTGATCAGCAAAGCTGGAGCTGCAGCTTTTCATGCAGGAGTTAGTTAAGGCTGACAATAAAATGAGATAGAATAACAAAAAATAGTGATAATATTGAGTATATGGACAGGGAAAAGTAGTCATCGTGATCAAAAGTGGTACACATCTTCCAGCTGATTGGTGTGCTTTGTTCTTTACTGATGTCATTACTGGCCATTAAGTTTTTCCACTGCCAGTAAAAGCAGAGATGTTGTGGTTGATCATGCTCAGCAATTGCACCCCTCTGACAGATGAAGGTAGCTGTTTTGAGCATACCCTGACCTTAACTGAATGTAAAGTCTCAAACACCGGTTTGAAATAGGTTCCATCCCAGGTTTTGGGAAAAATGGCAACAGCGCTTCTGTCCGACCTTCACTGTGTGAAGGTAGCTTGTTGTAATTAAAACCCATCAAGCATTACTTGCTTTCTTGGTATTATACATCACCTAACTTCCAATCCATGATTTCATACATTTTAATGAGATAAAATGCATAATTCAATATAAAAATTTGAAACACATCCATAGAGTACCTAGCAAGCAAGGAATCTGCAGACGTGACACCAGCTGTAGGGCTAACCATCAGCCCTCATCTTCGTCTGACGATGAGGTGAATTGCAGTGACACTGTGAGCAGACCTTCATGGTTCCCAGACTGTGTTTTCCAATGGCTTTGCTAATCCCCTGACTTCTCCTCTGGCATCATCATACCATCAACTTTTAAGTTCTTGACTGGAATATCTTGACAACTATCAGATGGATTGCTGTGTGAGCTGGTACACACATTCACGGTCCCCAGTAAGCTTGGTACATGCTGATGTGAGCATCTAGCTCAAGGACTGCCTCGAAGAACCACAAGCATGGCTGTAGATTCTTACTATTGTTGAAATTATATTTCATTGACTATATACAACAGCTGGTCAAAAGCGCTCAGGTATACAAGTGAGGTGTCACTGCAGTAATGGAGGCTTCCACCTATGACCCAGATAAACTGTATCCACAATGTACACACTTTAATTACACAACACTGAGCAGTAAACACAGAGCACGAGGACATATGGAATCTTATTTTCTCGCATGAGAAAGCCTCCATTGACTGACGTCCACAGTTAAATTGAAATTAACAATAGTGAGTCAGTTATCTGCCTCAGCACAGCTCCATATGCTAACAGGCAATAATAGTGTTATTTTGAAACATGAAATGATAAAATAACTGAGGTTAGGAGCACAGATTGTCAGCTTGGCTTTGGGGGGATTTAAGCCAAATTGGATCAGAAATTTCCAAACAAAAACCACTTTTTGTTCATCTTCTCCCTTTAAGGAATGCCAAAAACATTTGGACAGATTATAGAGGCAACAGTGCTTTGCTGAATATTATTTTCAGTGAAACAGCCTCTGCTCAGTCTGGGGTAAAACATCTATCTGCTCTTTTGCTGCACAGTCTAGAGCTCATTTCGTCAGTATCATATTTTCTGTGCCGTCTGTAGCCTCTCACACGCTGGGTGTCTGGATTATCAATTCACCTCCACCTTTAAAGCGTCTACAAACGTGCTTTTCTTTAAAACGCTGAAGCTCGGCTGTCGCAGCGTGGCGATTCAGATTTGAGCTGAAATCCACCCTCTAACCACATGCTGTCGTTTCACATCCAAAGCAATACGAGTCTGAAGCCAAAACAAATAAACGTGCTGCTGTCCAAATCTGGAAGGAGCTCACTCGTCCTCACAGGCTAACCAGTATGTATCACGCTGCCTGTCTTTCTGCTCCTCTGCGTCCACATGGGAGCCTGTCCGCTTGTGACACACTTGCAACCGATAGCGTCCCTTTCCTTGAATTTGACCAGTATTTAGATTGTTCTCTGTCACGGGCTTTCTGGCTCACTGGATTTTCCACTCCCTCCCCCCACCCATTCTCTACGCTGAAAGCCTCTGGTGTATGCGCACAGGATCAAATTAAAAGCACACAATTATGCTTCTCAGCGATCAGGGGACTCTGACCCCGTCACAGCTGAAGACAAGCATGTAAACCAAACAATGCAAGAAGCGACGGCTCACCTCTGATCTCCACTCAAAGCTCGGAGTGGGTGTGATTCACACACAGGTGGACATGGAGTGCTCCTGTCTCTGGCACACCAATGCTTTTAATGGACTTGTTAACTGCTCTTATTTGTTCACCTCACTGGGTTCTGCTGCGTCCACTGAGTGTGTTTGTTCTGGACTGAGTTTCAGCACTTTTCCCCCTTCTTCCAGCAACCATCTTAAAACGCTTCTTTACAAAACAGTAATGTTATTACAGAACAATGACGTGATTGTGTGTGACTCCACAGGATTTTCAGGTCAAGCAACTTACTCTTTCCATAAATGGGAAGAGGAGGCAGATTGATGAAGTCTCGGCTGTACCTTTAGCACTTCTTGTGTCTCTAATATTTGAATATAATGTGCAAAAGCAAAGAAAAAAGCTGCACTAGTTTTTAAAAAAAGTGTGTTTTCTTTCATGGTTGGCACAATAATTGGATGTTCTCACACATGAAGCAGTCAGCTGCTGGGCAAGCTATGTCATAAATATTTAAACAGACTGAAACCGGTCACATACAGGATGATAAGAGCTCTATTAGCAACAGCTGGTGCTGCAGATAAAGTAAATGCATATACAAACAAAAGGCTGCCGTTACCTCTCCTCATTTCTCTTTCTTACATGCTTTACACAGAGACATCTAAGTCATCCATGTGTGGATCATTAGCTGTGATGCTCCATGCTAAAACTACGTAAATGATAAGCAGGGCACAAGCATTATTGCCAAAGTGAGAATGTGCCACAGCTCCAAAACAAAATACTAAAATAAAATGGTTATCTTCTACGTTGACCCCCGCCCCCCCTCCAGCTGTGGAAGCCAAGTCCAAATACTGACTAACCCCAGTTTGTGCCTCTCACACAGCTGCTGGTAGCAAGTGCCGGCAGAAAGATGAAGTTTCACATGAATGAGCAATTTATTCCTCCTCTACAGCAGTAAACATGACACATGCGCCTGCTGCTAACTGTGCCTTTTTCAGGGCTTAACAGGATATTGAAGGCCGATGAGCCGCAGACAGAGAAACAGCATGGCTGCAGCTATGTACGGACACTCCCCCACAGATACAGACACTGACACTGAAAAGCCTCACGTAGTAGAGCTGCTAGCCCGAATACACAGTACACAATATACTGTCTCCCACACAGTACATGAGAGATGCTGGCTGGAGTAGACGCTGCTGTGGGCTAAATACAGATGGCAGCATTCTAACAATGACAGTGTTATAATGTTGATGTTTAGCAGGTAATGATGAGCATCATCAACATTTCCAGTTAGTGTGTTAGCATTTGCTAATTAGCAGTGCACAAAGTTATTATATTATTATTGAACCAGCAGCAAAACAGGAACTCTGCTCCGTCTGGGAAGGTCACTATGAGAGCGAATTCCTTTATTTCCATCACATCATGGTGGTGTGTAAGACGATAATGGTGCACAGGTACAAAATAATTATAATGCAAATGCACAACTCACACACTTTAACAGCGTTTGAATTCTGGTTGCAGTTTTTTTCTCACAAATGTTTGTGTGACTATTTATAGCCCTGCAAAAGACCGATGACCTGTCCGTGATGTACTCTGCCACTCACCCAGTGCATGCTGGGATAGCCTCCTGTCCCGCACAGTTAACAATGTATTCAATAACCATTAGTGCTTATTTAACCTCCTCCATTTCGCCGTCAGCACAGGACTTCATGCCTGCCTCCTGCGTGCTTAAACGCTGTCAGTCAATTATATTTTTCTATCCTCGTCCAAATCTGTCTCCCGCAACCTCAAAATGACTTTCAACTTTCAAATCTGTGACACTGAATGTTGGAGTTGAGATTATTGCAAGTAAGTAGGATGCGTGGGAAAGTGGCAACGGAAAATCTGAATGGCAGGATGGAAGAGAGAAACCTGCCTCAGGGAGAAATGTGAGCGGATTGAAGCTTCCTCCAGCAAACCGCACACAAATGATAACAAATAAGACCAATGTACCCACTAAGTTCACGTCTTAATGACCTGCTGTGGCTCTAATCATTTCTGAAAATGACCAAATAATAAGATCTTATCAGCCATTCTGCCACTCTGCCTGTACAGAACAGGCTGTCTTAGCTTAACTTCCTCAGTATTTCTGTGTGTGTGATTAGGATGCAGAATCTTGATGAGCAGGGAAAGTCAAAGCCAGGTTGAATAATTACATAATCACGATTACTTTGTCTGGAACTTTTTAAAGATTTGAACAAATATCATCCTTGGCAACGAGAAGAGGTCTAATCCACCTCCATCATGGAGATTAATCCAATGTTTTAATCATTCAGGAAATGTATTCATTATATCAATACCCTGAAAACACTGCTATAACTCTCTCACAAGGGGCACGGGCCTCGACCCGAGCACTTCTGTTGCTTGTCAATATGTTTTTATTAGAGTCGGCTCTTTGGGGAGGCCAGCGGAACTTTACAACCCATGCTCTCTCTTCTTCTCCGCCGGACAAAAGCATGTTTTTATTCCTTTCAACCTGCATTCTGCAAGCTTCAGCAGCTCTGAGAATACACAGATGCTGTTTAAAAGCCACTTATGCACGTTCACACACACCTGAGTGCATGCATGTTACCTGTGACCAGTGCTCTGCTAAAAGCTGGCGCTGTGTGTCTGCACTTTTGGACACGTTAATGCTTTGTTCCACCTGATAATGGTATAGTTGAATAGCTTGCCATCCACTTCAGCCTGCAACAATAGGAACACTGTGTCTATACGCACACACTGTTATTTATAACCTGTTCTCTGCTGCTGTGACAAGCCAAATTCCCCATGGGGGTCATTACAGTTTCATCTGATCTAGCCTAATCTAAAGTACCACTGATATTGATGGCTGCTGCCTGACAAATGTATGCTCTCACTCTCTCCCTGCCCTCCTATGTTAAAATACACCTCTATAACTGATAGGCAGAAGTCGTCATAGAGGGAGTAACCAAGTAAAAGTGGTCTGGTTAACATCTAGTTCTGCTTCTTTACTGCTAAAGTTGTTTTGGGGGTTTTTTTTGTGATTTGCAAGCCCGATTCCAAAAAAGATGGGATACTGTGTTAAACATGAATAAAACAGGAACACGACATTAAACTGCTGTCAGTGAACGCAGCTCGTTTGCTAATGATTGCCTTCTGTTTTAATTTCTGTTTCACACAGTGTCCCTGGAATCAGGCTTGTAGCAAGAAGTCAACTCATTTGTTCCAAACAGCTCTTACACCTCAGTTTCTACACAAAGCCATTATTACAGGCAGAGTTTATTTGCATTAACATTTATGAGCAAAGCTCATGAGGCTCAGTTGGTTTGCAAATGATTACCTTGAAAAAATAAATAAATATATATAAAGAGCAGTATTCTTAAACAGAACACTTGGACACAACTTTAAAGCTCAGTTTCCAGGGACTTCAAATCCTCTCGGTTTTCTGATGAGATTTGGCACAACCATACGCTCATATCCCCACAGAATCATCCGTCAATATCCTTCATCTAATCCACACAGCACAGCGCTTCCTTTGTGGTTACACCGGAGGAAATATTTTTAAAATACTGGGTATTTCTGGACATTGTTCCAGTTAATGGCAAACAGACGACTCTAGTTGCAAATGTTGGCTGATGCAAACGGTTACAGAAGGATTTTTTTTCTAAAACTTTAAGTCAGTGGTGTTCCCTCTTCATGTGTTGAGAGGCTGTTCAGCCGGGTGTGCTTGCAGCTCCACAGGGAGAAGTAATTAGAGCAAGTACAACTGAAGCATTTTTCTGTTAGCAGTATGTAACCTCAGGCATGGACAAACACATTATTTAACCTCTTTTACTCTCTGTTTCTCAAATAATCCTGAATCCAAATAAGAATAACTGAACTGTGTTTACCATCAACAGTTTTATAAAGTGTTCCTGAGCTCCTGTAGTGATATCCTTCATACATAGACTGAGTCTTTCCAGGATGACTCTTTCATACCAAATCATGAAACTATCACCTGTTACCAGTGAACCTGTTTACCTGTGGAATGTTCCAAACAGGTGTTTTTGGAGCATTCCACATCTTTCCAAGTCTTTAGTTGCTCCTGTCCAAACTTTTTTGAAACATGTTGCTGCATCAGATTCAGAAGAAGCACATATTTTTTGCGGCTGCATTAAACGCTGACCACTAGGGGGCAAATCAAGTCCAAAAAAACTCATACACAGCCCTCAAACACCTGGAGACTTTTGACGGCCCACGGCAGCTCGGAACACTAAGGCTAGCACTACCTGTACATACATGTGGATGTCTGAACAAGCACTATAACAGTATTGAGTCATTGATCCGTTTGGACAGAGGAAGACAAAGTGGGCATGTCTGCTGATCAATTCATCTTAACTCATCAAGATATCAGGAACACTATCTGTCTCCAAAGAAATGCAGCCGCGTGGTGCCCATATGTGCTGGTCTGGTCTAGTTCACTGAGTCCCTTGTTAATTAATAAAACTATTGACATTGCTAAATGCAAGTCGACATCACAGAAACAAAGCCCCTCCAAATAGCTGCTGATTGCAGCTTGATGTTAGCTCGGTTGTTGCCAAGCTAATTTACCTTCAGACAGCTCAGGACAGAAGATAAACGTAGGATTTCATGGTTTTGTTTTTGTCACAGAACAAATGGCACAAATTTGAGAATCAACATGAAGAAACTTATGTTTCTGAATAATTCATATATTCTGATGAATAAATGGTGCTGTGCAGTTGGGGAACTTTGAGTGAACCTGTTTGAACTGACATTACCTGCTCATTTGCTTTAGGTAAAGTGGTGCACTAAGATTTACAGCAACAGCTTTAAGACCCATTTTATACTGCATTCAATTTCCATACAGATATGTTGGCACTTCTCTGTACCTCTCACATTTAGAAACTGTCAGTAAAGAAGGTTTGCTAAAATCTTTGCATAAAACACAACAATATTCCCATGTGGATTTACAGTTTGTACTTGGAAAGAAACCATTCCTCGACTCACCTGAAATGACTCATTGAACACTGGATGAGATACACAAATCATCACCACCATGACGGATTGCTCCGTGCATGAACAGCAGTAAGTCTAGCTCACAGTCTGCAGGAATGAGTGATGTGCGCCTCCTATTTTCAGCACAGACTACGACAAAATTCTCTCTATTTTGCCCCAGCATTTGCACACATTTCTCTTTCACCCATCCTCAGCCTCTGAGCTCTGGCTCCCTGTTCCACTGCAACAATATATAGCTGGGTGAGAGGTGTGCTTTTAAGTGGCTGGGATTTACATCAGAACTGAGCATACAGGGCTCTGAGGCATGAGCAGAGTCATTGAAAGGTTAGAGCCACAGCCGGGGCTTTCGCATGAGATAAATGGGACAAGAACGCAGTTTTCAAAGATGCTTACATGAACAGAGTAAGCAATTCTGAGGGAAGAAACTGACAAAACACTTGAGATGTTTAATCCCCTATTCATCCAGAGAGTGTGGAAGAGGGACCATGAAATGTGAAATGCAATGTAGCTTCTTTTTTGTTGTTTATTTGTGTGTGTGAGAGAGGGAGGGTGGCGGGGGGGGGGGGAGGTCTCCAAGCCACTGAATGCTTCTCAAGAGCCACATTAGATTAGACAGCCAGGCTAAGTGCTTTCCATTGCAGGCGGCTGCTTAAAAACTTCTGCTTGCTGCCCAAACTCGCTGTGGCTCAAGTGACTGAGTGCATAAAGATGTCTGCTTCCTGGGTTTGGGTTGCATTGCCCTCCTCTTTCACAGTGCAATTTAATTTAGGCCGGAATCCACATCTTATATGGCTGACGGCTTCACAACATGACTTCATTTACTGGCAAATAAAAATGTGGAGATGCTTTGAGCGTCTGACATGATGTCTGACCTAAAGAGAATTATCGCCCGGCTCTGCTCTTCCCCTCAGCTCTGCCAAGCATTTTAGCATCTTTCAGTCCACGTTTTTGGTTTTCTGGCTCGCAACTTTGCTGTTTTTGTTCAGTTTCACCTCCCTCATATGATTGCTTTCACCCAAAGTAGCACAATTGAATAGGAGAGTTGCACCATTTGCATAGACTTCTTTTTTAAATGGAGAATGCAGAAGTGACACATTGTGGGGCAACAGACGGATCAAATATCTGAGCAGTTCCAGCACTGAGCCCCGTTCATTTTCAGTGTTTCCCAAACACACTCGCAGGCTTGTATCCAACAAGGTTGTTTCTCAGTTAATTCAGTCAGTTCACACATCGTCTGTTAGACAGTGCGTCAGTGACAGGTGATAAGATCAGCAGCATGAATGTGGATGATCACAGAAAGAGTATAACTGCAGACAGCTAATTATTTCATATGTTTTCCTGTTGAGGAGCTGACATGCGAAACCATGGCAGACTGCCTTTGACCTTGCAAGCCAGTTATCTACAAAGCATCCAAAAAGCAGCAAGGTATGTAACTGTCAGAAACAGCTCTCTGTACCCTCCAAAATAAGTTGAATCAATGCCTCCGAACAACAAAAACTGAACATTAGGACCTTCATGAAGGGAGGATTTACTGCAGGACTGTTAGACGACATTAGTTTTAGCTCTGTTTACTCACAATTGTATTAATGCTCACAGGCTTCACAGAAACATGCCAATATTGTATAGTTTAAGAGCAGTGGAGTGCAAACACCATACCCCAGACAGGCTCTCCTCCACATTTAGGCTAATACGTAATTATTGTATATGTGCCAGGCAATTAGGCTGAGCTACAGAGGCATTTACACAGCCTTCCTTTCAGCCACTAGTCTTGTGTGTGTGCATGCATGCAGTCCCAGTCCCAAGACTGCACGGCCTTGTGCTCCAGGGACAGAAGACCTCTTAATGAAAACAACCAGGGCACGTGGAATTGCACTCACGCTCTCTTGCACTCAAAACAGTTTTTTAGGCCAGTTGCTTGTGCATAACAGTTGTTTGATAGAACACAGTGACGGATTTCAGCCGCACACCACAACTCCTCATGTTTATGGCTCCCTGAGACTAATAACAGTGAAAATGTTCATTTTATTTCCCAGAGAACATGGATTGTAGAATAATGAGAACGTCACAGAAATGAGTGAAAGGTCTCACACTGGTGATTCGAGCTTCCTCCGAAAGAAGCACGTGTACACTGTTGCTTAGGAGACACTGTGATTGTTCAAAGTGTCCCTGAAGAAAGTTGGAATCGACAGTATTTAATTTCCTCTTTGAGGAGATGATAGAGAAGTGTTCAGCTCAGTCATGAATTCTGTTTTTATGAAGTTTGCGTTTTTGTTGACAGTTGGAAACGTGTGAATTATTACTGAGGTCATGGTTAAAGGTGGGGTTGTACTGAACTACATTATACTGAGAGGTGTTTCTAATTTTTTTGGTCCATCCTATTTACATACATGAGAGGTGCAAAAAATCATAATCACCTCTGAATATGATGCAGCTCAGTACATCACCACCGACACCTATGACCTCCATGTTAAAACATATAACTGCATTAACACCTCTGTAACAGCATAAAATACCCTGAACATTATAGGCAACATGAAGTAGAATTTATGGCCAAACTGGTGTATTGCATTACATTAAGTTGTACAGGTGTACTTAATAAAGAGGCCACAGCATGCAGAATGGATTGTTTCTGTGTAGTTTCTTTGTTATTAGGGAGATTGTTTGTCACCAGACCCATCCGCCTGGGGTTGCCTTGTGGTAACTGCTGACATGTTGCCAGGGATTAACCCCTGATTCCTGAGGGTGAGGCACACACCTCATGTCCACAATGTCTCAAGTTGAGGTGTTCAAATTCTTGGTTATTTTCAGCTCTGTCCTTCATTGGATTTGAAATGAAACAATCATTAAGAGTTGAAGTGCAGACCTTCAGCTTTAGTATCATAATATATAATTGAATTATTATTCATATTGAGTCATTATATGTAATGTAATTTGGTCATCAAATTCAAAGAATCTCCAACCCAGCACTAAATGTGACCATTTTATTTAAGTTTAAGGAACTTGTCCAATAACTTGTGGGCTTGTGATAGTGGCAGTCTGCCAAATGGTTATAATGACTACATGGTTCACTTGATGCATCTGAAAATACCCACAACCATAAGATGAGAGTTTGCACTTGAAGTCCATCACCATTACTTAATTTCAGATTCTGTGCTGGAGCACAGAGGCGAAATGAGTCATGAAAAAGCCCAAATACTGCAGGTGTGTACTCTCACTTCTGTCATCTCAACTTCAATCAAATGTACATTAAAAAAAAATAAAAAATACTTCCAGTACAGAGAGAGAAAGTTCTCATAACACAGAATGGCCCATTTCAGAATGATGTATTATATTACTGAATTAGAATTGTTCCTATATTAATACATACATTACTTTAATGTTTTTTAAACAATTTATATGGCTGGATAGCTTCATTATCTTATCCATAATATTACATCATAATTTATTTGCCATTTATATTTGTGTTATTAATCTGCATCTCTAAAGTAACTTCAGTTATCAAATAATTGTTGGGGAGTAAAAAGTACAATATTTACCTCTGAAATGTAATGGAGTAGAAAGTGGAAATACTCAAGTAAAGCACCTTAAGTTGCAGCACTTGATTAGTTCCTTTCCACTACTGTAAACGCATTCTTCAATATGGAAGCAGCCACTCTTATCTCCAAAATTAAACACAGAAAAACTGATTAATGCCTCTCTCCACAACTCCTCCTACATTGAATATAAGTGCAGCCAATGACAAACAGTAATCAATGCACATTATGAGCTAATATTGACTGAAAATTGCTGCAAATATCAGCACTCTCATTTCCCTCCATAGCAGGCAGCGGTTTCCAGCAAATAAGCTCTTCAAACCCACTGTGCACCACCAGCTGCCCAGCGCTAAGCAGCAAAGCTAGCAACCAGCTGGTGAACGTAGTGGAGCATTTAGCATCTTAAGAGTGAGACGTTTCTCTCTGGAGATGTTGGACACCAAGAAGAGAGATAACAGTAGAGTAAATGTTGTACTGACCTTTGCTCTGCACGTTAATCCAACTTTAAGTGAGCATGTTGATTCATGTTTGTTGGATGTGTTATTAATCCACAGTCTGCTGATAAATTAGCCATATACTTTACATTTTTAAGTCTGTGTTGTGTTCAAATCTTGTTTCTGCTTCCCCAAATTTGCCAAAAGAACAGTTATTACAGGTTTAATTTATAGTCTTGAAGCTTTAGAAATGCAGTGGTATAATTTCAAAGCTAAGAGGTCACCGCAGATTTAGGCAGGTTTAGCATTAAGGCACTGTATCTAACACAGAGAGCTGCTGACTTCATACTGCCAGCACTGGAGCGATAACTGAAGCCCCAAAAACATTATACATAACACACCAACAATAAATTACAAAATGGGTATCTGAAGAAATGATCATTTCATTAGTTTCATCAGCATAGGGAGGATCTGTGCAGAGGCAAAGGGCCGGCTATCCAAGCTAATGGATATTAGGAAGCTGTGTAATGGAGGAGGATGAGTGGGCGGACTCCACTGAATGTGGTAATTAGCCAAGGCAATTCACCAAGTTGAGCTGGATTCATGAAAGTGTTCAGACAAATGCTTTGCTTGACATTTAGCGTGAATGAGGACAATGCATGAGGCAAAGCCAACTCACAGAGCACATCCATAAGTTTTCAGAGTGCGGCCAAACACTCCACAGCCACTTGTGCGCAATGCCTCGGTGCACAGAACGGCTGCTCACAATATATCAGCAAGGAATAGTAGTCAAGTTTTCTTCTTGAAGCATTGTGATGAACCATGTCTTTTTTGTGTTTGATATTCATTTCTGTGCACCCTGATCAATAACCAGCTAACCGGAGGTTGTAAACAAAAGTGCAGTACTTTTAGGATAACATCATGTTTTAGTAATGTGTCTCCTCATATTAACAGATTCTGATGGTACATTTTGTTTTGATTTGCCGTCTCTAGTGTTTGTGGCAGTTAAAGGACAGTGTCAGATTGCAGTTTGCCTCCCTTCATTGTCTATTGTTAGGTTTTCCAGGAATGACAGCCACCTTGTTATACCCATAAACCCTTGTGTTTTCAAGGTTGCCTCCCATAGCTGCTTCAGGTTAGGTTCTCCTAATGAACTCCTCACTCACAGAGGAGGAGCGAGACTCAATTATTCAGGCATCTCTGGGTGGTTAATTGGTGCTCCAATGACATTTTTTTCAGCTGTCCGGAGTTTGAAGCATTCACCTGTTGCTCCTCTGATTCTAATAATTGAAGCTGCAGATTCATCCAGGCATGTAATGACGGTCGACACTTAATTAAAGATAAGATAGGACTATGTTTAAGCTCGTCTTCGTTCAGCTGTCACTCGCTTTATTTTCCTGATTGATTTTCCCTTTGAAGCTCATGTATTTCATGCCAACATCCCCCGCCCAGCCCGCTGATGAAGACATATCTCTGACACAGGGAGAAGCTGCGGGGCTCTTGTTTAATCATACTATGGTCGGCTGATGTCATTCAAGGGGTGAATTAGTGCGACACAAAGGCGCTCTGGAGACAGGTCTCCAAAGCTTTGTGAAGTCTCTGAGGCAAAGGCGGACATGAAAAGGCTCTGGAGGAAGACGTCGTCAGCTTTAATATGCTTTTTTGCTCCACTCGTCACGCGCTGTGACAACATGTGTAGTTAGCGGGAACAAAAGCCTGAGGTAGAAATCTTTCTCTTCCTGTAAGATGAAAGCTAAACGCAGCAACAAGTGGATGTCCTCTGCTCTCACTTTCAGACCTAATTAGAGACAAGAGACTGTAAGTTATGAGGATTATCATTTTATGGCAAAATTTCTACAGGTCCAGCTCTGGCATATTAACAACTGTATTTTTATTTATTGTCGTTACAATGCTTGGTATAATCATATTCAGATTATTTGGGGTATAAGCTGTGAGTGAAATGAAAAGATTGATACCAACTTCATGTCTGTGGTTGCAGTCAGGACATGGTTAGCCTTTAGCTGGTCAGTTTACTAAGTAACACAATGTATTTCTTTTAATGGATTATGTACATAAACAGAAATGTTTCATGATTTTAGGGGCAGTTCTGTGGTCTAACTATTCCTCGATCAACAGTTTATCCACGAGCCCAGTACTTGTGAGCAGCATCTGCAGTTACGCTGTGGGTAGCCAGATCCTGTTGGTGAGGGCACACAGACATAATGGTGCCAAACCTGGGGACAACACTATTGGAATTCCTCCATCTGTTGCCAACTTGGCCATTTTCGCGATTTAATAACCTTAAAGACCTTTTTTTTGTGACTTTTCTTCAAAAACAGAGTTTAGCAATAACTCTAACAACTTTATGGACAGACATTAGCAAGTCTTGAAGAAGTCAACCAGAGACATGAATGAGCTGTGAACATCAGTCAATAATCGCCACTGTTTATCCATTGATACACGCGCACACACACACACACACACACACACACACACACACACACACACACACATTATAGTATATGCATATATACACATATGAGAGAGACAGAATCTTTTATAGACATACAAATTGATTTGTAATGATATTATTTGAATTAGCACAAGCTATTTTCCAGTGACTTTTGGAGTAGATAGCTACTTTCCATTGAAACCAGTTGACTGGTCGCTGCACCCAGTCTGTAGCACAAAACTAAAATGACAATTTCCTGTTTTTACATGACTGTTCATGTGAATTAAACATTGAGCTTTAGAGTTGTTGCTAGCCTTTTTTCTTTTTTTTTTTTCCACTGGACAGCGTCAGGCAAGCTGTTTCCCCTTGTTTCCAGTGTTTTGCTAGGCTAAGCTAACCATGCCCCGGCTCCATTAATGCAAAGACATGAGACGTTGATCTTCTCATCTCTAACAAAGAAAGTGAATATGTGTATTTCCCAAAATGTTTAACTAGTCCCAGTTTTCCCTTCGGCAGTAACACATTTTCAGTTGTAATTCATGGTACAGTGTTGGTGTATGGTGCACAGAATCTATGCCCTGTCACATCAAAGTTGTTAACATGATGCTCAATATTTCAGGCTCCCAATTGTTTATTGGTCAGCTGGTCCAGATAAGGTTTGGGTAAACAAGCCTTTAACTGTACAGATTATGGCTTCATGGCTACAATTTGCATAATCATCATGTTATATAACAATAATGAGCTTATTTCACATTCATTTGAGCTTATTTCATATTCATTTTTGGAAGCAGGTCAATTAAAAGCAACTGCATGGTTAGAGTATCTGTGGGATACAGAGCTGAAGCTCAAATCCTTAAAAGACTACTCATTTAAAGATGTGTGAATGTATAGCTTTTCTTCTCATTTTCATGTTGTATATGCACTGTCAATTATCGCATACATTTGGGAGAACGTGAATCTCGTGTGGCTATGAAGGAATGCATGCTGCAGAAACAGTGAGGGGCTACACAATAATCTGGTATTCCAGTGAATGTAGAGGAAGCCTCGTTGTCCCTGAGCCTTCGCCTCTGTCTCTGTCACGATGATTTACAATAAAGCCCAGGAAGACTCCGCATGTGGGCTGCTGCATCAACATAATCTGAATTCTACTGTAGCAGCTGTACAGCATTCACATCCCCAAGGCTGTTGTGAAAAAGAAAAGGAATCCTGAGACTGGAGTTCCTTCATTTTAGAGTTATGTGTCTTATATAATGCCATAATCATGAAAATCTGCTCAGCGTGTGATGGTTTTAACATTTGTTGTGCGGCGAGACAGAGTGAGATCATGCTATTTTTCTCCACAGGAGCCATAATATCTGATATTACATCACTGTCTTTATTTCATTTTTCTAAAATTGTAATTTGATCGTGTCTTACCTCCAAAATTCAGAGATGACTTGTGTAACCTCTGTGTGAATGGCCATGGTTGCTAAATGATTCTGACGCTGACTGCTGCTGCTTTCGCTGCATAAAATGAATCCAATCTAATAAATGTCAGGACGTCTTTCAACAAACTAAATATGAGGAACCAGATATGAGTTTGGACTTTCTGGATCATTTAAATTAAAAGTGAGTCTGTAAATAAGCCAAAGAAAGTAATTTTTGATTAGTGCGTGAACTCACCCTCTCCTCTTCCTCCCTGAGGTCTGGCATGGTGCTGACACACAGCGTCACAGCAGTAATGGCTACAAATAACACTGACAGACAGGCGAAGATCTTCCCTGGCAGGCCAGAGTGGGGGTTCTCCACCATGTCCCTCAGTCTTCGCATGCAGCCCCCTGTATGGGTCTCTTCCTGTGGCCCCACTCCAGGAGGCTGCTGGCTATCTTCACAGGACTGTGGCGAGGCGAGCTCGGCATCCTCCTCCTCGAGCCTCTGCTGCTCCTTGTACTCCTCCTGCCTGAGCCGCAGCTTCCTGAGGCAGCACCAGTCCAGGTTGTTCTCCTCCACCCCCCAGTACAGCAGCTCCTCCTGGAAGGACAGGGCGCACATCTCCCTCAGCAGCCGCAGCTTCCCTGCTGCCAAGAAAGTGACAATTGTGCGGAAAGCTAACGGACTTCGGTCGAAGAAATACTCGTTGCGGCTGCCGTCATAGTCATCGCATACGTCCATGATTTCGGCCTCGTTGCTGCAGCTGCGCAGCTTGCCCAGCCTTGTCAGGGGGAACTCCTCCAGCGTGGACCAGGGGATGCGGTATTTGATCCCCCCCACGTTAATAATGGCTGCCCCGTCAGACAGACCAATCTCATCTCCATCCTGTTGGCGGGGCTGAGGCTGGAGCAGGAGCTGGGCTCGCTTGTAGAACAAACCCTTGTTGGAGGTGACCTCGTGTGGGTTCTCCACACGGTTGAAGCGGAAGGTGGTGAACTGGTGTTCAGAGCTGCCTGCCAGGAAGGCCACCTCCTGGTACATCACTGCCACTCTGCTGGGGGACCCTGTCCTGCACAATGCGATGGGAGAGAGGCTTCACAGGGTGTGTGAGGTGACTTGGAGTATGTCACCCATTCAGCAATACGGCATGTCTCTGTGGGACAAAAAAGACAAGCCACCAATGAACCAGTGTCTATAGAGACATTTCACAATGACAAGGCTCCTACTCTCTATTAAACAATCCAGACAGTCAGTCCATGAAAGGTCTAAAGGCATCAGTATGCCTCAGACAACACGCTTGTTGGATGGCTGAACAATGTCTGATACCCCATCTTTATGATGTAGGAATTGAGGCTGCATCCAACATTTTTTTTTACTTTACATAGTGTGTGGAGGTGAGGAAGTAAGCAGGGTTTGAGCCTCTCTTTCAAGCTCTACTGTATCTCATCCCTCTCTCATGGCCTGGTCACAATGTTGGTCAGCATTTAAAACACATAAATTCATTCCAAGTGATACCAATACCAATACCAATCAGCTTGATTGGTGCATTTGTCAATGCACGTGATAGCTCTGACTGTTGTAAATACTCTTGCCTTAAGATGTGGTCACACGAAGTAGTTCATTCTGAGCATATGCCGGCCTTAACTGTGACTTCAGTATCGTACTGTCAGGCTGTGTGAGGAAACCCAATCAAACACAGTAACAACATGTTGTCTTCACACAGGAAAACTAGGTAAACTGCGTTGAAGTGATCCACAGCATCCAAACATCTTGGCTTTTAACTACGTTTTTTGCTCGGCTGAAAACAGAACACTGTTCCCACAAGCCAAAACAGTCAACTTCTCAGGAGTCTAATGACAGTGGGAGCTCAAAGAAAAACAACTCAATGCAAAGCTGCGGCCCGAACCCAATGCAGGGAAACTAATAATGTTGTTTTTCCATTTACTGCATCACCAGGCTCGAGAATGAGACAATTTAAAGCACTGTGTAACAAACTGTGGGAAACACCAAAATATTGACCTAATTACAACACAATGAGCCAGATATAGTGTGAACACATTTGAAGTAAACATACTCCGTGTTCAGTGTTTAACATATGTGGTAATGGTTTATTCATTTTTCAGTTCATATGAACACACAGCTTCTGTAAAGATGCACTGCTCAAACCACGCTTTCCTGTCGACATGGAAAATGTAATTTATTCTGACGATCAAACAACTACTGTCAGCTCTTCTTAGAGTGAGGCTGTCCACTTTCCAAAATGAATGTCATAACATGCACAGCCATCAACCGAATGCACTTGGTTACATTCTACATACATGCTGAATGAAGTATTTATGTGATAAAGGACAAGGAGTTGGAAGGAGTTTCTGTGTGATTTATGTACTTTTGCTGTTAGCGGTGAAAGCATTTCAGACATATTGATGGCAACGACAGAAAAATGTATAAAAGACACCAGGAGATAACACAAGGAGAAAGGGAGAAACTTCAGAGAGAAATGAAACGATTTCCCCTTGGATGCATTTAATGGTACTGTCAGAGTGAAATGAAGGAGAGAGAATAATGTAGAACAGCTGATCACACTCTCTATGCTCATGTATTTATTTTATTTATGGATGACATTCTGTTTTTCCCGTGCAGAAAGTCTGTCCAGTTTTGGTGATTGTAAGATGGGTTTACATGCTAATGCTCACATTAATAAATCATTTACACAAACTACATTTTATGTTATGTTCTCAAACATCCAGAACCTCTTTGCTTCTATTTTGAGTGATTGAGAATTGGCCTTAAATATAACAATATCAAATCAGCATCTATGTACATATATGCATGTTGTATTGGGGGTCAGGCGGCTCTGGGTGCCATTGAAGGGATGTCCTGGTTGATCAAAGTTCTGCTCTAGAGGCACAGCAAACATTGCCTTTTAACCTTTCAAAATGAGGTTGGAATCCAAAAAAGCTAGATCAAAAAAGCTGATGATCAAGCAAAAAAAGGCTTATGTAATTTACAAGATTTTGACTTGATCGAGACAGTGACGTCCAGCTGCCTGCTGTTTTTGCTGAATCAGATCACTCTCTGATCAAACAATAAAATGTGTGACATCTAAAAGCTATTCAGATTCAATTACACCTTATTTGAAGCCATGTTGTCTTAACAAGCTGAGACATTTCTTGTTTTATTTAACATGGGCATCTGGACGCAAAATCCAGAGAACTCAGGCTGCAAGTATAGCAACATGCCAGGGTTGCTTTGCCCACTAAGGATGGTTGTAGAGGACCTGAGGCAGTGGAGTCGATGTAGGGAGGCCGGGCACATCATCACAACAAATTAAGAGTGAGACCCCTCCAGCTATCCTCAGAGTTTGCTCCTCTATTGTGAGACCAATCATTTTGAAACTGGCCGCTCTCCGAGGGAGGGGGTCAAAGAGCAGCACCTCTACAGCGACTCAGCAAAGTGCCTCTGACAGGAGCAGTTTATTGAGCGTGACACTGCACCCCATGGCTTCAGGAGCACACAGAGAATGAATTCAAGCTATAGTGGAGGAGCTCCACATAGGGGCAACGTGTCAAATAAGGCTCATTGAGTCATGGAAATTGCAAGATTAAGCCTTTAGCATCAGGACTGTGGTCTACAAAAGTGTGTTTGGTTTAGTATGTTTAATCCTCATTGAGGGAATTGTTTGACATTGTGGGAAATTTGCGTATTGCACTTAAAGGGACACTCGAGGTTGCAAGCAAAGTCTGATATATTGCCTCTAGTGATGTCACTCAAGTCAGTGTCGGCTGAGGCAGAAGAGTTTGAAAATGAGAGAAATCTGGGAATGTGGAGTGACCAGACTGCTGTAGCCCACTCATCATCTCTGCTTGAGGCTAGCAGCTTAAGGCTACATTGGCTGCTGCTAGCACAACACACCCGCATCTCCAACTGAACTGTCTTTGGTTGAGTTGCATGTTGGGTAATGTAGGTACCAGATTTTGACAAAGAAGGAGAATACACGGACAGGTGCAACAGGAGAGTGAGGTACAGTCCTGAGAAGAGGTCTAAGATGGCCAAATAACTGAAAACACATGAGGTTGGGCCGTGGGGGTGTAGAATCTTAAAGTCTCAACTTCAATTTTTCATCGGAAGGCACAATTTTGTAAATAAGAGGGCTATATTATGCATATGTTACTTCATCCTGTTCCTACAGTTATTTAGGAATGTATAAACATACAGTAAAAATGTACTTAATGTCGCATCTAAAATGATACTTTCTGAAATACCTGAAACGTTTCTTCTCACGCCCTCGGATCTATCGTCAGACAGCATGTGGGGAAGGGGGGACGCTGCAGCAAGTCAGTAAAAAACAAATACAAGCAGGGCTTTGATACGCGAAAACAAATCTCCTAATGTATCAAACCAGGCCTTTAATGCAACAATTTACCAATTACATGTGATTCTGAGTGAAAAATTGCTTTCATTTCAAGTACTTCACATCCCTCTCATCCTCATTACACAGTGAGTACAACATATGAGGTCATGTTCTTTCCTTTCATCCTCAACACCAGAGGCTTTTGTGACCTCTGTGTGCTTCTGTTTCACATGCTGAATCCGGATCTGCAACAAAAGCGTCAATTAAAAACCTTCCCTAATGCCTGTTTCCTTTTCATGAAGCTGGGGGTTAAAGATGCTTCCAAGGTGGATTTAGAGTCACCTCTCTCTCTCCTTCCATCTTCAGGAATATTGGGCTACCTTAAGATTATGAAGTACTGTTGGACTCTGCATTGCTCTTTTGCCACCAGTTGCTCATGCAAATATAATTTACATGCCTCTTTGCATAAATCTGCAGCTAATGCATCACTGATACGTCTGCAACCCACATCCACTCCATCTTCATCTGCATGAAAGGCCTGAAGCAGAAGTGTAATTTGGGTCACCGAGATCTTGAATGACACTAAACTACCACCTGACCTGCTGCTAAATCAGACTGATTGGCTCTCCTCAGAGCGACTTTTGTCAGTGACAGCCTGCACTCAAAAATATGAGGACAATTAAGTTTCTTGCAAGCAGCACAGCAATCAGCAGCGAGAGAACGATTTTTATAATCTAGAGTGACGCAAAACGTCTCTCTTGAACTGCAATAATCATGGAAGGAGTACTTCTCAGAACATAATCACATACATAATAGTCAGAGGGACAGAGATGGAGAGCACATTTTAGATTGTGAATCAAAGGAACTGATGATTTTGTAGACCAGCCGGGTTTCTGTCTCACTGAAAAGACCCTTTATTATTGATTCTGGTGGAATGTGCTAAATCAAAATGAGCCATGTTGCCATCCATTATTCCTTTACTAAGAGGAGTGTGCAATTCATCTTTTAAGTTAACTCCTTCAGTGCTTTCTGTATGTATATTTAATTGCTGAAATGTTTAAGTTATAATAGTGTGATGTGCTGGAGGTCCTGATTTTGACCCGCTGCTGTTGCAGATATTTAGCACAAAAAAAGATTAAGGCTTGGTAAGCTATAAAAGAAGGGTCAGATCTGGACACAAAAACAGCTTAGTTAGGTTCTAGGAATCATGATTTAGGTTAAAATTAGTACTTTGGTATAGTTAGGGGCCTTTAATTGTCACAGTTACAATGCAGGGTGCTGTGACTTGAACATAACCGCTGTTGTTTGGGGGAATTCGCTCAAATCACTGATGCCGTGTTTCTCAGGTTTCTCTGGACGTACTAAGAATGCATGAAGTCAGTTTTAAGGAAAAAGATAGCCTCCTCACTTTTGCATGGACCCACCCGAAACTGCTGAAGACTTCACAACTCAACGCTCAGTCTATCACGCTTGACATCAGCACTGCTCTTCAGAAGTTTCAGAAGTACCGTGACAATCTCTAATTGAAAATAAAATCTGCGCGCTGAGCCTGACAATCAGTGTCAGTTGATTCAAAGGCGTGGATTTAACATTGTGTGAGACAGGGACAGGGAGATAATGGGCTGAATAAATTGCTGGAAGGGATAGGAGCTATTTGACAGAGAGGCTGAAAGCGGAGAATGTGATGTTTTGCATGGAAGCGGTTATTAGGACGAAGAGTTTAGAGATCACAGCAAAATACAAAGAAGTAGAACAACAGACGCCTACTTGCAAACACATGAAGAGCGTGGCACATCTCCCCTCTCTCTTCGCTTTTCTCTGTTTTACGCTCTCATTATGTTCCAATGCATAAACAAAAAGTAGAGCACTGGCTTCATATCTTGAGCCTGCAGGTTCTCTGCCCGGCAAACACTTTGCTCCCATCAGCTCACCTTCAGCTACAGAGGAGGAATAATGTGTGAAATAAGCTGCTGTAGTATTTGGTTGCGAGGCAAAGCTGATGCACAGCATGCTGAAAACCACAGCGATACAGAAAAAGGCTGCCATATTCGGCGCAATCTGTTCTCATTAGTTTGTTCTCTGTGGTTCCAAGGGCCCACCGGTGTGTGCTTTGATATTTGAATTCACTGCGCAGGAGAGACACGAGCATTCGTCTCTACACATCAACAGGTTAATGATCCCGGCACAGGGAGGCAGTGACATGTACATATGGACAATCCATACAAGAGAGCAAGAGGGAGGTTATCGTGGAAAAGCACCACAGCTGTTAATAAAGCTAGTTTAGTTAAGATGAAACACCTTCACTCAAATTTAGACAGACAAATCCAACTATCTGGTGTTCCAGAGGTATGCTCTGTCTGATGAGGGGAAGCCGCTCTGACACTGCTCTTCCCCAGACAGGATCACATTTAAAGTAGAACCGTGTTGGGAGTCAAAAAACTGAACATAAAGCAAAGATGATGACAGGAGTTCATTCAAGAGACATCCCGGAATGAAAGGAACAACCTATAGTAAAACGGTAATGCTCCCCATAGTACAAGTGTAACGCAATATGAGGTGGAAATAACATTAAATACCACAAGGACACCTCTGGAAGCACTCAGGGTCCATTCAGGAACATTACAGGACTGTTACAATAAGAGGGAAAACCATCAGGAGCTAATAGTAATGCATAAAAAATACCGTGAGGACATTATAAAAACATTAATGGAGAGCCATTAGCCCCTGCTGGTTTCCCCTGTAGGGAAATCAATGGGATATTACAAAGAAATTGAAGAAGTTTGTCCCATGTATGAAGCAGAAATAGACCGAGCTTCTCCTAGAAAAGACTTGGATCCAGTGTGCGTAATGTTTTCCTCAAGGCTCCGAGCGTATTCATTCATTTCGACCTCTGTGTGGCCTTACCAAAGCAACAAAAACAAGCAGTGGTGAAAGAAATGTACAGTTTCTAGACTTACCCAGAGTGTTGTTGAGCTCGTGTCCATCTGTTTCAGCTCGCTCGCGCGCTCGCAGCCCTCAACATGCAGCATGCCTTTAAGTTTTCCACGCATACGGTCCGGGACATAGTGGTTCAATTAAAACTGAGCTCAGTTTCTGCAGCGCTCACGTGTCGCACGGAGTTTGAATTGTTCCTCTTGACGGTTTCAACATTTGAGCACGTTTGATTTTGAGCCGCTCGTCCGGCAAGTGCCAAAAGAATTATTTTGTCCAGAAGACACGCCGAGGAGGCAGACGTGGTACTCCACATCAACACAGACTCCGTCAGACTGGTCCTCTCTCCTTCCGAGGCGACGTCGCAGATGTTGTAGGTGTGTGTGTATGTGTGTGTCTGTGTGTATGTGTGGCTCAGAGCAGGTGAAAGGCTGTTTCCAGCTCACTGGTGGTCACAGCGCTCAGACTCCTCAGGTGCGTCCGGAGCTGCGCGCTCCGCGGTGCGCTGCGCTCTGCCAAACTGCGTCTGTGGGAAACCACGAAGTGCTTCAGAGCGATCTCACAGCGTCAGGGGGAGCGTTTCTTCTGTATGTCTTCTCACTGCCGGCAGACTCTTCATTATTTTGCTCCCCTCGTGAATTATTTGGACTGTGTTTTCCTCATCGCATTCATCATCTGGCACCAAAATCTGCTTATAAAAATATGTCTGGGTTGTAAAGTTTATCAGTGGCATACGGCTGATGTTTATGTAGGTCATTTTAGCTCAGCTTAATGTTCATTTTTTCATTTTTAAGTCATTTTTAATAAAATATAGACATCAAATCCATTTGCTTTGATGATTTTTTGCTCTTCAAGATGAATTTTTGGAGAGATTCACAGCTTCCCAGAGTCTAATAGGCTGGGCCATGCACAGTGTGTCAGTGGGGTTAACACTGTGGCTGAGGCATGTGCCACACTGGACACAGATCCACAGGCACAGCTGAAACAGTAGGTGTGGCGTTGCAGGCCAGCAGCAGGCTGCAGCTGAAAGCCTGTCTTACTGGCTGGAGCTTCTCTTTAATTTCAGCCCGGTCTGTCAACACGACGTCAGCTCGTATTGAAAATGAGAGACAGCAGAGAGAATAATAGCAGGAGTCTGATTGATGCCAAAGTAAACAGTGCTGATGGCAGTAGAAGCATCCATTTGCAGGGTATCTGGTTTTGTTAAATGACTGCTAACAGCTTGGGGTGAAAGCTGCAAATGTGGTGACATAAAAAAATGGCAAATGCAGATTTTAAATCCAACTGTAACAACGATTTTTAAAAATAGAAAAAAAAATAGAATCAAGGACAAGTTATTGTTTTTAGGGACTGCATGTTGCTTTCAGAAAAAACACCTATCAGCAGCATGTTATGATGTGAAACTCATTCATAATTCATGCTAACCCATTCATCATACTGAAGTGTCCTTGAGCAAAAAAGCAAACACCCTCCAGCTCTGGAGGTGCTGCTGTGTGGCTGTGAGGTTGACCTCTGACCTTCCCGTAAAAAAGCAATGGAAAAAAAGGATTTCCCATCAGAGAAAAAAATCAAACTTTTATTGACTGAACTCATTTTTTAACAAAATCAGTCAGCATTTAAAGTGCAGAGTCACCATGCAGCATGGCCCTAATGCACTTTATCATAGGTGTTTCTCAGTTCTGGTCAGGTGTGGTGGAGGAGGGAAACATCTAAAACATGCAGGGCAGGGGTCCCCGAGGACCGGAATTGAGAGCAGACAATACCACAACAATAATGGTTACAAATTAAAATAAAACTGCCATATTAAAAAAAAAACATTGTTAAGGGGATGTTTGAATATAATACGAATAAAGATGAAATAAAACTACCATAAAACGTCAGTGTTAAAGGGGTGCAATAAATAATAAAATGAAGCCCACTGATTTTTTGTTAACTGAAGGATTGACCAGCATCTAAAAGGGTGTGACGGTGTCGTATATGGTGTAATTAGCTCAGATAAGTAAGGTGGTGCAAGTTTTTGTGAAAAGAAATGCTAACCAGTGAAGAGAGGCTGGGGTGGGTGTAGTTTGATCAATTGCTTTAGATTCTAGCTGCAGCTGAAAACCTCTAGAAGCACAACTATGAATACCAGAGAAAAGGGCATCACATTAATTAAAACCGGAAGATACAGATGCATGGATTATGGCTTCAGCATCACGCAGTGTTAAAACAGCTTGACTTTTAGCAATATTACGAAGACAGAAAATGCTGTCTTGTTATAGCTTACACATGAGACTGGAAGGTCAGACGAGAATCCAAAATCACTCCAAGGTTTTTGATGGTTAAGCTGTCTGAAATAATACAGCCGTCAGTGCTGACACTCAAATTTGTGGGAAAAGTCATTTGTATTTGCAAATAATGTCAATGGGAAGCATAAAGACAGAAAAAAAAGCACAGGGCCATAATATACAATGCATAATACAATGCAATGCGACATAAACTGATACAATCTCACCCTGTTGAGTATGCACCTGCCCTTCAAACTTGATGCTTGTACTTTGTAAATTGTCTTCTGTTGAAACTGACTTGTCTTTTAGTCCAAACTGTCACAACTTTGGATTACAACAGAAGTTATTTTCTCACTCGACAAAACTCCAACAACAGAGTTCAGAGGACATTATACAAGTATTTTTACAGACTGAGTAGCACTCTGAGTGACTGGTGAACTGACATATGTTAATTAAACGGAGAACCCCATTAAACTCAACAGAAACTCCCAGCATGCCCTAAATCTGAGCACATCTGCCTCAACTGTATCATTACATCAAGGCCTATAGCACAATTGGACACAATGATGTATGTGTCATTAGTATACTTCAAGTAAAGCACCTGCAGCAACCTGTGTGGAGTGTAACTTGGGTAGTGGGAATTGGCCAGCTGCATTTCCCATTAGCTTACATTCATCATACATTAGAATGTTCATCATCATCATGAGAAGTGACCTTAAATAACTTTTACTGCGTCAATTACAGGAAAATGACAAAAGCTACAAAACAATGTCTGTTATGCAGCAATGTCCTATCCAAAGTTTGTTAACAGTACTGTAGCCATCATAAGATAATGGTCATACCAGTCCAAGTAGGACTGTAGCAGCAAAAATCCCGGGTGTACTGATTTAACCAAGAGTGTGCTTCATTAGTTATGAAATCAACTTTTCAAGTACTTTTTAATGTGAAATATTGTACTTCTTATTTTTCATTTGATAAGTTGAGTTACTAGTTACTTTACAGATTCAAATTATTAACATAAAATATGATCACCCAATAAAATATATTATTATTAGTAGCAGTTTTAGTATTATTATTAGATGTTGTATATTACACACAGAGGATATGACGACTGGCTCCAGCAATAAAATTATATGTGTGTTAATCCATCAAATTATAGATTATAATCGGATAACATAATATATGTTATTCTCAATGGGCCATTTCGCACAATGAGTACATTTACTTTTGGTACTTTAAGCACATTTTTACCTTTGCACTTTTACTTCAGTTAAGTTTTGAATACAGGACTCTGAGTGCTTTTGCTCACACACACTTTAAACTCATGCACTGTTTTTAATTTTCAGTGAGGATATTCCTTGTAAAATATAGATTAAACAAATGAAGAACCACAGAAAGTATCAAGTCTGGAGCTTAGCAGAACAAACATGTTGAATCCTGCACCATCTGTAGGGTAATCCTGAGTGGAAATATCCTTATACAAGTGAAAATTAACCCAATGAGGAGACTTTGGGGAGAAACGACCATAAAGATTTGATAGTAAGAGATCCTTTAAATTTGAGGAAAGTTAATTGGACTTTTTAATGGAGAGGGGATACTCACACTGTCAGCAAAAAAGAAACCCTTTAGAAGTCCCCTCTAGGAGTTACGAACTCCGCAAGTATATTCATCTCTTTGTTTGTGTCTCTGGGTGTTTCTACAGTTAATTCTAGCTCACATTAAGGTAAGAGATCCTCCCAGGCTGCTTTTGTTGGCCGACAGACATTATTAATCTGCCATTCGTTCCCTTGTACTCATCGCTCTCACAAGCCAGACTCCAGACTCTTCCTGTCCCAGCATGTGAACTGATTATTCTCAGTTCACCTCTCTTGACAAAATGAAACTGGAAGTTTGTTATGTAAAATCATATTTAATTTAGTCAGGCCGCTACAGTAGCTTTTTATTCATTACATGAAACGCTTACTCATAGTATATATTCAAGGTGGGCAAAAAAAACATCAACACAATGAGATTACAGTCTGAAGTTTAAGCAACTGTAAGTTACACTGATGCAGCTTTTAGCCACTCTCCAAAGCTCCTGACATTGATTAATTACCATGCTCCAAATACGCTGCATCAGCCACATGGGTACATATTTGACTTCCTCAGCTTGCCCCCACCCACCCACCCTCTATGGGGGGACGAAGTGAAAGGGCCGTGAGTAACGAGCTGCTAAGCGATTATGGTCACATGCTTCCAGCTTTGCGTCCTCTCAGGCCTGAAGCTGAACTGGAGCAAGAGAAGAGCCCAAAAAAACACAAGGCTTTGTTTTCCCCACAAAACAGGACTAAGAACTGTGGGTTAATGAGGCTTGTTCCCACTATGTGCACAAAAACGATTCTTGCTCTTTAAGGATCATTAGCTGTTTTTGTTTAAGGGCCACAGAGGGCTGCTCATGCTGGAGTCATTAAATGGTCAGTGTCAATGGTCCTCAACCTTTTTTGCATCCCTACAGCCCTGTCAGATGAACTCAACGCCGCCTTTCATGGTCCAAATGTGTTAATTTGAATTTTAGATTAATTACACAAGTTATTATAATATTGTTTTCCTACAGCTGAAATGTCAATTTATTTGCAACGTGTCATCGTCTTGACCTTCATCGTGCAAAAGGAACATGGTCTAGCACTGATGTGTTGCCACTAAATGTTTTCGTTGTGTGCAGAAGGGTTAGGGTTAGGGCTAGCTAAATGTTAGCTATCTTCCATTCATACCTATGAAATTCCTTGAATTATTTCATAATTTATTCATTACTTTTAAGCTATTTACTTTAACCATTTACTGATTATTGTTAGCTTTCGCCAACTATTTCAATTATTTATCCATTATTTTTAACTACTGTCACTATTTCAACAACTGAATCTAATTATGGGTAATAGTTTGAACTGTTTATTCATTTTAACATCAGCATAACTTTTCCACTTGCTGTTCAAACACTCAATCTCAGCACTAGCGTTCAGATGCTCGAGATGAAATTGTAATGCTTGTACCTCATGGAGTGGAAGTACACCTGGTTGGGAATCACTCCGACCCAAAATGCTACTAATGAAAACTCATGAACTTTATGGTTTGTTGTTGCCATCCAAACTGCTGAAAGCAGGTTAGTGTTTTTAATAATAGTGCTGTTTTCCCTCACAGGATTGATTAAATATTGTTTGTGAAGGCTTTCATTAGGTCCTGCTGGGAATATTGATCCACTTTCTCTGCACAGTAGGTTCTTTTTCAAGGGCACAGCAGCTCTACCTGAGTAAACACATGCAGCCTCCATGCACAATGTAAATTATGAATCAGTTAATACCAGGTTTGGCCTCATGATTATGACCTGCAGTAATAATGAGATGCTCACCTCGTGGAAGATCTCATCATGACCTGAGGCCGGCAGAGAGGGCTTCAATATTAATGACACGAGCTGTTGATGTGTCTGCCTGTCAGTCCTCTGGGGCTCATCTCACAGCTTGTTGATCAGGTGGAGCACAGACCTTGAAAGAAAAAGAATGAGCTCAAAGTCTGAAACAGACTTGTCCTTGTGTATTGTCAGTAAAGTTGCTGATGTTGTCAAAATTCACAGATTAAGTAAGTCTGGTTTAAGGTTTGTTTCTGGGGTCATTTGGTCCTTTAGCTTGGTGTGTTTGGGTCAAATGAAATCAACTAAATTGGACTATGATGGAACCAGAAAACAAAAGTAATTTCAGAGACACAATGAGAAGTCTAAAACATCTTCTTCCTCCAGGAGAACCGCTGAGCTGTTTGCAAGGAGTGGGTGGCACTAACAGTGGAAGTGACCCCAAAACACATTTCTGGGTATAAAAACATCTGACTGTGTTCTTTCTTTGGAAAGTCGATGACAAAGAGTTCTATAGTGTGTGGTCAGAGTTAGACTGCAGTCTGAGTTCTTTCACCTATGTCTATCTCAGCTGGATGACTTCTTGATATTGTTGTGGCATAAAATGTGTTGAAAAAAATGTGGAACAGTGGTGGGCCACGTTCTAATGATGCGGATTCATTTGAAATCTGGAAAGAATCATTTGATACCTGGCTTGAATGATGATTTTCTTAATACACCAAGGTGTTAAACAATGTTTCAGGATTGATTTTACACATTTATTTAAATCTACGTTATATTGCCCAGTAGTGCCAAAACTTTCTCGAGTTGACCCAATCTGGTTTTATTTACATTTCATTACTTTAACTTACCAAGTAGCCTGATGGAAGTTAGAGCACATCAACTTTCTGAAGTGTAAAAAACACGCTAAGGTTGGTTAAAAACACTTTTTTTTCCCCACTTCTCTGTCTCAGAATGTGACTGGATGAAAGGATCATGACTGTAATTAAGGTATCAGAAAGTCGAACTAAATCATGACAAACATTTTGAGAAACACACAAATTTGCTTTCTTGCTGAGAGTAGATGAGAAGATTGATAAGATAAGATAAGATAAGATAAGATAAGATAAGATAAGACTTTATTGATCCCACACCAGGGAAATTAAGTCATTACAGCCAGCAAGCGTTGAAAAAAGCATAGTATAAAGGATACAGAATTAAAAAAATCAATATGTATATTTACATTATGTACAGATTATAAAAAATACTAATATTCTTATGAGAAAAACTATGGGAGTTATGAGAGTTTTTTTGTTTTGATGCCACTCTTGTATGTGTACTCAAAAACAAGCAGCCAGCTAGCTTAGCTTAACATAAAGATCCTGAAGTCTCCACTTGTTGCCTGGCAACCACACACTGATTAGACTCCAGGAAGTTAGTGTGCTCAGCCAAGCAACAGACAGGCATGAAACTGCCAGTAAAACCGCAACACATTGATTTTATGGCTCTTTTTTGTAGAGATAAGAAATATAATGTATTAATAAGTGTGTTGACAAGGTGCTGAAAGGCAGATATTGATAGCTTTGGACAGAGCCAGGCAAGCTGTTTGTCTATGTTCCAGTCTTTGAGCTAAGTTAAGTTAAGCTAACTGGTTGCTGGCAGTAGCTTTATATTTAATGGTCAGGCATGTCAACTAAAGCATTAATTCACTGTTATTTCCCGCAATAATGAATGAATGCATTTATCTTTCTTCCTGTTAATCCTTGTTGGTGCAACTTACATCCAAACTACATTATAAGTGCTAATGTAATGTGACTCAGGTAATTAATGCAAAGTGACAGGACTTATCACTGCGAGTGCAGTTCGCAGTGCCGTGCTGCCACAGGGAAAAGAAGCACCTTCAGTAGACAGTACAGTACAGCACAGCAGAAACAGAGATCTAAATACAAATAAACATGCAGAAATCATTTGTCAAACATAATGGAATAGAGTGGTTCAATTACTTTTCACTCTGAAGACCATGGTGAGACAAGTAGTCACTGGGGCAACAGCTAATGGGGATCTGAGCAGAAATGAATCTGTGAAATAAACGCTTATACAGAGTGGAAAAAAGCCAAATGTCATCTCTGAATGGCATTCATTCCCACATCAGCCTCACAGTCATTTACCTTTCTGACTGCATTTTCCTTTAAGTGAAAAGATATATTCCTCCTTCTGCAGATAGTCTACCTCTCCAACATCAAGTAATCATTATGGAAGAAGTCTAATGGTCAAATCGTTTCAGAAGAAAAGCACTTTAGAGTTGAATAAATGACATAAATGCATTCCACTGTGAGCACATTTTCCCCTTTTTCGTGAATGTCATTTGACTTTGAGCAGAAGATGTGCTCAGGAGGTACCAATCAGGGTCAGACCATGTCAATAACAGGCAGCACGAAGTAGCTGGATCCTGCTCTGAACTTGCGCATGGTGATTGGTATGCTTTTATTAATCCATATGCAACATTTAAAGAAGCACTAGTCAACATTTCCATGGTTTAAAAAAAAAAATAAATGAACCAAATAGCTATGTGTAATATGAAAAGTGTCACTAGTAGTGACAAACACTGAGAATTATCACCCAATTCATCAGTTCCCCTGAGCTGTACAAAGCTTTTTAGTGTCTTTTTAGCTTATTGTTTTGGTTTGAAATCACCCAATTTTAATAATGCAGTTCAGCCTCATTGCTGTCATATATAGATATTATATCCTTTATATCCAGCTGCAGCAGACAGCTGTTTTCAGCCAAGAATACTGAAACCCACTGTATGCTACATGCTCAGCACCTAGCTGGTGAACAGCTAACTGAAATCAGGCATGCAGCCTTTATCAAGTATTCCCAAACCTCTGGTTTCCTCTCTAAGACAGTATCTATAGATATCAGGGAAGCCAGCTCACTGAATATTTTAAAAGAAAGCTAAAAACTTATCTCTTCACTTAAGCCTTTAACTAGCCATCACGTTCTGCTCCAGGTCTGAAACCTTTGCACTTTTTTCTCATAAATGCTCTGTTGTACTTCTTATAAAAGCTTGTATATGACTTGATGTTACTTGATTTTATGCATTCTAAGTACTCCATTTTTAACTTTATTTTACAAATAAAGAATTCTGAGGACTTGTGCAAATAGCCCCCACGTAAATGAGAACACTGGTGGTAGCTCTCCACAGTCCCTGCTTTGTTTATAATGCATTTAAGTTATTCAAGACGAGCGTGTTTACTGAAAAGAAGGTGCAAAGTGATAAGGATGTGGAATTTTGACTCGCTGTTGTAGGTTTGCTTGGAAAGAGAAATGTGGATTTGAAGGGGATAGAAGTGTAGTCCAGTTTACAGTAATATCAGTGTTGTAGAGTGTTTCATCTGGAGTGTCACAGATAAGGGTGTTGAAGAAAGTAAATAATGTAGAATCTCCTGGTGAGCTTTCTTCATGGTATCACATCCCATCAGAGAACAGGCCTTTCTCTCTCTTTATTCGCCCAATCAGGTTGACAAGTGCTCTGCTGCTGATGTGCAATATTGAAGAGAAGGGAGCAGAACAGAGGGAAGAAAATCCCACACCAACCGCCATCCTACAATGCTGTGACATTTTTTTCCCTTTATGTCAATATCATGTCTTCTTCAAATGGAAATACATCATCTTTACAAAGCTCAGAGGATGAATCAATTCCTCTGTCCACGGCAGACAGAGCTGCAGCAGCAGAACTTCTCAAGGCTGTCTTAATGGTGCCTGAATGCTCATTGGTGTGCATATCGTGCACATGTGCATTAATATGTGTGTAATCAGATTTGCAGGGAAGAAGAGGGGATTTTGAATTCGATTTGAGCATGTTTTGATTCGATTTGGAGAGAAACAGGCAGGAGAGGAAAATGTCACGGTCCACCAGGAAACACAACAGCTCCAGCATCTAAAGAACAGGGGAACACGGCACGCACTGCGCACTTTATATCAGCTGTTCTACCAGCCCGTCTTCAACTGCAGCAGTCCCACGGGTCAGAGATGAAAAAGGAACTGCGTGCAGAATCTGACATCTCTTGTCAAACAGTGCGCACAAAGAGGAGGCCTGCCAGCAGCAGAGAGCAGCCTCAGCAGCAGCTGGATCTGTGGATGAACCTCTGACTGCTGACAACCTGGACTGCTTTGTTTAGCGCACTTCCCTGGCAGCAAAACAAGCTTAATGAGAAAAAAAAATCCATCCACTGCCAAAACATCTGTCTTAACAATGCTCATACAGAGCTTTAAAGACTTCTTTTTCTTGAAATAAAAATGGCTTTCCAGTGAGATAATTCCCCTTCCTGCCAGTGCAGCAGTATCAGGAATTTTGTGGGTTTGAGCACCAATACTAACATGCAAAGACGTACATGGATTTCACCATAATAGCAGATTCTCTTTCCTTTTTTTAGGAGATTGTGGGACTCACGGGAGACTAAATGACTGGACAGGCTGGATATAATAGCAGTGTAATGACATGATAAAAAACAAAATAAGAATATTAAAACAGAAAAGTAATCTAAAAAACATTCACCAGAGTGGTTTTAATGGAGCAGAGCGTTAGCTCAGGCAGCATACTGAGGTTGTGTTTGTATCAGCTAATTAGCACAGCTTTTTCATTCATGCTTCACCATCAGTGGCTAATTCATAAGCTGCTTGGCTCCCGGCTGACTAGTCACATCTAATCACATTGCAATCGGTTTATACAGCAACATTCATAACCCAACACTTCTCAGTAATCATTCAGCTGATACCTTCATGTGCAGCTGCTGCTCCATGGAGCACCTCAACCTCCACTTCATATGCTGAGCTTTTGGTGTTGCTTTAACTAAGACGTAATGTTCATGCATGCGCTTGTTAAGTGGGACTCACTTCTCCAACAGAATCCTTGTTCCTGCCTGGATTCCGTGAGAGCGCCATCAAATCTTCCAGTAAATCAAATTGTGTGACTATTCATAATAAACAGTACATTCCTGACACAAATAGATCAAAGCGAACACAAGCTGTGGTGCAATCAAACCGCAATCATATGGAAGCAAATCCATTCATATTTTCAGCTTGTGAAAAAGTGTTCACAAATAAGTTCTCAGCCTGCAGTTGTATGTTGTCTTTTGTGGTCATGTGTGAATGTTGTAGAAATATTTTCTGCTTGGGCAATTAAAATTTGTGCAGGAATATTTTGAACAGTGAGGTTTCACAAAGTCTGAGAGGCGGACACACAAAGTTCCTATCTGTCTATGTGACACTGAAGTAGAAAAGCTACAAACTAGAAGTTATAAGCACAAATCATGACCCTGTTTTTACACCTGAGCTGACAAACCAATTCGCATGTTGCCCACTGACGATCCAATCAGAGGAAGCCAAACCATCCAATCAGGGGGCAAAAGTCTCTAACAGGTTCATTCTGTTTACGTTTTCCTTCTGGAGTACACTGGAGTCAACATGGGAAACTTTACCCCCTGATTGGACAGTGATTGGACAGACAATCACTTCTTCTCCACCCAAGAGGTTGGTATAGCAAGTGTTAGCATGCAAGCTAAGATGGAAACTGTGGTAAACCTTACCGGCTGAACATTGATGTGTTAGCATGATGCACTTAGCTCAAAGTAGCACTGTGCAGCCTCACAAAGTCACTTGCATGGCTATAAACTCTTGATCTATTGATGAATAGATGTAAATAGAAAATTAGACTGAGCACAGATGAGCCAACAGTCTACCACTATGCAAGAATGATTTCGGTGTCATATACTATGTTGACTCTATGCACTCAGTGTTATTTTAGAACATACAATGTACTCTGATGATCACAGTGGAGAAGAGTGAACAGTGATTTAGAGATTTTAGGTCAAAGTTCTGTATATCTCAAAGTCACATGGAGGGATGTCTGTCCAGCCCAGCCTGTCAAAGCATCTGTGTTGAATGCCCTTCATCATCAGTGTGGCTCCAGTGTCACAGACAATCAGCAAACAGCAGCAGAGAGGCGTGCAGGGCGGATCCTTGGGAAGGAACCAACTACCACATCTGTCACCAGCTGCAGGAGACGTCTCATAAATGAAGTGGGCGTCAGAGGACGTCAGTCTCCTCTCAGAGCAACGTTCAGGTTTACCTACACCTCCCTTTTCCATCCGTCTCTGTGTGACACTGAAGGACGGTCAGAGCTGCACAGAATACAGCACGGTGATTTGCAAACTGACAGCTGAAAAGAAGCAAACCAGTTTTGAATGTACGTGTACCAAAGTTATCACGTTAATGATTTTCGTGTTGTTTGTTTTCATGTTGTTTTCAATTTTTAAATGTTTCTACAGCAAATTTGAAGATTTTATTCCCTTTGCCAAGCCAAACAACCTGTTCTCTCATTGGTCAGAATTGGCTGGCTTCACCTCAGCTCTTCCTCCTCTTCCTTTCTTTCTATTTCATTCTATTTCAGTATGGAGCACCAGCAGTGTGTATTGCAAATTGTTTTCATTGTGTCGATGCGGTTAATGAACAAGTGTTCATTAAATGAAGAAACATTCAGTTCCAGAGAGCATCTACACTGTGACTAAAAAAAAAACCTCACGATGCATGAGATCTACCACCTCTACACACTTGCACAGCAGTTGTTTTTCCAGACGGTGCATCAGGTAAATTTAATTAGACTATCTTTAATCATCAGGCAGCATGTTTCAGGGTCAATTGTGTTCTGACTGCAAACAAACCCCTCCAGTTCAAGTGGAGGCGAGCTGAGACCCCCCTCTATAACCCAACTCTGTTTTCCCTGTCATCCGAGTGCGACTGCAATGTTCACGTACGCCGAAGTGAACCGAATGTGGAGGTGAAACACACCAGAACTAGTCCAAACAAGCTAGGTACACCATAAGAAAATAGTACACATCACACCTAAACATTAGCATGTTAGCATTGTCATCATAGGATGTTGATACTCAGCTTTAACTTCACTTTAGCTTTGAGCATTTCGCGCAAAACACCACAGCATGCCTGCAGACTCTTCGTCTTGTTATTTAACGTCTTCAGTTCTGTCATGTAGAATGACCTTGAGCTTCCTGTGCTTTCAAGAAGACACAGAGCAATAACTGAAATAGAAAACATGAAGTTATTCTCAAGTGCACAAACAGGAGTAATTCCTCCTCTCATTGTGCGTCTACTTCAATGCCGCAGTCTTAAAAGGCCTGAACTCAGATGAATGAAAAAAGGCCAGTAACGCAGCATATTTTCATGAGGGTAATTGATACTGAACTATGTAATAAACCTGCAGTTAACAAGACGGTTTGCAGCTGTTGCATTTAAGAGTCATAAAGTGTTTTCTTAGAGCAAACCAATAACCCCTGCAGACATCAAGGCAATCAGGCCTGAGCACTAAGCATGACTTGAATTGCTGGGGTAATAATAACGTGGTAAAGTCCAACTTCTGCTGCACTAAAGCTACTTCCTGCTTAATTAACCCTGGTTCCACGCTTTTCTATCTCTGGCTGAGACATGAGAGAGCACACAGGGGCTCCCACTGAAGCCCGGGGCCACTTGCATTATGAGGTCTGTAAATCAAAGAGGCACGGATGTGTAATTTTTTACTAAGTCACCAAGTTTTGTTTTTTTTATTGGAGAATTGTTCCGGTTGTGTACCTGCTGCTCCTTTTGGTGAGGATGCAATGATAAACCTGAATTAGCAATATATATATCACTTCCAATATGACAGTCTCATCAAATATCAATGTTTATATCGTCAAGGGTGTGCAGTGAACAGTTTAAATGAACTCTCCTATATAGGAACAATAGGAAAGCAAAAGTGGATCATGCATGGGTGTAGACATGATTGGAATATGTATGAGCCATGATATTGCTGATCTGGCTATCTAAAGGATTGAGGATCTGTTTCTATCTAAAGGATCCAAGATCGGGAACCCCTCACTTACTGATCCCTTGCTAAGCCTCATATCCCACCAACAGAGAGGGCCAGAAGATACAATGGGCTCATCGAAAAGCTGTCAAGTGACCCAGTTATCAACATCGGTGCAAGCAGTCGCATTTCACTGCCACAAATAACACACTCGCCATTAATAAATCCAGCACACTCTGAAGGAGGTACAGTAACCAGGGATCGGCTTTTTATTCGCCGTGAGACTATGGCAACAATGTTTCCTCTGGAAACAAGTCTGGTTGTGTCTTTCAACAGAAGGCTTTCTTTGAACAGTTGATAAGAAGCATGTACTTGTTGGCATTATGCTTTTTTTTCTTGTTTTTCTTTTTTTTTTTTGTCTTGCCTCCTACGTTCTGCTCCTCAAAATCTGTTTATTTGGTTATTAAACATCATGTTCGGCTCCATCTGTTGCAGAAAATGTCATCTTCTCAGAAATCTTACATGCAACATGAATGAAAAAGAGCTTTGTCAACTGGGTTTAATGATCTCAGCAGTTTTCAGTGCAATTTCACCTCTTTTGCAAATACTGGTCTGCAGTGACGTCCTGTAGCTGCATTGGGATGAGGGAGGAAATCTTTTGAAATAAGTTGATTTGCATCATAAGCAGTTGAAATAATCCACCCAATTATGACCATCTTTCATACATTTTGAGAAAAAAACAACAACTTTAAGGCTCATTTCTGGACACAGTGACATGCTAAGATGGATATTTTTGCTCTATAGGAGGCTCAGTCAAGCTTTGTTTCTTTGCAAAGCCCCAGTTGAAAATCCCTCTTACATAAACTGTGCATAATGACACACAGAGCCATGCAGAAAGCTGCAGTACAATAAAGTATAGATGTCTTTGGTGTTTTCAGAAAAGAAGCTGGAAAAATCAACAGAACATGGCAATGGACAGAAATACCCAGGGTATTAGTGAGTGCTGTATTTCTGGAGGAACGGAAATTAGCTGAGGTGTGAGATTTTGATTAATATTCCCAGTCACTAATGACTCAGGACCAGAGTCTGATAAGAGCTAGATCACCCCGTGAGATGCATACGATGTGGATATATGAAGAAATGTTCAGTCAGTATGATTTGTTGCAATCTTCCAGTGTCTTCGCTTTTTATGACACTAATTTATTGAAGCAGTGAAAAAGTGACAGCAGGAGGAAATATGTTCATTTCTTGCTGACGCTTAGATGATTTATACCACTCTCATGTCTGTACACTAAAAGTGAGGCTCGTGCCAGGAGCTGATTGGCTTAGCTTGGCGTAAAGACTGGAAGCTGGGGGAAACGGCGAGGCTCTCTCCAAAGTTCAAAAATAGGTCTACCAGCACCTCGAAAGCTAAGATGAACATGTTGCAGCTTCTCTTACTGCACCTCTGGACAGGGCAGGGCTAGCTCCTGTCTTAATGCTAAGACACTCAGTTTGTCTAATCGTCCACTGGTTCTAGCTTCACTTGTAGTGTACAGACGTGAGAGTGGTGTCGATCTTATCGTCTAACTCTTGGCACAAAAGCAAAAAGGGTATTTCAAAAAAAGGCCACACTATTCCTTTAAAGCATAAGGCCATAAAAAAAAAGGCTCAATTTAATGTCCCCACTGAACGAGAACAATAGGACACTGCTAGCAGCGGGTGATGGTTAGCACTGACCTGGCCCAATTATCAGCTCTACATTTCTTACATTTACACATCTTATTAAAACAGTGGCACTCATTTATTTCTGGAACCTATTAAAAATCAAGTTTATCCGTAACTTTATTGACCTGCTTTAAAAGTGGGCTTCAGTCTGCCAGTCAATCTCTGCCTTGGCTTAAAGTTACTCTGAACAGGGACATATCTGTTATTCTGAACATGCCCTCGAGCACTGAAATCACAAGTCTGACTTGATTTATCATGTTCCATTATGCAGCTTTGAGCTCATGCTGTTATCTATCTTGGTAACTTGCACAGAGGATGACTGATTGTCATGCTTGTGGACCTTGTGTAAGGACTTTCCAGTAAAATCATTTCAAAGATTTTGAAGGATGGCATGGCTGGAAACAATCCAGTCAAGTTGCCATTGCTCATTTGTCGCAGCTCTTGATGCTCACAGTAACCTGTAACCTAAAAAGGGATTTACTGGATTTATTGGTAATTCAAAATGAAATAAATGATGCTCTAATCTCAAGTGTACGGGCAGGTTTGCCTCATTTATTTTCATGATAAGTCACGCGTATTTAGCAGAGTCAATAACTGTGGATGCTGGGTCCTGTAATGACTTGCTAAAATCAGTCCTTCATTCACTTATTAATGGAAGCTCTCACTGATTTACAGCCACTGTCACCTCCCCCTGCTGCCCTACATACTGTACTCTAACAGCTGCTGCATGTCTGCACTCCGGTAATGAAAGGTGTGAAAGGTTTGGCCAACCTTTGATCTCAGCCCTGTTATTATTCTTCACCTTGTTTCACATTTAAGATGCACTTGCATGACTCAAGATGTGGAAATCCACTATAAAACACATGGATGCTCCACAGTCTTGTGATGGGTAAAGCAATGGTCACATCTACTGACAGATCCCATAAATAAGGAAAAACTACCTGCATCATACATATGTTTCCATCCGCTTGGTTTATGTGCAGTTTCTCTAAAATATGGCAAAAACATAAATAAATTTAATGTTTGGCTGAAGTGGAAGAGCTGGTGCATCGATAAGAACTAAATGTGACAATGCGCGATGGAAGCAAATAAATTATGACATAACACAAAATATGTGACTTAAACGTTCACTGAAGCTGCTGCTCTGCAGGAGTGATGAAAAGTAGCATCAGAGCCGTGAGGAGCGATGAAGAGCATGCAATCCCTCACAGTCACGCATGAAACTAACACAAATCTCACATTTATGAGTACCATGTTTGAGTGGAGCTCTTTTAATTACATCATATTGTTGCACCCTCTTCTCCTAACATTTGTATGACAATAGTAAATGAAAAAAAAAAAAAAATCACATTTTCTTTTGCCAATTATCTGGAAATTCTGTTAAAATTTACACTACATTTGGATGGAAACCTGGCTTATGAATGACCTGCAGTATAACATGATGTACTATGTGGCTCCCACTTATCAGCTACTTTAATCCATATAAATATCATGTTTTGAGCTTTTTTTTTTTTTTGAAGTGGGGTGCAATGACATTAGGTTAAAATAGGTTACAAATATGCTTACATTTAGACAACATTTCACTTAATAACAATATAACATGCAAGTCAAAAGGCAATTCCAGTAATGAGAAATTATCTCCACCAGTTTTTCTGAAAATGTTACACTAAACAGAACAAGCCTTCATTTATTTTAATGAACAGATGTAAAAATCGCCAAGGTGTTTGGGATAGAAAGTAGCCCAAATGATCACAAACCTCCCTAAACTATGTTCGCCTTGCCGATTAATAGAAGCTAACCAAAGTGGCCACCAAGTCTGGCAACACGGCACTGACACACACACACAGGGAAGGTAAGCAGAGGACTCTTCTCTCTGTGCGTCCTCCACACACACCCTTTTTCTGACGCCCATTCCTCTCAGTTGTCACTAATAACTTGGCAACGGGGCTGATGATAATGGCAGATGTTAATTATCATGATGGCAGTCATAATGATAATGATGATCGGGACGATGAATATCATTATTACTCAGCTCTTGATTATTATCCGTCAGTGTATAGAGGTGCATATTGTGTGGAAGTATGGATGATCATGAAAATGATGGTTATTACATCCTCCTGTTTCTACACAGTAAAACTGCTGCTTGTGATGCGCTACAATATTCATTATGCTCTGCTCAAATTGATCCTTATGTATAAGAGATGATGATCAGTCGAGTTTTATTGCAAAGAGGAAAGAAATATGGTTCACCGCAGCAACAGTATGTTTGGTGATTTGAGAGTGAGAGAGGATGAAGACAACACCTGAACATCCTGTTTTCATAGCTGCTTATAATCTCAGTGTGATTTGTTGTCTTCACGTGCACCCTCACCTCTCAGGACCACAAAAACAAGCACATCATGGAGGGTAACGCTGCAGTACAACCATCACATCGCAGCTGACACCTCTGTTAAAGTGGGTAGCCAGCAGAAGGTCACAGAAATGGCTAACAGACCCTGAGGGTTCCTTTCTGCTTCTTCAAAGAAAGACGACATTCATCAGGACTGGTTCCTCTCTCCAGACTCAGTCTCGTCCTACTGTATCAGCCCTGAGCACAACTACTCACACACACACACACACATACACACACACTGCAAGTAGAGCAGAGATCTGACCACATGTGCCATTCATACCGAAGCTTCTCATTGGCTTCATGGTCAAAAGAGAAATATCAGGCTCAGCAGAGATAAGATCAGAGATATGAAGGTTTATCCTTGGGAAGGTACCAGTGGGAGCAGCTGTCACTCAGCAGTGAAGAAAGCATTTTTCATGTCGGCCAACCTTTAGCATAGGACGTCTGGAGGAAAGTGATGAAAGATCTGCAGCCTCGTCTGCATCTTACTAAACCGCTGCAGGAGCGTGGATTCATTCAAAATAAAGCACACGACTTCTTTCATCTCAAAGTCCACAAACAAGCTTTTCCCAAAGCTCGCAGATCAACTTTGGCAAACTTAGATATGCGCATTTGCAGTATTGATGAATAACATGTTGTCCTGACAGTGCTGACATTGAAGGGAGAGCCTAGCTGCTTGGTTTAAAATGGAGGTATGCCAGTGGATTATGATGGAGCCTCCTGTCTGATTTTGAACTCATATGTAACCAAGCAAAGCAAATTGTCGTTTGAGTCTCTATATTAAAACCAAAAATCAAAGCACAGCTCCATTTTCTTCCTTAACACCAGCAGTCAGTCACTCAGAGACTCCACACACCCACGTTTTGCTTCCCTTTGATTATTTTGGAAGATTGCTTTGAGCTCATTTTGTGCATTTTAGATTCGCTGCAGCACGGACATCGCAGTGCACTTCCAACACAGCTGACAGCTCTTTCAACGCTCTGATGCATCCATGTCGGATTATCCACTGGAAGCAGCCCGTGGAAGTGTTTGTAGGTGGCGCTTTTATCTTTTTGTGTTCAGCCACTAGTTGTCGTTATCGCTGCTCATGACGGCCGCCCAGGTGTCACAGCATTTATTCCCAGCACGCCGCAGCTGATGCTCCCCCCAATGACACCCATAAAAACGTTTGCCAATAAAAATGTGTTCAACTGGCCTCACACCAGGTAGGAAAAATAACATCATTTTAGGTTTGTGGGCTGTTGAGTTTTTGATTGAACAGAGGTCACGCTTGTTTTAGATCATGAGTTCTCATATAAGTTATTTTAGTGGTATATGCTGAAGCACCTCCGTGCATCATAAACAAAACAGCTGCAAAACTGACATTTACTTACATTGAAATGTGGACTCAAAGCACTCTATGAGAAGAACTCACCCTGGAGGAAAACACAGCTCTGTTCAGCGCTGTTTGCTTTGGCTTTTAAGACAGCAGATCATCAGGCGTTCTGGGAAAGAAACGAGCGACACAACGGAACCGCTTGAGTCGCGCCTTTAAAAACTTTATGACTGTGATTTATCGCGCTGCGTCCTGTGTAACCACCATCACACTGGAAGATGATTCGCTTTGACTGAATGACAAGATAACCGATGTCTTTTGGATGCATTTGGGTTAGGCTACACCTGACTTTGAATACAAAATCCCATTGTGTTTGTTCCTAAAGAAAAGACAGTTCAGATCAAAATGGCATGCTTTTCCCCAGCAGATATTATTCTTTCAGTCTTTCTTTTCCTTCCTGCATCTAAAAAAAAAATTTGCAAACTGATGACTCGTCCTCTCTCCAATAATGAAGCCGCTTGCCTCAGTGTAATAACAAGGAAATAAAACATAAGAGGTTCTTTGCAGGTTGCAACACATTCGCTGCACATGTATCAACCCAAGCGGCAAGATGGAACAAGGCCTAATGGTTCTGGTATGGTTTTCATGACACAGAGCCCATTAACTGAGTAGCGTGTCCTGGTGGGAGTCTCATAGCGGCACACACATTATGATTCTGATGTTTAAAACCCAGCAATGAGGAGGCAGTAAGAGGCTGACGGGCTGAGTATGATTTCGTGATCAGGGAATAGTGGATGCAGAGAGGTTTTCATGCATGCCATCCTCTTTGGGATGTACAAAAGAACAACACTAAATCCAGCTGTGTTACTTAGAAACATCTTTATTTAATGAAAGTATCTTTTCCCTCAGGGCGAAGTAGGAAATGGACTTTACAAATACTTGACATGTCAGATGTGGGGTTGAAACGCACGATAAAACCATCAACACAAACAAAAGGGCATGAGTGCCACGGTGAAAGCAGCATCGTGATGCTGTGTCAGGTGTGGTAGGTGAAGGTGAGGGTAAACCATTTAGTGGGCAGAGATTCAAACAGACATCTGCTGTCCTGCCTTAGGGCAGCTATTATTTGTGTGGCAGACGAATCTTTCACCGTTCAGAATTCTTTTGAGTGAGTCAAACACAGACTCAGAGGTGTGGGTTTGACTCCAGAGAGACGCCAACATTAACAATGAATGTATGCAGCCTTGGTACAACATATACTGTATGCTCCATTAGAGTGTCACGAGGCAACTCTGCATGGTGGTGGTGTGAAAAGACAGTGAGATGGAGGCGTTTGATCTTCAATACACAGACATCCTGTAATGTGTGATGTCAGTGAAACACGCCAGGCTGGTTTAAACCAAAGCACAGCAAAGGGATGAGATGCTGGTGAGTCCTGCTCTATCTGCCAGTAACTGAGGTTATTGCCTCCTCTGGACAGATGATGTTTCATTTGGGCTAATTTCAGACATTTTTATACTGTACAAGCATCTTGCCTCATGCAGATTTAAAGGGTCTGTTCTCCCAACTTACCAAAAAAACTATTCTCCCACTTACCTCTAGTGGTATCTAACATGCAGATATTTGAATTCAAGAGTCTCTCTGTAGAATCAAATGTGCCCATTACTCTGGATAACCCTTGTCAAAGCTTTTCACTGGAGCTACTGCAGAGTTAGTTCCAATGAAAACACTTGAGGGCCTTTATTGGATCATGGATCAACAGGGACGATGATTCCAGAGAGAGATGTTGGGCTTGAATCTTTTAAATCTAGTTTTTCGGACACACCTGGTGGCCAAGTGCTAGAATAGATCCTTACTCGAGGACCCTGACAAAAGAGTTGAATCTGGCTGAACTTCAGAGATGTTTAAGTCAAAATCTGGGCAGAAAAAAACAACATCTGCATTAATTAGATAACACTAAAGGCAAATGTGTGTATGTATGTTCCCTTTTTTTTAGTAATTTGGGCGAACCTACCCTTTGAGGCAACAGGGCTTCACAAGGTATAAGCTCCAGTGTAAATAAGCAGAGGCTGAGTGAGTGTCTGCCGTTCTGAACTGTACAATATGGACAGAAGAAGCGAGTGGATAGGGGCGACAAGGTGAGACGACACTTATGAACCACATGGAAATTAACACAAACTGGGAGTTCGGCTGGATTTGGTTCACGGTGGTAGCGCACCCCAGGGCTGGTTACCACAAAGACTGACAGGCATTATGTTATCAAAAGTATGAACACCATGAGGAGGAAGAAGTGACTCCAGAAAACACATTCAAACGTCTAGATCGGCTGGTAGCATTTATGACCCTAAAAAACTGTTGATGCCAAAAGAAAGTCCAGAGGAAAATATTTAGCTGCACGCCTTGGCAAACCTATTCCAAACTCTTTGGCATGAACGACCAGCGAAGTGTACGGTTCATAATATCACTTCTCTTTTTTTTTTCTTCATCGATATAAAAATTGAAATAGAAAAAAGTAAAACAAAAACCTGTATCAAACGTCATGTCTCCTATGGTTTGTTATCTTACAATAAAATGTTAACATCAAAGTGTTTTATGCCAAAAAGGCCATATATCAATGCTACAAAAAAAATCTAAGCCTTTATTTACACAGCAAGTCATTTCTGTACAGGACATTCATCTTTATTACAGCACACACTCATGGCTCATACATCCTAAGTACACACTGATTCCAAAGCAGAAAAATAGGATTTTTAGGTACCACTAATGGGACTGGGGGGGCGGGGGCTGCGGCTGATTCTTTTGCTGTCCTTTTCCTGTGACTGTGTCCCTTCATTTGTCACGTCACATAAAGTCATTGAGCTCTGCCTCCAAGGCAGCCGCCATCTCGTCCGCCTCGGAGCTGCTGCCACCCTCCTCCTCGTTGGAGTCCTTAGAAGACTCGTCAGCGGATTCCTCTGCCTCCTCCTTCTTCTCGTCGTCGTCCTCCTCCTTGGCTTCATCATGCTTACGTTTGTGGCCCCTATGGAGATAACAAGAGATGATTCAGAAAGAGAGCTGGAAACCTTGAACCTGTGGGACTCCTCTGCCTCACTGCAGCTGCCTGAAAGACGATTTCTATCATCAACATCTATCACTTTTTTTTTTGTTTTGTGACAAGACAGAATGAAACCAGAGAAAAGCCAGGCTCGCTGTTCCCCTGTTTCCAGTATTTGTGCTTCGCTAAGCTAACCATTGCTGGCTGTTGCTTCATATTTAGCATACACACATCAAAGTGATATCAACCATCACATCTAAGCAAGGAAATGAATATATACACTTCCAAAAGTGTCAAACCATTGTCAAAGAACTTTTGGCTTTGATCGTTGCTGTCTGGGTACATCTTGGAAGAATAAGATAACGAATTGGTCGTTTGCTAGCTGGCTAACCAAGCAGCTAACCTGGCTACCTGGCATGTTACCTCGGAGGTAGATCCCTGTGTAGTTAGCTGCAGTTGCTAATCCGGTATTCTGCTTTTGTTTGGACTCCTATTTGAGCTCTTATTTAAGCTTATTTGAAAAGCTTTGGGAAGCCTGTCCAGCTTGTCCTGTTTTGCTGGAATCACGTTTCAACAAAGGACATGGTGGGTGCAGCGTTAACATGGCCCTTAAGTCAGGATAGACACAATTATGAGAGATCAAGGTTTGCAAATACCAAATTAATTAATAAAATACATAAATAAAAGACCAGTTGTTTATCTGGAATATGAACGTATACTCTCCCTTTAAAAAAGACAACATGAAAAGAAAGGGACTGATTTGCTATACTGCTTGTTCAGCACAGCATGCTCCCTTGAGCAATGAAATTAACAAGGGCTTGTTCTCCATACAGACTGTATCCAACGTGAAGCTGCGCTCCCCCCAACTGAAGACATTCACAAAGCGAGGAGATGTGAAGGCCCTCCAAAGTTAAAGAACAAAGCAGTGCTGTGGTGATGAGGGAATCAGAACAATTGAGAAACCAGGGACACGGAGATGGAGGAGACATGAATATAGAGACAGAGGGAGGACTGAGGTAAAGACGCTTAGGAAGAGCAAAGAGGACGAGATGAGACATCTTGGGGAAAAGAAAGTGAGTTAAATCTCATAAAATTTAAGTGCAAATGAGGCTCAGGGTGCACTAAAGCTCCAGCCACTCTTGAGATGGTCACATTAAAATCCAAATGCTGTGTCTCAGTAACTAAGTTATTATGGAAACAAGCATAACCTCCCAAAAAAGAGGCCTTTGAGAATGAAACAGGCCACAGACATCTGGGATTGTAAAGGGATCGTGGGACCGGGGACTGTTTGAAATGCTTCTACACCAGTGATGGTACAATGCCTGAGTTTCAAGACGCATCCCAAACAACACCTTACTTTGAAGAATACGAACGAGAAGCTCTGAAACGTTGTCAAATGTTAAAGGAACAGTAAACATTTTTAGGGAAACATGCTTATTTGCTTTCTTTCCGAAAGTGACGTGAAAAGATTTACATCACCCTCATGTCTGTGTGTTCAGTATGTGGTCTGGACGTGGTTAGCATAGCTTAGCATAGAGCCTGGAGCCATGAAGAAACAGGCAGCCAGTCTTTTAGCTATTTCCAATGGATGTGTGGTAACTACTTCTTGCTAACAACAGCTGAGCGCAGCTTTGCGAGGTCACAGTGAGGTGGTTTGTCAATTTTAGATTCAAGATGAACCCAAAACAGTGAGGAAAAAAAACATAAAAGCACACATTCCTAAGATGCTAAAGAATTCTTTGCTATGGCTGCAAAGATGCCATCTCTCCTTCCACTCCATTCTAGCGTCTCCATGACTTCCTCTGCAGAGTGGCTTATTAGCATGATGCTAATGAGGTGTGTAGGGGTTTTGCGTGGTTATTGTGGAGGACTGACACCGGCTCTGCTGAGAGGGCCCCTCTCATTAGACGAAACTGCTGTCAGACAGCCTCGCCAACCTCCCACAGCAGCGGGGCTCTGGTTGTGTGTTCATGAAAGGTCAGATGTCGGCTAATATCAGCAGAGAGGCTCTCTGACATGCCAGTTACAGTGGACCCCTGCAGACTGTGTGGTATGTGTGGGAGGAAGATCGGTGTGCTGATGTCACAACAGCATGGCTCTGACAATAAGTTTAATTTTCAGAGCCGCACGATCAAGGCTCAGCGGTCAGAGGTTAATGTGAGGCTGAACTATTATGAAGAAAGGTGAGATGAGCGACAAATGATTATTTATTTGGCATCAATGTGAGAAAATGAGCCGATACACCACCATCAGTGATACTGTTCCTGCGACCTGGGCTGGTTGGTGACATTGTGCGAGTCACTACAGTTGAGTGTGTGTATTTATACACATGGAGAGGCTGAGTAAAAACTTGGTGTGTGTGATTTTTTTAATTCACAGCTCGGCATCTCTCTTCCATTTTCAAATATTAGCAGTTGACAAAGTGGAGTGGGGATGAGTCCTCCACTGGTTTTCTGCTTCGCATCATTACATCCAATCTAAATCCTAGTCTATTATTCCAGCCACACACACACACTCTCACACACACACACACACACACACACACACACACACACACACACACACACACACACACACACTGCAGACACTCCCACCATGTTCACTCGTCAGCTCTAAAATGGGCTTCAGTTGTAATCCACATTAAGTGGTTTCACATGATATTGAATTGCACTACCATAAAAGGAGCATAAAAAGCCTTTCAATTTTGTTATTGGATTTTTTTTTGCCTGTGCACCAAAGTTTGGGCTGTGGACCATGTCCTGAATTGTGAAACAGGTATTATGGTCAGTCACTTTTTATTGAAATCTGGAAAACCAGCAGGCCTCTAAGTAGAAGAACATTTTGCCAATCGTCTGTGTTCTCTTGGCACAGCGTCTATCCCAATCATAGGATCGCTGTTTACATCGAACTGATGTTCTTCGCTGTTTGTCTTCTGCCAAACTGCCAGAAACCCCTGGAAAAGGTATCAGGATTCATCATGTGGGCACTGTGAATATCTATATCAAATTGCATCGGCAGTCTCATGGTCGTCAACGTCATGGTGGTGCTAGAGGAAAAGTAGAAGGAATTACCAGTGTTGGTAGGTTTCATCCTCTGGGGACCATGAATGAATGAATCCATCCAACAGTGACTCAGATACTGTATTTCAGTCTTGACCGAAGTGGTGAACTGATGGACTGATACTGCTGTCCCTGGAGCCACCCTGCTAGTGTAGCTCAAAATGATTTCTGAAGAGTAAACAGTAGCAGGACAAACAACACGTAGACATGTTCTCTTTGATGACAACGCTATTTGAATCCAAATGTTCCTGTGAAAACTGTATGCATGGAGTTCTCAGTATGCAGGCACTTGTTCTTTTCAAATATAACAGAACACAATCAACATCACTATCGCTGAAGCTGAACTCGAAAGCAGTCATTACCATTTCACCTTTCCAAAGGCCTGAGGGGTTTGTGGGTTTGACATATTTGCCCTTCAAAGCTCTCAGTATAGTCCAATAGCCCATTCTCTTTTAAAGGAGTACAGGCCTATTGTTTTGTGTGCTGTGTGCTTTGTGTGTGTGTGTGTGTGTGTGTGTGTGTGTGTGTGTGTGTGTGTGTGTGTGTGTGTGTGTGTGTGTGTAGCAGGGAGGCAATTGGGAATCCAAAAGGAGAAAGACGAAACTGAGAAGGTTCAGCAGCTTGAGGGCCAAAACAGGTGAAAGATTAAGACATGCAAAAGCTGTTTGCTCTGCAACTGAATGTTTCCACATTATTTTCTTTCATATATTTACTGGGATGATAAGATTTTTCCTTATTAGTAAATCTCTCATTGGCCAGTAAGGTTGCAGATGTGGCTTTCAAGGCCAATCTACTATCACAACTTCGGGGGACAGTTGCTAACAATGCACTTTTAAGCGTTAGGGAGGAACTATTGACTATTGGTTGTATTTTTCAGAGAGAGAGGATATACGACAGAGGAACACTGGCTCCTCCAGTAGCAGTTGTAAAATGCTGACAGTTAAATAAATGTAGCCAAGAGTGAGGCAGGCCCTATGCCCTGAGAGAGGGTTAGGGTTAGGGTGGCACTGTTGTTATTTATGTAACTATAAAGACCTTGATTGGAGTGAAAAGTGGAACCAAACAGAATTAATGGTGAAATCTCACATTTCAAGCTCTCTCCAGATGGTTTGAAATTATACTGAGGCATGGAGCAAAATTCTGTCTCCCACAAAATGCAGCAAATGTCAGTTATGAGGGCACAAAAGGTAATAATGTGTCTATTATTGTAGTCACAGATGTCGAGGTCATTACTTTGAGATGTTATCTCCATGTACTGTGGGAATATGATTGCATTAGGGGTGTCAAGAGGACACGCTGCAGAGTGCCTGCTGGTGCAAAAACAGCCTGCAGCTACACCTGCCTCAACACATCATTAGAGTTACATAGTGATACATAATGATATATAAGTTGGGAAAACTGCACCTGCCCCAAGTGGAGATGCCTTTTTATCAGACTGTGTGTTTAATGCTGCCTGAGGGAGGATTCAGAAGTTGGGAAAGGACTTTACAGAATGGTACAGACTACAGTTTAATCTTGTGATGCAGCTTTCACCACTAATAAAGAAGTAAGCTCTGACTGAAGTCCAGGGCTGCTGACTCTACCCAAGGCATCCCAATCTAGGACTGGTGAGGAAGGAGGCAGAAAAAGCCCCGTAAAAAGCAGAGACTTCAAATGCCTCTGACATCTCCGCTCACAGCGAGAAGGAAGGAGGGGTTGAGGGAAAGACGGAGTAAAAAGGCAAATGGAGGAAATTAAGTGTGAAAGAGGAGGAAGCGGAGCATGGAATACAGAAGAGTGAGGTAATGAACTAAATAATGAACTCAGCTTCTAGGACCCAGACCAAATTTTCTTGGTTTCTTCAGGTTTCCTCAGGTGTTGGGAGGGTCAACATCCACAGGTCTCATCACAAGAGATCGTACTTCAGCAATGACGCAAATAACTGACCATGAAGAATCCTTCCACACCACACTCTCCATCCCATCCTCCCTAATTAGTTACAAGAGCAGCTACTGTCTCAGAGCCATTTCCAAATGGGCTCGATTTTTACTGTTGACAAGTTATTGCTTAGAAAATGTCGCCCAACAGGAGCAGAAAGGATATGACTCACCAACGCTTGTAACCTCTGTCGTGTATCACATCACTCCCTTTCCTCCACAATCCCATATCATTTACAGCAGATGTGTCAAATGCAGATGGTGAGATATATTCACTCCCATCCCTCATGCATTCTACAGCTCCATATGCAGAGAGGCGATAAGCAGCACATTTAAACGATTGTTTTTATGTCGACGTTATCTTTCCCTGCTCCTCATTTTATAGTCTTACTATGAAAACTGACAAACAGGAGGATAATAGAGATAGTTGTGGGGGAGGGGTGGGTTTTATGAGGGACGTGTCCATTTTGCTTTGCTTTGTTTCAAAAACAGTCTGACTTTAAACAGTGTTGCAAGGAAATGAGGACAGACGTGCAACAACAAGCACTCAAACAATGACTGAGTAGTTTTTTGAGCCCATGTGCTTTTAAGTCCCACTTGTGACAAACACATGTTGACAAAGACTCTGCACGCTGTTCAAAGATTCAATGAGAAAGAAAGCAGCATTGTGCACAACTGTAGTCAACTGATCTTAAGCTCCTCTGGCCATGTGGAAGAGGTGGTTCATTGTTGCTTTGCATTACAGAAGTACAGTATAGGTCCAAGTCTTAAGTCTTAAAACAATACTCACATATTATCATTATCATCCTTTAAAGTGGGTATGGTGAATGTGTTTGCAAACATTTGCCACTCAACAAATACCAGTCCGATTTTCATCTCCTATTTGCTCTGTCTCCACCAACTCCCGAGGGACGTATGTGGCACAGTGGCATCAAAATTTACTTTGAATATTTATGTGAGTAGATGAGAAACAGCACCATGCTAAAGCGTGGACACCATAAGAGATCTGAACTCTCTCTTTTACCAAGGTCTCAGCTTGTTAGTGCTATGGCTTGCTCAGTCATTGTTAGGAAAGGTCAAGTAATGCAAATCTCAAAGCTTTATAAATACTCTGACACCTCAAACCTAATTCCAACAGTAAGCAGCCATGGGCTCCTCTAAGTTGAGGTCTGGAGGACCAAGAAAAAAAGACCCTCTAGAAGATGTAGCAGACTCTGGGGTGGTGGTGTACTGTTCAACTGTGCAGCGACACCTGCACAAATATGACCTTCATCAGAAGAAAACCTTCCTGCATCCTCACTAAAAAATTCATGGTCAGTAAAATTCAGCAAAGTTTGCAAAAGCACATCCAAACGAGCCTGGTGTATTTTGGAAACATGTCCTGTGGACTGATGAGGTAAAAAATAGAACTTTCTGGCCTCAATGAGCAAAGGTATGTTTGGAGAATAAAGGGCGGAGAGTTTCATGAAAAGAACACCTCTCCAACTGTCAAGCACGGGGGTGGATCGATCATGGTTGGGGCTTGTGTTACAGCCTGTTGCACTGGGAACATTGCACTAGTAGAGGAAAGAATGGATTCAATAAAATACCAGCAAATCCTGCAATCAGGCATCACACAGTCTGTAAAAAAAAGCTGAAGATGAAAAGAGGATGGCTTCTACACCAGAATAATGATCCTAGACACAAAATCCACAACAGACAAGAGGTGCAAGCTGAAGGCTCTGCCATGGCTCCCACAGTCCCCCTACCTAAACATCACTGAAAATCTGTGGATAGACCTCGAAAGAGCAGTGCATGCAGGTATCAAATATCAAAGAAATGTGTCATCTTTAACTTAACACTGTTTAGAAATCAGGTCATCTTTCACTCACTTAGCTATGAGCTACTTTTGCATGCCACTGCACTTAAGCTGCTAAATGCTCCACTGTGTTCACCACACAGTCGCTAACTTTGTCTGCTGTTTGGTGCTGGGCTGGAAGTATGTGGTCGGTTTATTAGAGGTTTTTTGCTGTTTTTTTTTGCTGCCTGCTGTGTCTGGTAATGAGGTGGATGAGAGAAGTGAGAATGAACCAAAACATTACAGCTGGATGCCTCAAAACCAAAACAAAGATCCTAAAAACACTCAGAGGCATGTTAAAGCTGTCAAATACATACTGTTGGAGGACACAAGAAAAGACAACGCTTTGGTTGTACAGGCAAACTGCAGTCTTTTTATTCCCGTGGCCACTGACCTCTAATTGATATTGGCTGCATCATAAGGAATAATGGGAAAGTCTATCCCATGCAACTTTAATGCGTCATGGCTATTATTCATATGTGAGGCTTTAACCCTTATGGCTTATATTTAATTCAATGGCGGGAACTTTACATCTAAATACAAATGTCTTTCTGTTTTTTGGTGTTGAAGTGCTGTGTTGTGTTGCAGTGAGCTGTAATATGGTTGTCATACATTACTAGATTTACTGTTCCACTAAAACTAGTTGCTGTGTGTACCTAGAGATTTGGTTTTTGCCTGCAGTGTGGCTTTGACATAATTACTATAAACAGCGAATGTAACATTGATTTATAATACTTAGGTTTGATACTTGCAGGGTGTCACAGATAAAACAGCCAACAGACTTTTCCCATAAAATAGAGGTAAATTAAGGTGACAGTTTCACTAGACCGCAGACTACACGCATATACAGAAAAAAAACCCTTGCTAACAGTGAAGTCCCAGAGCAATGAGTGTGACAAAAGTATGATGCAGTATGTCAACTGTGTGATTCACTGTCAGTGTCATTTATATCTCCCCTGTCAGCCATGTCTGCATCAAAACAACCCCATCTCTGGCTCAGCCACAGGCAGCGGAATCAGATTAAAGCCCCCAGGCGTCCTTTCATATAAGTTACTTCTTTTCTCTGTCTGTTTACTGGCAGCACCAGTTTTGACAAGGCTATAGGGATCTTTTCACAGGCACTTGAGACTGATTTGGACTCCAACTCTGGACCCTGCCGCTGGTTCAAAGAGCAGAGGAAAGAAAAGTATCTGCCGGTACTTTTTACAGGTTAGCAGGGTGGGGCATTAGCTAAAGACACTATCCCATCAAACAGAGGCCTCAGAGTGTCAATAAACAGCCATAAAATGTCCAACCGTACTTGAAAAAGTACAGAAAACTCTTGAAAGACAAAATGTTTGACTCCAAGTAGTTTTTAATTTTTTTTTAAAAAAGGAAGTTCTGTTTGGACCAGTTCCAAAGCTCCTTAATTCATTTATAACCTCCGTGTCTCTGCTCATAAAATATTTGAGATGAGTTTTTTGCTTTGGGGTTTTCCGTCTGTACACTCTGCCAAAGCTATGCAAACAACCCTGTTGCCACTGCTGTCTGCCTTACCTCTCATATCTCCCACATATTAAAGCCTACTCGGGGAAGATGAAATGACAGGTGACACATAAGAGCTGGGCTAAAGAATGAGATTCAAAACAGAAGAGTGAAAATTTGATGCCTCTATCTGAAGCTCAGACAGCTCTGTGGATTTTCCTGCACGTGTGCCCCTGATGGCAATGGAAACTCTGGCAGTGTGAACATCACACAAAATAATCAATGTGTATCAGCAGAAACAGCACGCATCACTTGATTCATATGTTTGTTCTTTCATTGGGGAGTCTCGTGTTCGTATGTTCAGCCCAGTCAAATGGAAAAATGCAGTTAATAGTTAATCTATGTACAGGCAAGGTGTCAAGAATCTACTCACCAAGAAAACGGGAAGCGTGCCTTAGAGAGGAAGGATGGATGCTTTGGAAAGAGTTTTTGGATCTATTTTGTGACTGGAATGGAATTTGGAAAGCTCCTCCCAAAGCCAGAGAAGACATACAACTGTTTTCACAGGCTGAATAGAACTCACTTTGATTGGTTGACCTAAATCCGGAGAGCACCCCCTTTAAAGAAACAGTTTGACATTTCAAGATATACGTCTGAGTGATACGAGGGTGTAAATTCAATCCACTACAGAGTGCCTTAACAAATTCCACAATGGAATGAAAGAAGTACACAAACTATGAAGCTGGAGGCAGCAGGCAGTTAGCTTAACATAAAGACTTAAGAAGGCTGTGTGAGCAAACATACTAAAATAGACATGATCAGACTGTATCATGGGCTGTAGTACATCCACTTTCAATGCCGCTTACTCCCTGATTTAAAAGACAAAAATCAGAAAAATATTACGATGCATTATGACAAATGACGACAAGACTTTGTTCCAAACCAGAGAATAAGTGAAAAATGTAACTTTAAAATCCAGAAATCAACATGATTGACATGATGGGTGAATTGAGAACCCAATCAGCTCCCTGCAGAAAGTGATATTATGGGAGCGTCATGCAGACTTATCGTCTCATTGAAATTTCCCTTTAGTTCACACAGTGGGTCTGAGGTAATTACGATACTGATTGACACCATTAATACGAATATGTACACCACTGTCTGAAGCAGGACACCTGCTGGGGCTCAAAGCCCTGATGGATGTTGTTTGATTGGACATGAAACAGAATTGGAAACCTCTCATCTAAGAGTTGAAGCAAGAGAAGCAGAGATGACAAAAGGAATGGTCTTGAATCAGCTTTACATTACTTGGGCTCATCAAAATGAGGCATATTCTGCACTATGAACACTGGCAGCTCAGATATCTGCGTTCAAATAAAACTCACAGATGAAACCGTGAAGTGAAATAGTTTTTTGAACGTTAACATGAAGGCTTTACGAAAAAGCAGCAGAACAGCCTTAAAACCATGATTACATTGATACTCCCACCTTCTCACCGCCCATGTTCTCCACATCAGTCCATGCAGTGGGTGGAGAGTGCTGAGCAGTGTCTGAGCTCAAAGCACTTTCTCCCAAACTGACTAATTGCCCCACTATGACGAGGTGGCTCCTAATGAGGTACTCTTCCCTTCACACCTCCATTGTTGGCAGCTGTCCACTGATGAACTTCATAGTCATCTATTTCTCAGTGCTGAGCCCTTTGCAGAGACCACACCGCCATTCAATAAGCTGTGGTTAGCATGGAGGCATATGTAATTTGATAAAGTTGTGAAAACAGGTTTGAGCTTTAAATTTGAATTCAGAAAGAGACCGTTTTTTGTTAAATGATGTGGTTTTGGCTGGTCCTGTTTTAAAGAGCAAAAGTTACTGAGGGAGTATACACTAAATGAAAGTGAATGGAGCAGCACAGCTAATAACCTATGGCAGCCTCCCCCCAAAGGTCAGCACTGTCAAGACGGCTTGCAATGCAATTCGTCAACAGCGCAAATTCATGGGTTGAAGTTCACCATATTTGAACTGGTGTGGATTTATGTTTCTCAAATCCAGTAATCTGATCATTTGTTTCTATTAGAACAAATTACAGCTTTGTGCCCAGCCAACCTTAAACTCCTAGATATATTCCTCAGCGTACTACCTGTATCGCATTTCATATCCTCATTGGTACCTGAAGCTACAGGCTCACACCAACGCAGCCCCCCTGTGTTGCTTTAACACAATTCTATTTTCAGTCTGAACGCCCACTGACATTAAACCTCAGCCCCTTTTCTGGACTTAAGATCACACAATACAGGATTACTAAGAATTTGGGGTCGGCATGTGAAAGCCTAGGCATCCAAGCCATGGTGTATCTAGGCCAGGAACCATGTCAGTCAGCAGCCTTTTGACTGACCTGATACCTTCAAGAACCTAAAGCAAAGGCAGCTGCCATGGACATTTCTCACAAAGTAGTCCTTCGTACGCACTATACACCTTAACCTGTTAAAGTCAAAGATATGGAGAGGTGATTAAAGTTGAAAAATGAGCATATAAAACCTAAAATAGCAAATGTGTCTCTTCCTCTTGCAGAAAAAACTTATAGTATACACTTTTCTGTATGAGTAAAAAATAGCTTGTGTATGTGTGCATAGGTGATGATAAACAATGGCTATTAACAGGCCAGGCTTCCCCTGAGATGCATCTCTTTACTTCATAGTGAGATCAATCTAAAACCAAGAGCAGAAATAGAAAAACTGCTTGCATCACCAGCTCGGCACCACGAGCCAGGAGGGAAAAAACTGGGTCAGATTACTTGCAGTTTTAGTTTTTCCTACTTTTGTATTCCTCCTCTTTTCATATACTGTATGTGAAAAGCGTGAGTAAGCATTCCTATTGCTCACAACCTGCCCTCTCTGGCACTGCTGGGCCGTGTTGATCAGGGACGGGAAGCGCCGGGATCACGGTGCCGTTTCTCCGTGCTGCTTCGCTGACACACACATACTGCTGGATTCAGTGCGCTCACAAGGGGCAGCCGAGCAAGGCGGAGGGCTGCAAGTGTCTTTTAAACCTGCGTTACATTCATAATCCTCCCTTCCTGCATGTGGCATCTATCAAAGCACCTCTGGGATTCAGGTGTCAGGCTTTGTGGTCAGACTAACAGGACAGCTGGGTGTCACTGGACAAAACATCCAGTGGGCCAGATTGTTAGATCTGACTCCATGAGGCCAGACAAGGCTTTCAAATTATCCCTCACATTCACACAGTGTTGTGTATCTGTACTTGTGAACACCTGGATTTTAGTTTTGGTGTCACGGAATAAACATTACAACTCGTGCCAAACACTGACTGATGGAGCACTAATATGGTCAACTATGTGAATGGACTGTCACATATTATGATGGTTTAACATCTCTGGGAAAACAGGAAATACCACCAATACTTTTGGTCTAATAACGATAAAGCACGACCCTCCCCAACAGATACTTGTCTGGAGTACACTTGTCAAAATGTCATAACATTCCACAAAAGTTATGATTATTTTTGCAACTATGAAAGAACTAATGGAACAACAACATCCTTTAAAGATTTCTGCTGTACAGTCTCTTCTCATTTAAATGGCTGCCTTATTAAAATGACACATTACAGTTGGTATGATCAGGGTACAGTATGTCACTATTAAGCATTTAACAGTACTGAAGTAGTACTGCAGAAAAGTAGCTCATGCACGGCTTTAATTGGAACATTAAGGCATTTAGGATGTGGTTCACTAAAACTCTGTTTTTGCAGGAATTTCTGGTCACACTCACTCAGTTACATGCATTGCCACCTATGAGCTGCCCAACCAGTCTCATCTATATTTACTTTATTGTAAACCACTTTGTAACGACGCCTTTAAAGGTGCTAAATTAATGAAGTTTAGTATTCTTATAATCTATCATGTCATCTGTTGGCCACATGAACAGCTCCACTTGAGCACTTGGGGGTTAAGAGTCTTCCTCAAGGGCATCTCAGTGGAGATGAGAAAGGAGGGGCAGGTGCTGCTCCACCGCTATTGACATTATATGGTGAACAGCCCACAAATTGTCTGAATCCCAGTGCACACCTGCCAACAATTATGTAATGTGACCCCCACACTAATTGCAAACCCCCTCTGCTCTTAACACTGCTATTAATCTAAAAATTAAACTGAAGCCATGATACTGAGCCTAGATAAAAATAACTAGCGTGTTGGAGCCTGACTGAAACTGGATGTTTGACGCTTGTACTGATATCAGTATTTGAGAGTTTATATAGTCCAATAACAATATAAAGGCCAATGGCTTCAGCCTGGATTCATATATGGGCCATTCAGCAGCCAACATTCCTATACAATCCTGTAAGAGTACACGTGTAGAGGAACCACTGTTCATACACTCACACTCTCTCGCACCTTCCCTCCTCAATTAATCTGACAGCTGACCTTATAGTGACTCCAACAAACTTCAACTCACCTTTCCAGCAGCGGTTTGTCTGAATACAATCTCTGCGCAGCACGCGAGAAGGAAACAGAGGCTTTGTTCACTGAGAGGACTGTGCTGGCTACAGCTGCTGACGAGTGTTTGTACCTGACAAATCATATAATCACAGAGGCCGGTCTAACAGACGCAGCTCTGACTGCGTGTCATAAGAAACAGAGTCAACGCAGCCAGCTGTGTTTGGATATAAATCAAGTGGCGAGGAAAAACTGTTTGAGGTGGCAAGCTAAATTCAATTAGACTGTTTGTTTCCACCTGAATAATTTTCAGCTATAATGGTAGACATTTAATTAATCTACACAAGCGTCAGCGTGCCCTGCAGCAGAGGACAGATCTGAAAGCTGTGACTTCAGAGAAAAGAGCAGATGACAAACAATGACACGTTTATCTATGAGCTGAAGACAACAGCTTCCATAAATGTAAATAGAATAATCTGAGCACATACTGGAGAGATTCAGTGCCATTACAGCAGTCTTCAGGGTATCAGCCGATCCTTAAAAACAATTACCCACAACAGGGCCCTTGGGTACAGACGTTCTAATTGGAAAGCTCATGAAGTCGAACTTACAATACAAGCATGGAGATAACAGCCTTATTTTCCCCATTTATACCCCATCATCTTCTCCAGTCCAAAATGCAGACTGAACCAATCCCAACCACTTAAATGTAATGAACATCATGGTGAAACTCTCAGTAATTCTTTTACATTTAACCACGTTAACGAGCTTTATGCTGCATGCCCAAACAGTGGTCTCAGCATTAGAAGAAATGCAGCTCCAAACATGCATTTCCTGACTTTACCCTCATATATGAAAAATGAAAATAAAGTAGACTTTGAACATAAATGTATTTCTATGCACAACTGTAACTTCTCATTGTTGCCAGTACAAAAGGTAAATCTTCTAATTCACAGGAGAGAACTTTATGGCACCAAAAATTACCGCGGAGAACAATTAGGCAAAAAAATAAACCCTGGTTGATAGTTTGGGGAAACCTTGGTTCAATCAAAAGACACATGCCGCAATTGAAGAACATTCTCCTGTTATCTTTCGTTCCCAGTCTGCCCACGCACTCTTTTTGACATGAATTCCAGATGCGATCTAGAGTCTGAAGATGTGTGTTGAAGACCAATAAATCCAAAGGTGTAGATGTGGTTTCAGAAATGGAGGGACGCAATTCAGTCAGAAAAATACTACAGAAGAAAAAAAAAACAAAAACAAAATGCGTTACTTCTTTGCAAAGATGCACATAAATATATTGTGCTGTCTTTAACAATGGCAGCAAAAAAGAGAGAATATGCCACATGCATGTAAATTATTACATTATTACAGCACTGATGCCACCTAAAATCCCCAAATACTCTGTGGACCTCTTAAAACACTGAGAAACAGAGGAAAGCAGTCACAGAAAGCAAAGCAAAGATGCATATGAGCTGTGTGTCTCAGTCAACGGGCTTTCAGCTGTAATGTTAACTGAAAGACGCCCTCATTGTTTATATGCATGCACTGTTAGTTTAAATAGAGCAGTCACTGTTGGGAGAAGGTTTTAGAAAATTGCATCTCTTACTCATTTGTCACAAAACACATAAGACTAGATGTGTAGGCTGCCACACGTTTTATCCAATGGTTTTGTTAAATCAACTCAGCAGGAAAAAAAGAAATGACAGCTTGCAAAGAAAGCCAACAACTGGACAGCAGAATTCGTTTGACTGTAGATGGATGATTGGTGTTACACTGCTTAAAGTATAATGGCCACAAATAACCTGAGGAGGAATAATTAAGACGAGCAATAATTACATAACAGGCTCTGTGAAGCAATTGAGACTTCACACTGAATGATTAAAAGCTGTGGAACAAGGACAGACATTTCATGAGAACATGGGAGTCAATACACCAGCTTTTCTGTTCATCCCCAGTATCAGGGCACAGCAGAATAGATAGCCAGCTCCCCACAGAACTATAGCCTGCAGAGGAAGAATAAAAATGTACTGGGGTGGGAGAAAAGAGCAAGGCAAGACAGAGTGAGAGGAAGAAAGCGAGAGAGTGCAATTCACAGCTCACCAAGATGGGCTATATTTTTATTTTTCCCTTTCATCTCGGTCGAAACACACACTGAACAAAAGGCTGCACATGCTGATGAGACCAACCAGCCCGATGATGTTGTTTGGGCTCTGCTGTTTGGTGAGGAGGAAGATGAGCAGTGGGATTTAGATAATCAGGTTTTTCAGCGGTTCTACACTATTTTATCCGACCACAAAGGCAGTGCGCTTTAAGATCAAGGTGAAGTTTAATCAATATGCTGATTAGGTGATCAGAAATATGCTCTGCCTCATGAATGTTTACTGACAGATGTGGAGTGGAAATATTTCTCAAGTTATGTAACAATGCCAAAGCTGAGATGTTTTCCCGCGGCATGGCAGCTGTGAGCACCATGAATGCATCACCAGCAATCACGGCGTGTGTGTTTATGTGTGTGTGTCTGTCTCATTTGTCGAGCAAACACGTTTTCAATTTAATTCTCAACAATAAATCTTGCACCGAAAGCGTGAAGCACCACTTATGCTCAGGACACAGTGAAATCAGCTGAAGTCGTACTGGCTCAGCCGTGAGGGGGCCGTTGCATTGCAATTTGATGACGTGATGAATGTCAAGTATGGTAATTTAGTGTAGCTGAACAAAGTGTTTATTGAGGAAAGTTGACACTGGGGAACTTCCACAGTGTGAAAGCATCTATTATTTAATTTGGGAAATTTGAGCTCTGGTGGGTGGTCAGGCTCCACTGCAAACAAACAAGCCATCGCTGACGGACAGCTTACAGGCAGCAAGATGGCAGTGAGATACAGGGTGGGTTTCAAGACAGAGGGATTGCTTTCCACTGTGTGCTGACCTTTAGCTTTAAGGCATCAAAAAAGGCATTTAAACATATTACAATGTTTGGTGAGTGTTATTCTAAATACAGTTCTATCAGCTGCAGGGAAGCATGTTAAAACAAGCTGACTTAAAGTAAAGCATCATTTCAGATGTCCCAAATTGACTTCTGATTAAGTCCATTTTGCATAATGCCTCAGAATTGCAATAAAAGAACTGAGGACAAAACTGCCTCGTGGAACCGATGGCAGTACTGTAATAACTCATTATTGTAGTCTGAAAAAGGCTTTGAAGTGGCCTTTGTAACAGCCCATTATACCACTGATTAAGCTTTAATGTATGTATGTATATATATATTGGCTCTACTTGAGTGACAAAAATGAGAGGAATCAACTGCTTTTGCAACAATGTGCTGGTGTTGTATGTACTGCAATATACTGTAAATGTAAATGTTAAGTACATTTGTTTCAGTGTCCTATGTTTGTTCACAATTAGCATCAGAAGCCTCTTCATCATTACTTACTACATTACTAAGACAGCATTGACTGTCAGCTATGACGGTCACATCAAGCCAGATCCACAAAAGGTACTGATTCAGCCACACTCGTCATAAAATCTCCTCCAACCCCCAATAAAGTTTTGCCAATACTGCCCGTCTCCCTCACTAAGCTTGCTATGCAAGGCGTCCTTAATGTAGTAGACAGCAATTCACCACCCAAACAGTCTCCCATGAGGTAATAACTCTCTTTATGAACACCTCTAGTGTTGCGTTATGAGCCTCTGGGCAGGCTAGCCCGCCAGACTAGCTGAGCATTCACAGATACTCATGTTATCAGAGAACATCGGTTACAGGATAACTAACAACAACAATAATAGGTAACTTCAAGTTTTGTATAGTTTTTCACCCTACCTGAGACCCTGCACATTTAGCTTATTTGTCCAGATATCACTCTACATCCACATATAGAGAATAACAATCTCCAGAGTGAAGCACAAACTGTCCCCTGAACAGAAAAGCAGAAAGAGCTCTGTCCAATTAGACTGTTAGATCTTTTGCCTCTCTTCTCCCTATGGTTCTCTTGTATGACGCATCAGAGTGGCTGGGATGGCAGACATGAGCATGCTGTATCCAGCTCACTGACGTCATATTGGATGGTTCCTAGAAATGCAGTTGAACTTTTTCAAAGAGTTCTCGGTGACACCAGTATAAAACTCTGAAAATCGATTTTGTGGGTCCTGTGCTGAAGTGACCAGATGAGACATTGGTGCAATCAGACAGAATAGTTTCACCAGCCCAGGTCTAAATCTTCACCAAGCCAGAGGTGTATAGACTGAATATCCTGAGCTCTCAAGACAATATTGAGGTCCAACATTTTCCGCTGGAAGAAAATCTGCACTTTATCAAAGAAAGAAGAAAAAAGGTGATGCCAAGTGTTGTCTGGAGAATGAATTGGCCTTCCTTTGGAACCAGGGGAGATCTGAAAGCAGTGCTGAAATGGGAAGATAAAGAGGATTTGGTTCTAAATGAGATTCAGTGTATGGATGGGGAGGCAGTTTTTCAGTTTGTCTTGGTGACTTTGATTTGACTGCTTTGCCTTTAGTTTATGACCACGAGAAAGAGAGATGCTCTAACATCAGGTCTCATCCTCCAGGCAAGCACACTATGAACAGATTCCTCAACCAACTAATGCCTCTTCTGTCAGTGAGCAACAGTAGCTAACGTGTAATGCAAGGGAAATAAATGATTTCTGGAGTAATCTGTGAGATTCTCTTGATCCTCCTGACAAACTGCCCAATGTTACAAGCAGTTTTACTCTAATGAATCTTGGGTGCCAAGAACAACAGGCTGCTGGTTAATACACCCTGCCCAAGAAATGCAGTAATGATGCCAGCCATAAGAGAGATGACAAATGAAACTGGCGGGAGAGAACAGAAAAATTACCCTCACACCATGGGCCACATTCATCAAAGTGTGCTGCATTACACTGCCTGCAGTATATCCTCGCCATCCGACGTACGCACCAGTTGCAATGAGGTATGGACTCTTCTTATATAACTTAAGAGACCGGGAGGAGTTGAAAACCCGACCAACAATTTACATCCGAAGTGGAGCCAACACAGGGTGAGATTTACATGAGTGGTGACCTTGGTTTGTATATGTGGTGTAGCAGCCTTCCTTGAGCCTACAGCACACTTTGAGAAGAGACTACAACTGTGTCCAGACCAACTGACACACCAATCTGCCTTGTATTTCATAGTTGTATAACGTCTCCAGAAGGGCAGCAACCACATTTTTAATAAGTAATGTTACTGTGCGTGGTTGGTGACAAAAAAAGTGTGCAACCTTTGCAATTGAAACGTTAGACTAAATTGCACCGTGTTGGTTAAATGCACGAGAACTTGGTAATTACACCATTTAGCTTTCTTCTGGTGAGCTAAAGGATAAAATGACTTAATAATAACTTTGCAGAGTTGTACAATGCTGCCTTATAGTGTTTTGCCGTCTGATAAGCCTTTAAACTCATCAGTGTTGTCCCAGAAACTGGTCTTTCAGGATCATATTCAATCTTTTCATCAGCTACAGAAATACTTTTTTTTTTTTTTTTTTTTAATTTAATCGAGTGCCATTTTCAGTCTGAACGCCTGCTCATGACTGCTGCCATCATTTTTATGGCAGAAATCCTTTCCGTGTTCTGACCAAAGTCCAACTGCTCTGAAAAGTGAGCAAAAACACACAGGCCGAAGCTTTATACACATAGCATGGGCACGAATGTTATTTTTGAGAGTGATGCATTCATCTTATACACAAGCTTGTCTGATGACACATAAGCGAACCTTTAAACAGAGAGCTTTGTTCTCATTTCCGAGCAGGTGTCTGCTGCAGGTATCTGAACGAAACAACAGCACACAAGAGCGTGACAGGCCATGAGAAATCCCATGACTGTGTGTGAATGCATAAGGGAGCCCCTTATGTAGAAACATTGATGTGGAAGCTTTGATAAATCATTGAAATTTACCATATAACAAATACTGCAAAGTCAGCACAAACAGCACATACAGGAGCACTGCTAAGAATCTATTATGGTGCCGGAGGCAGAATACCGCACACCCCATGCTGTGTTGTGTTCCCTGTATTTTAACAGCACTGGCACATTTATTTGAACTCAGTTCTAAAATGTGCCTCAAGTTTATTGCTGGGGCACCAAGAACGTCCACTGAGAAAAAGTGGACATGCACCATTATGTGAAACATTTCCCGGGGCGCCTATTACTCACAACAGCCGCAACGTCTACCTGCAGAGGCATGAGCTGACAAAACACCTGCTGTAGAGCGACATTTACAAGAGCAGCTGGTACACGCTGTAAGGTCACTCAGGACTGTGGTCTCGTGGCTTTTCTTTTCCTTTTATGATGCGGAAATCTTGCTCTGAATCAGATTCATGAGAATGAAATATTTAATGGATAGTTGGGTTTTTTTTTGAAGTGGGTTTGTACGAGGTACTTATGTACAGTCAGCGCATTAGCTGTTACAGCCATCGTAGAAAAAGGCCCACCTAACACAATAAGTTGAAGTGACCACTGTATTTAGATTTATATTTTAAGCACTTTACCTTTCCGTCAAACAGCGGTTTCCTTTGATATGTTTTCTCAACCAAATAACTTCCGTATTCCTCCGCTTGCACAGTTCCCAGTGGTCAGGACTTGCTGTTTCTCTGTTTTATGACATCGTAAATGGAACATCTTTGAAATTTTGAACTGTCAGAGAGTCTGACCAGTTCGCAGATGAAAAATGTGAGCAGCATGAACAATTAGTCAACTGTTAAATGAACAAAAAATTATAATTTGTTAACAAAAATTGATTGTTGGTTGTACCGAACGCCCCCAAAAGCAAAATCTTTACTTATGATTGGGCCAATTCTAATGCAGAAGAAGTTGAGAGGATACTTTCGGCAAAATTAACTTTATTGATCCCTAAGTGGAATCTGGGGCACTGCAGCAGCAAACATTAGAGAATGATAGAGATATTAAAACAAGTAGCAAATTGCTGGGTGTCATCTTGGTTGAAGTATGGAGGAGGAGGCTTGCTTCATTACCAGTAGCCTTCAAAAAGACTTACCTGACAGCCTCCAGGTCTGTGACTGTGCTCCTAATGATTTAAGGATAAATTAGTCCAGAATAAAATCCTCTAATCAACACCTTACCATCCATACCCTCGCTCCCACTGGAACTACTGGCAGACAGCCCTCCCAAGGCTTTCCCAAAAACTTTATACGCAGAAAATGAGAGCATCATCTGTGTTTAGCCTTCACTGGAGTCAAAAATCAATTGAAAAGCTTTATGCTACGGTCCAGCGTGTAACAAGAAAATGAGTGGCTATGGGTGAGAGGGCAAAGAGGCGGGCAAGTGACAGCGTGAGAGAAAAAAAAACTGTGTCAGCATCTTGGTTGGTCTAGGGCGTTTTGCTGCTCCGTGTTTCATTCATGTTTAATCGACTCTCAGACTGAAGCACCTCTTTGATATCACACAGCGGGTGCAGTCAAAAAGGAGACATGACTTCACGCTCTGCCGCCCTGCTGTACGTCTATCCTTTGATTAATGAGAGGGCACAACCTGATCACTGGAATGTCTAAAAGGCCCGTTCTCAGACGTAGCTGAGGGATTGACTGTCTGTGGAGGAGCACGGTGAATGCTGCTGTTTGAATAAAGTAAGAACGACACTCAGAACATAAGTGTGTGTGCTAACATGTATGTGTGGCTGTTGCCCAAGCAGGGCTGACAATGCATGAAGTGCAGAAATCAGGAAATCAGGCACCCTCGGGTTCAGGAGAGAGCCAACAAAGAGGGTCAAAGAAGATGAAACGCATTCTGAATTTTGCTGTGTGACATCCTGAATGGTAAAACCTTCCAACTCAACTCATCTGCCTCCTCCATCACCTCCGCTCCGGCGATGTTATCGTAACATGCTCACTCGAGCCGACCAATTTCACACTTTCATTTTTCCCTCTGAAATAAATACACTCTGGAGGTACAGGGTGCATGAAAGACTGGGCGATGGGGCATCTGAATGAATGCATATCACCCAGAGACACAGGAAATTAAAAGTGAGCAGTGCACAGCAGACGTGTTTGAGCAGTGAATGGGTTTAATCGCTGTGAAAGCCATGGCCGAAAAATGGGTGATGTAGAACATTTAACAAAGGAGAACGTATTGAATGAGGGAACAAAATAATGGTGAGAGATGGAAAGATGATAATTAATGAGGGCTTTACAAACTTAGAAAAAGAAATTTCCCTGATATGACAAGCAATACAAACCAAACCATCCAATCCCAAAGAACGACATACATAATGGGCTTTTTCTTGAACGTCATTTCAACTCCCTGGCTATCGCGTTAATCAGCTGCCTTAATTTTATTCAAAAGACTAGATGGCAGATAACTGTTTCAAGTGGTTTCTGTCTTTCCTGTCCTTGTTTAAGCAGAATCTTTATCAACGAGGAAACAAAAGAAATCATTCAATCAATTGAATCTGCTGACGATGACACTGACTGCTATTACATACACTACGGGGGCGCTCATGGACACAGTCAATTGCGATAATCTTAGTAGTAAAAGTGCAGCAGTACTTTGAAGTAAATCCCAGAGCCATGCCTCAGATGGCCCCAAAAGTTCTACACACTAATCCTCAACTGGAAACCTGTGTTTGTTGTTTGGCTTCAGCTCCATAATCTGCAGTATTCAGTCTCAGAGCCTCCTCTTAATGAACTGAGCGCAGTGCTGTACAATCCTACTTAATGTAAAACTACTTTTTATAAACCATACCTAAAGACAAATGGCAGCAACCACAGTAAAAGCCAAAGCTGTAAATCCATAAACTTAATCACTCCATAAAGGACACAAGTGATCCACCCTGGCTGAGAGCTCATATAGAGTGACATTTTAAACCACTTGACAAAGACTTCCTATGCAGTGTTTGAGCCAGGACTGTCTGGAAGGGGGCCAAATGAGCCCATTAGTACTTTTTCTAGGGGTCACTTCTCCATCCAAGAGGGACAATAAATAATACTGTGAAAACTGTGCTACAACATGGTACTCAAATTATATGAGAATTGATATTGAGCATTTCATTTAGAGGCAGGATGTAGTGGCAGGACATCTTTTGTTTAAAGGACGTCGCTGTCGAAATGGCTTGCTCTGGCTCAAACCCTGCATATGGTCTGAGGCCGTTAAGTGAAAGCCCTTAAACATTCTGTGTGGCGACAAGTATATTTTAATCTTTGGCCATTGCACTGCTTCTTGATTAAACCCATTTTCTCAATGCCAGACGAAGTGTCTGGTAGTCACCGTGATCCAGTGAACATAATGTGCAAATGATATGCATTTAATTGGTATAATGGATGATGACTGAAGTGTCATCCACAGCAAAACATATGGGAAGAAATGAAAGTGGAATCTGGTTCTAATCCCTGCTGCTGAATTCCAGATTTTTCCCAATGCATGTGCAGTATATGCACAGAAAACAGCAAGAAAAGAACAAAAAAGGGGGGCAGTCCCTTTGGGTTTGAAAAAAAAAAAAACAAGGTGCCTGCCAAATGAACGTAATATAATGTAACATCTGCAACATCTGCTGACATCTTTCTTATTAGGGAAATGAAAAAAGAAAGAAGTCTGAGGGGGAAAAACGCTTAAAATCCCAAGTGATCCAGTCTTCATTAAAAGCCTACACATGCCTTGTTAGATGCACACTCAGTGTTGCAGTTCCTGCCAGGGAGGATTATCAATTATTCATACCGTTCATATTACTTTACGAATAACTTAATTTGAGGAACCTTCTGTTTGAAGGCTGAAATTTTACGGCCCAATGCCTCCACTAATACCTGATGAGACACGGGCAAAAAAAAAAACAAAAAAACTACAAAACCCTGTTAATGACTACAACCTCTGTAATGTGAAAAACTTTGAAGGCACTTATTCTGACACAAAAATCAAACCTCTTCAGCCTGACGAGTGCACTGCAGCAGTGGCCTGAACTGTGACTGCACCGCCGAACCAGGATGTGACAAGAGCTTCCATGAGATGGTGGGAGATGTAAGTTCATCCACCTTTTATAACCTCCTCGTTAAATCTTAAATTTGATAGGGCCCTAAGTGCCACTGCTCACCATAAATCATTTACATCAATCCAGACTGACAGCTAATGACTGCCAACACATCCACAAGTGGGCTGAAATACCAGCTGGCTGGAAATCTTCATTTCTGAATTATAGAGATGCATTGAAGTTGCATTAAAGCACTTCAGTGTGGAGGAGCTCAGGCAGGAGCACAATAGGCAGAAAGTTAAGATGGTTGGGGTTGAGCAAGTTCAATGCTGAACTCTCAGTAAACTCTTCCTTTTGCTCAGCAGCTAATTACAGGAGGCAGTAATGGAAGGATTTATGCTCAAAACACATTAGCAAGGACTCTCCCCTGCATCATACTTCATTCTCAAATACAGCCACTGTTTTTACTTACCTCCCCGATGAAAGCACCCTGATGTATCTGCTGAAGATGCTTGAAGACATCTTGACAAATCTTCAATCATCCATCTTCTCCTCACATTTTGTGTAAGAAGATAGAGAGTGTAATGGCAATGCAGCTACTGTGCAAAGCATCGCACCGTTTAACTGTTAAATTTGTATTCTATTCAGAAAATGGAACCTAGTTAGCATAGTTTGCTAATGTTAGCACTAATTTCCGCTAGACATTCTATCCGTTGATGTAATTTCAACACCTGCTGCTTCTGCTGCTATCTGGTTCAATGCTAAATTGCATTCAGTTGTACTGGATGTCAGGGTATACGTAGACTTTCTGAAACCAAACCGAAGGCTTTTCAAGACCTTTTTAAGACCTCAACAAAGGAACCGTAATTCCCTTTCCAGAAGGAATAAATACACATTCAGTTTGAGACTGAGACTCAACAAGGCCAACAAAAACAGTCCTATTCAAAGACCAAGCACGACACACAGCACAGCTTAATCCTGTTATTTCAGAGTTAAATGTAATATAACCTTAAAAATCACTGAAGGCAATACACTGATTAGGATTCATGATTAAGATATCGTCAGTGGTGGATTTTTCTATAGTGCTGTAGTGGGAAGTTCGCTGAATTTTATTATAAAGTCTTGCTTTCAAACACAGCTTTGCTTGCTGAAACATAAGCCACTTATTTATCTTTGCCTGGAATACATGTGAGTCCTCCCAGTAGGTACGCTTCTATCAAACTAAAAGCATTTCCTGCAACCATATCACCACTTCTGCTGAATCGCTGTCTTAGCTACCTTAAAACACACACATTATAGAGCTAAAAGTGTGGTTCAGCCTCAGATTGCACAGATAATTACACCGAAACAGCCTGACTGCCATCACAACGTCACTCACATCACAAGATCAGAAAACAAGATCACATGACAAACTACGAAGCTGATCATCATGACAGAGGACATTCCAACTGAACCACACACACACACACACACACACACACACACACACACACACACACACACACACACACACACACACAGAGAGGGACACCACTCCCTCAGACACACATCTGTAACTACTCCACACACAGAAGGCTATAAAATAAGGACAAAATGGCCCTTGTGGCTTACATTTAAATATGTAACGTCAATATACCGCGGTGTGTGCCCTGGAACGTACCATGAGGCAGAAAATTGATTCATCAAAATAAAGAACTTCAAATTGGCAAAACAAAAAAAGGGGAATCAGCCCGATGCAGATTCATTTTGGCCCACCATGCTTTAATGGATTTAAAGAAAACAGTGCACGTAATCATTCAAGTGAAAAGAATTGTGGGGCTTATACGGTACGTTCAAGAAGCGGGCGGTGAATATCCTTTTCACAATGCGCAGGACGATAAATCATCTTTGGAGCACCTTTGTTGAAGCTTATTACTTTGATTTGCCTCAAACTGTGGTTGCAAACACTGGCCCCTGGGACCCACAGTGCTGCTTAATTTCTACTAAACCAGATGTTAGCTGCATAAATGTATCAGAAATGTATACAAGAAAACCAATAAATCATATGAATGTGGATATGGTTCCATTTCCAGTCCAACCTTTAGTGTTTGTAAATGGATTACGGCAGAATGAGCAACGCCGGCGATGTTTTCACTTTCGATGGACATATAATAAAAAAGTAAGGCACGGCTTGGAGTGAGGTGCTGACCACTGGAAGCAAACATGAGAGTAGGAAAAAAGCCTTGTGCACTCTGGCTTCAAATGTATTTCTCTATTATGGTGATGACTCAGGCTTTCCTCAAGATCAACAGTGATTGGCTGACCCAGGCGCTGGTATGTAATACAGGCCACACCCTAGTGACACGTCTGATGGTGATTAGATAAGCAGCGTTCACCCATCAGCCAATCACAATATTTTAAACACACAGTGACGGTAGCTACAGCCAATCACCAAACTTCAAACAAAGCAATCAAACACTGTGTGTCATACCTCATGTGGAGATTTGAATATTATATAATATCCTCATTTTAGATGAGAAAGGCAAGAGCAGATAGTGAATGATGGCGAGAACAAAACAGAGACATTCACCTCACTACAGTATCTTAGCAACAAGGTGTATGTCTGCTTTGTGCCAAATATAAGAAAGTGGTGAAGTCAGGGATGGAGACTGACAGAATGGCAGCGATTAAAAGGCACAGTTTGGGCTGGCCTTTATATCGCCGTCTCCAAAGCCACCAGACTCCTTTCACCTGTCGACCACTGCCTCGACCGGTTGGTTTGTCTGCGCTGACAGCGGTACACTGCTGAGCTTCATGCACAGCTACTCCTGCTCCCTTCTAAAGTGAGGGCACGACGACCGCCATCTACTGTAGGTAACGCCCTGACTGTGGATAAGTACTTCAAAAATCCAGAGGGAGTGAAGGTCCCACAGAGTCACGTCTAAACCAGGAAGCAGCCATACGACGCACATACCTCTAATGGCCTACATGGCAACAGTACGTTTAAATGCTTTTCTGTCATACAGGAGAATTACATTAACGCAGTCTGGCAGACACTTAGGTGCATGTCAGACTTTTTTCTTTTTATGCAACTCCAGTGCACGGCTTTAACACTGTGTTAACTCTTTACAGAACACACAGTGTAACAGGAAATTCAAGGTAGGCGCTCACCAGTTAGATAGAGGATTAAACCTCATCTTTGCCATTTGATAAAAGCTCTGATGTGAAGAGAAAGTGATTCATATGGCAATGATGGAGTGAAGATAAATGTGTTTGGAAATCTGCTAAACATGCAAATGGCGATCTGTAACTTAGCCTATGCTGCATGCGCAGTTTGACATATTCTCACTTCTAGTTGTTTTAATGACATTTTCATATTATTTTGCTGTTGTTAAAGGGGCACACGTCTAATTTCATACATCAAGTTTGTCTTGAGCAATGGTGAGGGGTAACAGAGATTTTATTTTTTCACAGGGAGTCTTCATAACAGCCTGTTCCTTGAAGGAATATAATATATATGGGATGCGTAATTGATGAAGAAATATTTTTAGTCTGAGTATTCCTATAAGAAAACATTGTGGTTTAAAATAGACTAATTGTACAAGACAGCTTGCAAGCATGTCTTTCCTGCTTTTAAATGTTTCATTTTTATGTTGCTCTTATGGCACGTAGGGACTGTAGTTCCTTTGCACTTCTTTTATTTATACAGGGTTTCTACAGTAGTGCGTGAGTTTGAGCAGTGGCCGGGTATGAATTGGTGCTGTGTTACTAAATTAGTGCATGATACTGTTGATTTAAACCCATTTCTTAGTTGGGCATTCTGAGACAGACAGAGGGCACAGAGGAGACTCATGTCCAGGTAAGCCGTGATATTATTAGACTACGTCACTGGTGTCTTTCTGTGGACGGAAGACGTCAAGCATACACTCATCGTCTTGTGTCTCAGGGTACCTAATCATGTGCTGCTCCTCTGTAACACTGCACAGACTGGAGTTGGGCTTCCACAGGTTTCCAACAACAGCTAAACAACACATGATGGTGTATTTCAGGTTCGACTCATTACCAGCAACCAAAGGTGTCAGCCCAGGTGACAGATGGACTGACATGTCCACAACGGGAAGCAAGGAGGAAAATCATCATGCTGCTGCCTGCTCAGGCCCAGGTAGCCATGGACACTGAGTCACAACCATGACTATATGGAAAAAACACAAGAGATGTTTCTGAGAGCATCTCGGGTGAAGAAAAACACCCCACACAAGGTATCTCTTATTTTAAGCTCTGACAAACAAGTGCTGAGGCTGAACATGGACTTACAGGCAGCAAACCTAAGTCTGGAAGAAAAGGTGCAGTGGTCCAGCATTGGGTAATTAGAGAGGAGCTCAAGGCTACAGGCAGTGACTTTTTTTAATTCAGCCAACCAATGCGTGACAGCTTTTACTCTCTGTCTATCCAGTGAAATTGGGGAGTGAATATGTCTTTTCCCCGGCCAATATGTGGACTTGTCAAACACAGATGACACAGATTACCTGCTGCATGGCAATAGTTGCTGGAGTGGCGCATTAATATGATGTCCAAATTACAACAATCTTATTCCCAGCAAGACTTTTAGCGGATGCCTGTTGACGGTGCCCAAACGGCCAGAGGAATTGCATTGCATTGTGTTTCGCTGCTGAGGGCTGCAGAGCTCTCACAAAATCCTGCACAAACTTCAAAAATTGTGCCCATTGGTCAACCACAATGGGATAATATTTACCTTGAAACTCCCCCTTTTGTCCAGCACATTGAAATATAGGACACGTGGACTGGCACCACCATCACTGGATAAAGGGAGACAGCTTCTATGTACTGTAAATTCTTGAAATATGGAACTGTTGCCCACATACCTGATGAAGGCCAAACAGATGTAAATGTCAGAAATTAAATACACCAACAGTAAGTGAGACTTTTCTCATTTCTTCTTCCTCTGATGCACCTGTCACATGTTCAGCTGTGCAGACTTTTTCAATATGCTGGAGGACACTAAATTACTGTGCTTATGAATAAATAAAAAGGTTATTTTTCCACTGACCAACCCTTCACAGAGCAGAACTGCATTATCTTGCCTAACCAGATAAAGAGCATTGATAAAGATCAGTCCTCTTCAAAGGCACCACAGGTGTCAGGTGTGATTGAAAATCATCCCATGGTGCTGTTGTTAACATGCCAAAAACATGCCCTGGCCAAGCTCATTTATGTATGGAACATAGAGATCATGCAGTATTATGCAAGTATGTTGCAATCATACACCAAAGAAGTAACTCTAGAAATGCACATTATGTGTGAGAGGATTAAACAATGACAGCCATGATGAACGTCTTGAATAATGTATTTTTCTTTGGTCTGGACTAAAATTTTCTGGGTCTATTTCATGCTCTGTACTCTGTCCATGTTTTCAGCAGAGAGAGGCTTGTGACTGCACAAGGTTTTATTTGCGGAAAAGTTCAAATGAATCATATTGCAACGCTAAGGATGTACAAACAACAACAAAATAATCTGTCAGCAGAGACTGAATCAAACAGCTCGGCCCGCCTTCCAGCAATGAGAGACTCTCATGTGCTCACAACTCTTCGGCTACCTGCTGTCTGTTTGAAATTTGTCTCCATGGCAACGGACCAGACCGTCTGGCTTCAGCATGGTTGCCCTGATTAAGTTGTGTGTTATGATCATACTCATCGGAGCATTACGACCTGAAAATATGAAGTACCTTTGCAAGGACTCTCGCTGGATTTAGATTCTTGCAAACTGCACTTTAAGTTAAGCGTCCTTCTCGTCTGGAGGTGTTTATGCAAGATATAGAGGATCAGCAGTGAGAGGGGAGAGAGCCAACAGTGATGGCACTGAGGTGCTGATAAAGGAAACATGTAATAGTAAATATCTGGGCTAAAGAGAGACAGACGGAAAGAGAGTTCTGTGATATCCCAGTGCAAATGACTACACTAGATAGAAAGTGTGTCTCACCTCTGCACACCACTCGGCAGACTGGTTTCAGTGGATGGTGTCTGGATCCTCTCCTCCATGACCAGCGCCTGAGGACCAGACCCTCGTCCTGCTATTTGTCCAGCTCCTGGCTGCTGCTGCTGCTGCTGCTGCTGCTGCTGCTCCTCCTCTTCATCCTCCACCTCCTCATTACCTGGCTTCTCTTTCCCTCGGCCCTCGCTTTCATTGTCGCTCTCCTCACCTAAGATGTCGTCCACCTATTTTTGGGGGAAACATGAGGAAAAGGGAGTATTTGTGAGATATTGTATAAGTGTATCAATCTTCTCACCCAACTCTCTAAGCCGATGAGCGTAATTGGAGGCTGATACCAATACTGATATTTGAGTGTTTAACATTTTTGGAATGATTTATTGGCAGATATTCCTTCTTTTACCACCCTGATTCCAAACATTCATGGGATGCTGTGTGAAACATAAATAAACCCTAGCCCTTGCCAAGTATTGCAACAACAGAGATTGTGGACACACTAAAACAGATGTTTAATATAATGCTGCTCAATGCAAGACCACAAACTACCAGCTCAAAACTAACCACCGAGTTACATCAACTCTTTGATGCTGAAAGTCTAAACTAAAAGCAAACATTATCCGGAGTCATAAAATGAATCTTTACTGCACAGCTATAGCAACAGATAAAACACTGACTCGGGGTTGATGGATGTAGTCCATCCCCCTACAGATGGAATGATGTTTGAGGTAGGCTAATAAACCCATCACATCAAATTTATACCATGAGGAAACAATCCAGAGCCAAATATAACAATGCTAATCTGTCCAGTGAGACACTCTGTCAGCGACAGAAAGCAAAACTGTCAGCTCCACCGGCCCATCACTCTTGTGTTCTTTGAGCAGCTCATTATTTATAAAGCCTAAAGGTTACTGACCATTTAGAGCACGTTACCCAACTGACAACCATGAGATAAATGGAAATCTGAGGTGAATATTGCCATTGCAAATGCGCAGCATCTCATTCATTAACTCATTAGTAGCATGTAGCTGAGGGAAAACTGGGATTAATGCAGAGGGACACTCTCTTGGGGCCAGAGCCAGGATCATTACTGGCAACAAGCCAGGCTCATTAAGGCCTTGTTGTTGGTTATTTGGACAGCCAAAGGGCGCCTTGGTAAAGGCAGAAGGTAAGCGTGCCTGAGGCAGGGCTGATCTAGAAATAAAAAAGGAACAAAAAGCTGAACGTGTTAGGTCGATGTTGGTTGTCCTCCAATTCCATTTGCTGCATCAAATTTAAATGAGAATGCCCCTGCAGGGTACCGACAAGGGCGGGATACAGATAAGAAAGGGGTTTTGTTTGTTCCTGAACCGTCAGCCACACACAATTTAAGATTTCATCTCAAAAAATAGTTCTTTTTTCCCACTAAAATGTTTCTCTTCTCATGCCATTTTCCCCCTTCACTGTCTCCCACAAGCGCTAACTGTGACAATTTATTTGGCCTTGCTTTTGTGACAGCTGCTAAAGACTTAAAAGGAGGCTTATTCTTTAGTCAGTACAGTGAAAATATAAAGAGAGCTGAAGATAGACAAATTTAAGGGACATAGGTTGGCTGCAGACAGCAGATTGGCCTACAGAAAAAGTGTCCATATAACGAGGCAGACAGATATTTAGAAAAACTGGGCTGAAAAAGACATTTCAGGTCAATAAAACAAATATTAGCGGGTTTTTCCATGAAAGATGAACAAGCAGATGCATGATACGACTCAAGCATTTTATTAATGAAAATATCCTTTTTGGTCCTGACTGACACTGAACTGACTCGTGCAATATCTGAGGAGGCGGGCACTAAAAATAACGCTTATACTCCAACGGCCACGTGACAGCCAACCAGCGGGAGATCAATTTTGTTGGCTGTTGCTTAGCGCCATCTGTCATTTGAGCACTCACTTTGTAACTCGGTACTTTATTGAGTGGTAACTTGAATCAAAGAGTATGAAGCGCTGCGGTTACAGCACTACCTGTTGTGAGTTTAGACACACTGGTCATTTGCCATAATCACAACTGGACCCATGAAGGGGAGACAGCTAATGCTAGCCAGACCGCCTCCTCTGAACAAGCTGCCTACGACTCCACAGATGTTGGAATAGTACATGATTGTATAAAGTACTGTTCAGTGGGAGTCAAGACTAACATTATCAAGCTAGGCTAACTAGCTTTCCCTTTTCCGAATATCATTTTGCATGTATAAGCTACTTAGCATAGGTTGCTAGCTTCGGTTTTCCTAGTGGGAAATGACAGATGTCTTGCATCACCGGTGGTCCATAACCAACACTATTTGGACTTGGTGAAAAGCCAGAAACACACCACACATGTTGACAGTGTGTGTGCTAGCAGTGGCAAAAGCTAATTTCTGAGCACAAAATAAGATTAAATTATAGGGCAACATGCTTCCATGTTGTGTTCCATGTTATCTACTACTGGCAAATACCTCTGAGGCGCTGTACAGTATATGGCCAGTGCAGCCATGCTTCTGATCACAACCCTTTAAAAACCAGTCTACAGTTCACTATGTCAGGAAGGGTCTTATAAACTTGGCAGATATGGGAGCATTAACAATCCCCCACAAACCGCATGGCAAACTTCCCACAGCATCCGTCTCCTGCTGTAATCAAAGGGCATTTAAAGAGCGCACCATGAAACTTTTCAAAGCACAGCACGGCACCCCCTCAAAGCCAGTTTACAGTCAGGCTACTGGTCTCATCACGGCGAGCTGCAAATAGAGTTTAGTAAAAGTGTAATTCCAGGGCATAGGATTTATTTTTGGCTAAAGGCTTCAGTTGCTACACTACTGTGTTAAGCTCTGTTTGTAACTACCCTGTGGTCTGCTGCGATGATCTATCTGTTTCAAGGAGGGTGTACTAGATGTAGAGCAAACAGGAAACAGAGGACTAAAAGATGCTGATTATCACATGCCTAAAACAGAATATATTGGGGCTGACATGAATTGGCAAGTGAAAACATACATCAAGCTCAGTGAAAGCAGATCAGGCATTTCCTGTCCGGCAAAGCTATTAAGATTTCACTTCTAAATCCTTGACATTGATATTTTAACTACGGGCTCAAATCTGGCCTGAGGTGTTACTCCCACTGAAAGATTCATGTGCAGCAAAAAGAGCCAACAGTCATTCATTTTAAATGAAAGACGGCAATTAGGAGTAGCTGGTACTGTGGGAGCAGTGAACTGCTGCTGCCCACAGCAATGAGTTTCAGCTCGTGCTGAGGCCAGCTTGAAGAAAAACAGCAGACATTACAAAGGGCTTTGATTAAGCTCCTGCAGTCACATCTTACTCTGTACTGAACACATTCTTCAAACTGACAGATTGGAGCCTTAAAGTTTATTGATGTTTGAGATTTCCATTTTTGTTTGACCAACAGTCTAAAACCCAAACATGTTCAGTTTGCTATACTGTAAGACAAGGAAAAGCAGCTCATCCTCACATTTGAAAAGCTAGAACCATCACATATTGAGCATTTTTGCTTGAAAACGTACTTGGTTGCTGATTCATTTGTTGTGGATTGACTAAACAACTGATTACCTAATCCTTTCAGCTCTGGTGCAGGTTGAAATTCTTACTTGAATAGTAACCAGACAGTCATACTTACACGCAAGTATTTCAGAGTTCAGGGAGAATTTCAGCCACATTATTCTAAAACTGAGCAGTTTATGTATTAACACCACGTAAAGAGCAAATAATGCAGTAAATTCCTGTTTACTTTTGTCAGCAGAAGCTATGACAAAACAGCGTCTCCACCTTCCAAACTGTGTGTTGATTTAGCTGCTGCTGACAGATTTATTGACTGAATTCATCTACAGTCTCAATGACAATTGGACAAGAAGCTGCAACAAACACTCTGGACAGACCATGAACACAGGAGGCCAGCCAGCCAACATTTACATAAAGGGTTAGCTGGTGTGGGCGGATATGGTCGGAAGGGGGCTTTGTTGCACCTGTAACCACACCCAACAATGATGTCACGGTGTACAGACACACCCTGAACAACACCTCTATATCACTGCACCAAGGTGAGAAGGTACAAAAACAGTTAAGAAGTGAGTGACACAGCCTGTGAGTGGACAGTTAGCTGTAATAAGACCAAGCAAACAAGATCGACAGACAGAGCGGCTCCGTTCAGACAGCCAGAGTTCAGGCAAGGTGACTGTATTTACTAATGAAATTAAAAGTCTAAAACTAGATGCGAAATGAGGTGCCAAAATGAACCTGGCTATGAATAGCACAGATCTATGCAGAGTGAGAACATGCAGCAGATACTGCCAGCCAACACAGCAACCGGCTGCATTCAGTAAACACTGCAGAACTTCAAGTTAGCCAAGTGAAAACTTTCAGGCATGCAAAGGAGTTTCTCCCCCAAAGTTTCTGAAGAGCACAGGTTCAGCTCAGGTATGACTTTAAAAGAAAAATATCAATGTCTCAGTACATTAAAATAACTCGGAAGAAACACAATGGTATAGCTGCCAGTAAAATCCACAGCAGAAGAGGAGAGGCAGGATACCATTTCCATCCAGCCAGTCAATCAGCACTCATTGTCCTAACCAATTTCTGCTTGCGCTGAGTTATTGTACAAGACGGAGGACTGCACAGGGAGAAATTTACATAGCCAATTCCCACTGAAGGGGGTTTATAACAAGCTTTACTCCCTGCCAACATTACTCACTTCATCTGCGAAAGGTAGTCAGGGGTGGTAATAGGGCAGACAGTTGATTGCTGAGTGGAGTAAGACCGTTGACGGGTCATTTAATGTGGGCTCAGAGGAAGAGACGGGCTTTACGTTTATAAAGGAAAGCTAACCTGACACTCAGGGGAGGAGCAAATGAATGCAAATGTGTGAGAAGAGAGGGAAGACATGAGGACATAGTACATTACAGGCAAGAGAAAAGTTAAGAATTAAAAAGTAGTGGGGCGGGCAACTCAGGAGCACAAAGACCTCGACCGCCTCCTGCTCATCACTGCATTCACCTGAGCTGTTCATTAGCTCAGGGTCACATCAAAGACCAAACGCCATACAGCCTGTGAGTCAGGGCCAAGTCCCATTCTGACGGGAACAATCGCGAAAGAGAATCGACATCTTTACTCCACCTCTGCCTACTCCTACATGAAGGAGGCACTCAAACGCAGAAAATACGACCATCTTTTCAGAGCAAGAATTCTTAAGCGGCTCTGCAAACAGGAAGACACTGGCTTCCTTTCACCGCCGCCTCAGAAAGATGTGCTGTGCTGCAACTGAGGTTAGTCAAGGGTAGTTACATAAGGCTGAATTGAAAACATGACTTTGCAATGGAACAGCCTCAAACATGAAACACTTCAGAGTTCATTCAGAGACTTTAGATATTCAGAGATTTTTATATCAATGATGCACTTTTCTGAATCTGTATGGTTCAGAAAAATTCCCCGACCAGAGTCGTCCCGGTAGCGTGGATGAGAAAGCGGACATCTTGCAACCGTCAGATGACTGAGGATATTTCTGTCAGGCTGCCAAGGACTGTGTCCAAATGGAAAGCAGAGCAGAAGGAATATTCACAGCGCTCCACGTTTAGGGACAGACGATGGAGCCTGCTTTGGATGATGGAGTGGCTTGTCTGGGAGCAGTAATTTGCTGCTTGTGTCAGCGTGATGGTTGACTGCAGCTGACTGTGTAGAACTGGTTTGATATCTTGTAACTCACCGCTTTTTAAACTGTGGCTGTAAACCTGTGAAATGTACGAGCATTTTCAGGACCATGGACAGCACCACATCCTCAGCTCAGGGCGGCAGACTGATCATTTCACCCTCACTGCTGTATTTTGTCATTTTCTTAAGCAAAAGTGCCAAAAACTCACTGGTTCCAGCTTCTTAAATTTGCTGGTCATTTCTGACAAAATATCCTTGGATTTTAAAACACTGGTTGGAGAAAACAAGTGATCCACTTTGGGCTTTTGGGAATCAATCCCCTACTACTCATCTGCTCTGCAGCGGCCTATAAAAAGCATCAGTTGCTGTGTTTTATCTTGGTGGACTCCACGCCAAACAAATGCAATTATCACCCTGGCATTTCTACATTCCACTGCCTTCATATCTTATCAGAGCCGGGGCCTCGATATTGCTGCCGTCTGTGAAATGTCGAGCAGCACTCGCATCAGGCCAGGGCAGCACGGTCAGATGAGACGGCGCTTTGCACCAGAGTGACCGTGAGACTTTACTGCGAGGCAAAAAAATTAAATGAAGCTTTTAAATCAACAGAAAGGGTCTTCATGAGCGGAGTCAAGTCCTTCAAACCATGAGTTATTTTATATCTGTGGAAGCTCTGTTGGGACTGCAGTGACTCTTCACACTAAAGCTGTAATTACAAGTCTGATGCCCCAGAGCAATAAAGGCTTTCATATATTGCATACTGGATTTTTTTTTGGTATGTATTAGCCATGGCAGGATACAACACCAGCCAAAACACTGTCCTGGGATGCAACCGACTAAAAACACTTTATCACGCCTTATTGCAAAGTCTATACTTCTCAAACCTCTTCAGGGAGTCATACAGCAACATGACTTTAAGAGGATTAAAGAAATACTTGGCCAATTCACGGAAGGATGAAAATGAAGAGATTATACATTCAGTTGCAAAACACCACTGTCAAGTAAAGACTGTCACACAGACACACGAAAAAGTAATGCAACGCTATGTCCTTTTTCTAGTGATGGCGAGATGAAGCTTCTTGAAGCCTTCCAGCCAAATGGTTCACAAAAAGGACACACAAACCCCCCTGCTGGTCAAAGATTGTTAAACTGTTTGGTGTATTGTGGATATGTAACATGACAATACAATGGAATCTAATATTACTTGTCAAATGTTTATCAATAAATAATTGTGTCAACATCTGAATAACTCATAATGACAGGGGAACAACTGTTTTCAAACTGCTGCAGTGTTTTAACAAGGTGAGGGGCAGTGGATGTGCTTGTGAACATGAAGAGAGCAGTGAATCTGATTGTGCAACTTAAGGACTTCATTACTTTTTATTCAGAAACTAAATATGGGCTGGGTCCAGCCACATTCCCCTCATTATTTTCATGCAAAGCATGAAAATGCCTCAGCATGGATGAGGTGTTGTTGTTGTTCCCCAATTCTGCAGCACACAACAAACACTTCACCTTGGATTAAAAGAAAAGACAGTGAGAAATATAGTACACTGCACAACAAACATAAAACACATGTAATAATGTTACTGAAAGCGTACTTATTTTACTGGGAGAGATCAGATCAAAATGTTCTTACATGGGGGAAAGTGCTTTCTTTCTCACAGGCTCCATCAAAACAAACACCAGTATAACAAAATGCACCTCGATGTCACACACAAAGCAACAAATCGCCAACACTAACCCACGAAGTCTGAGCGGATCCATTGCGGTATATATATATATATGTTCATAAATCGCGCCAATACTCAAATCAATTCTTGAACCAGCGTCATCAGTGACATCACTCGCCCTGAATGACACAAGCATCGATATGCGCTTCACTAAACACTTCCAGGAGTTCTCAACACACGCTCAGAAGTGTCGGCACGGTACGACTCATCACTACCTTCTTCATAATATGACAAATATTCCCTAATAAGGTCTATATTCTCACGCAGAAGCTTGTCCTCCACAGTGACTCCCAAGGATTATATTTCACCAAAGATGCCTTAGATCAATACCTGCAGGTGGAGGGAGAGGGCAGATCACTGTGACTGATGACTGTATTAGATCTCCTATGATCCCAGGCTTAATGAGCCGTGTCTCTGAGGGCTCCTATGGCGTCACACGTGTCACACCATTACTGACCTGTGTCTAAATCTTCCCCTGCATAATAATCAATCACTTCTCATTAAGTCATGTTGCCTCAACTCATCATGATTTCATTTCATTTTCGTTTCGTGAGTCAGCCGAGAGGTGTTGATAGATCTACTGTCCCACAGAAATGAGGGCAGCTGCAATATTAACTGCAGCCGGAGTTCAAATCCAGACGATTTCACATTCACATTCAGCTCTATTAATAGTGACTTGTGTTTTAAGTACTAAAAATGTGTTTAAATGGCCTATTTTAGAACTGAAATGGTGCAAGAGCACAGCATTGGATTACTGTGTATGCTATGCAAATTAAAAACTAAATATATAATTACTTTCACATTCTTATTACATATTTAAACACAGGACTACAGTCTTCTCAGTAAGACTCATCATAGATCATCTCATGTTAGACTGTGAGTATTTTACATGGTTCGCTTCTAAAAAGAACCAACGATTTCTTTAAAAGCATCCTCAGGCCGTCCTTTTGAGATTAACATTTCATCAAATGACTGCCTGTAATGTGCAAGGTTTGCTAGCACTGTTAATCCCGCTGGCTACAATTACCACAGTCTGGAGCTGTGTATTGTTTTAGCCATTTGTTTTTCCTCATAAGGGCAGTATGGGTGAGTCTCAGTTTGTCCCTGGGCACAGTTGTCAGATTTCATGTGCATTGCAACTTCTGCATAACTAAGGTATGGTTAAGAAAAGAAATGGTAGGTAATGATTAAAGGTCCAGTGTGTAGGAATTAGGGGGGATCTATTGGCAGAAATACAATACAATGTTCATAATTATGCTTTCATGATGCACCTAAAACTAAAAATCAAGTCGTTTTCTAAAGAGTCCACCACACTGTTCTACAGTAGCCCAGAACGGACAAACCAAACACCAGCTCTACAGAGCACCTGTCGGGAGTTTCCTGGTCACCGGAGGCTCTCCTACACACATGGAGGGGGAGGGTGAGTGGAGAGGTGTTCAGTTGGTTGTGATCTGCAACCTCAGCACTTGATGCCACTAAGTCCTACACACTGGTCCTTTGAGCAGATTGTAGAAATGGTGAGAAATGAAAAATGTCTGTCTGACCCATTGTGTGCCACGTTGTCCTGCCGATAAACTATTATTGTTCTCTTTGCTAAACTCGCTCACTGTGCAGAGTAAATAATCATGACAACAAACCATCTGAGTAGTAATGTGTGGAAGCATTTTGAATTCAGCACCATAGATGAAAAAAGGGGATAAAGGTAAGGCTGTGTGCAGACTTTATGAACTGCCTTACAGTGGCAGTGTTAGAAAGACAGCAATTGGATGTCGTAGTTCCGGGTTGTGTTCAAATTACTGTGAGCGAATATGCATCAAGTCTAATTTGTCCCGACTGAAGTTTTTGATAAAGTGACATTTCTAGAGCAGACTGCTACACAGGGCAACCTTACCAGACTAATACCTAACAAAGGACTGACAATCCATACGGTGCATTATCGTGTTCATGAAAGATAATCCAGCCAAACCAAATCGTCACACAGCCAACAAGGGAACAGCGATATCAAAGAAAGGTCACACAGCTGGTACACTGCTGCGATTCTTTGCCGGGCAACTCTGCACATGTTGCTCCAGGCAAACCGGCACATACCACCATGTAACCATTGGTGACATTTAACTGTGAGGCTGTCTACCTGACTCAGATGTGTACCTTGCTCCAGCCAATTAAGACTGGTTCTTTCCCTTTGCCCAGAACATCTAGAGTGTTTAAAAACTTGACAGACTGCCCTTTAGCTAAGGCATCCTGACGAGGATGACATTTGAAATACAGTGTATCTACAAAGGACCCTTCCATCAAGTCAATTTATTTGTTTTTTCTACTGTGCAAAGGATGGTGGACAAGGATTTAGTTTTACTTAGGAGAAGTAAATAGTCTTTCTCTACTTTGAAATTATGGTGATGTCTGGCAAAAATTCCTCAGCCTTGGTGGTGGTGAGAGTCTCAAATTTATGAACCATTTTCTATTTCACACAGGCGTCATCCAAACAGGCTCCGATTAGCAGATTAGCCACTTATAGTTATGTATCTACACATCGAAATTAGACACATACATATAATTCATAAAGAAATATCTTTCTTCCTCTCTTCGACTGTGACATTTGTTTGAGTGTGTGCATGTCATGTGTTGGCAGTACACATGCAATGGTCATAAAGAGGAGGCAGGTTGAGGCCCAATGCAGAACTCTAGTAAGAATTGATAATGACCGAAAATGTGCCTGAGATTTTCATTTTGAATACATTACAACACAGAAAGTATGTTTAGGCCTTCAAAATGAAAGAAAAGAGCTTTTCCCTGAACCAACAGAGGGGACAGTGGCTTTTTATGCAACACAAACAACCAGCTGGGACAAACCATGATGAAATCTTCTCCACTCGCCGGTGAACTTCGCTCAGCTCTACGCTCAAGCATTCAAAATGTCACATTTACACAATAAGTGCTGATGGTGTTTTGGGAACAATGCCCAGTGTGAGCACTGAACACCTCATTAACCAGCTCGATCTTCAGCGATGATAGTGCTACATTAGCAAGAGGCTGGCCTTTAATTAAGATTAAAAATTAATGTCAAGTCCATGCTACCATGACAATGGCTTTTTGCACAATAGTGCTGATTAACAGAAACATAAAAGCAAAATGCTTTGTCACTGAAAGTGTAGATGAGATAAATGATGTAGTTCTGGCAAGTTCCTACTACAAAGTGTGACAAAAGAGGCTCGATAGATATTGTCTCTGTAGGAGTTAACAGAACATGAATAATTACCACATTAGTGACATTAATTCTCAACTTGTTCATGATATGAAACATCATCATAAGAGACGAACCCTTCTACAGTTAGGAGACCTCCATAATTTAGACAAGAAAACAATCAGTGTTCGGCAAGATACTTTCAAAAGTGAAGTGTAAGATATGACATATTAATAACATTACACACACACACGCACACACACACACCTCTTGTCTGCTGAAAGCTGTCGTCACGGTCAACACTTCCTATCTACCGTGCTGATTCTTAGTGTAAAACAGCTTCTGCTCAAGAACCTCACTGATGGAAAACCTTAAAACATTTAATGTATCCATGTGGTCAACAGTGAATCAAAGCTGGCTCTTCCAAAGGTTTACAACATATTGTTAAGATTCGCATGTATTCTTATAATTCTGAAGAATATGCCTTTTAAATACCACATTGTCTCCTTTTATTCTCCAATAAAAGAGACACAGGGAACATTTTCCAGTCCAAACATCCCAGCTCAGACAAGCATACAAAAGGCCTGACCCAAGTGCTGACACAACGTACCATTTCCAGATTAATAATAGAAACACAATTTCCAGTTTGCTTCCTGCCGCATTTATCAAAATGTCTAATAAGCACAAACACAGACGTGATCTTTAAAAATCTTGCTTTTGCCATGGCTGCTGTATATGAGCTGTGCCAACACACAAAAGCAAAAGTGTAATGGATTGATTATGGATTGGATGCACCTGCTTGAAACTTGCCCTATCAGTTTGCACCATAATGTTTAATTAGCTAGCTAGTAATATTATATTGGTAAATCTGTCCCCTTCATCACTGTAAGCTGCAAGAACAGAAAGCTAGATAGGTGTAGCGAACAGCTGATTAAGAGTATTTAACAGCCAATATGTGTCAAACTTCAAAGTCTCCAGATATGGCAATAGTGGGAAAATACTGTGGCAGATAGCTTGAATCACATCCACCCCAAGCTTCAGTATTACATCAGTTATTTTACAAGTTAACGCATGAAAAAAATCAATAGATCATGTATTAGCTTCATCCTCAAACACTCACAAGACATTTTATGATCCTGTTACTTGAAAGCTTGGAGATATGGATACACAAAAGGAGAAACGTTAAATAGCTGGCTTTGGGATGGGATGCAGCCCTGTATCTTCTTTAAACACACAAGTGTAGGAGAAAAAAAAATCTATTTCTAGAAAGGCATGGCACAGCAGTTCTCAGACTGAGCATTCGCCTGCAGCTACAGAGTTATTTAACCTCAGAATTCAACTGAGTTAATAACTGGGCAGACTGCTTTGCTTTCCAGTGACAAGAGTGAGTTCGTAACTTAAAGCAGCTTTCTAGGTGATTTTAAGGGGAAAAAAAGTACTTGTGTGGTAGCCAATGCAGAGCTGCAATGACGTATTCCCATTATATGAAAGAGAGACAAAGTAATTACCACCAGCCAAAATGTGACCTCTTCAAATATGGCTCGCTACATGTCATGTCCCACTTGAATGAGCCACAGAGCTCTTTCTTTAGAATTATCACCTGCTGAGAGGTTCTTGACAGATTTCAAGGATCTACTTTGCCCATGTTCCTGCGCTGAAGCATTAGCAGAATTCAGACTCCATTAAAGAGTATTATCCAAGCAGGAGGTGCAGAGCTCTCAGACATTAGTAATCACGTCACCTGCCTTGCAAGGATGGAAAAAAAAAATAGAAAATGCAAAATGGAGACAGACATGACAGCATAAGGATTTAAATAGGAGACTGGGCAGCGAGCCGGAGGTATAAGAGAGAAGCAGCATTGAAGGGTGTGTTGCTCTGGTGATTTCACCGCTGTGTACAGATCTCAATGCACATTATTTCTGTCATTAAAGTGAGCTGAAATTGCACACAGGCACAGGACGGCAGCCTACCTGACACAGCACCAGGAAATACAACGAGGCAACAAAAACCTGATGAGAACATCCTTGCAGCCCGACCACACAAATACCCATAATACTTATCTCGCAAAGCAGATGTCACTGTATAGCAATTGACCCCTAACCTTGGTCAACACAGCAAGCAGCTGCTTGCAAGTGGTTTGTATAGTGAATTGTTTATTGTGGTGTAAGCGAGTAGTAAGTGCTGAGTGTGTAAATAAAGACCTCATTCTAGCTCCATCAGCACAAGAGAGCAGATCACAAAGCTCTTATCAGACAAGTTAAGAACAGGAAAAACGGATCGAAAGAGAAGTCCAAACAACTCCTTCGTGCGGGAGCTTCAAATCTAAGCAAAACATTCAACTCTTTAGAAAGATGCTTCCAGTGGCATCGACAAAGCTTGTTTGATCGTGGTTACTGGCACAGCTTGGCCCTTCAATGCAGAGCAATAATATAGCAGGTGGATGCACTTATCCCCTGCAGTGAGGTTGCAATGGAAATCTAAGCATGGAAAAACAAGAGCCACTGCTGAGATGAGAGGAATGCCTGGGTTACTGTGCATACAGTCTTGCAGTTTTTCTTACAAACCACCACCACCACATAATATCTGTCACTGGAGGCAAATAACAAGCTACTACATCTTCCAGACTGTCTTTTGCAGTGGGGGGGTTTGATTTGCCTTTCAAGCAGTCCTATGAGGAGTTCTTTCTGAACGTTTTCTTCATCTTCCAGGCTCCAGCTTGACCTCCACTATTCCTGTTAGCTGCCATTTCTTAATTACTTTACAAACTGAGAAGAAAAACTCCCTGAAAACACTTTGCTATCTTTTTTAGCCTTCTCCTGTTTTGTGGGCATCAATTATTTAGCTCGGCAGCTGCTTAGAGAAGCCTGTGGCTCAGAGTATCTACAAAGCTCTTAAATTTGCATCACCTTCCTAACAATGACAGTGAACAAGACATAGCACTATCAAGGTGAGAGACCTTGGTAAAAGTTATTTGAGAACTCTGATCTCTTGGGTGCCCAAACTTTTACTGGACTGGATCGTCTGGACCCTTGCCGATGTGACAAGACCATTTTTGTTGGAGTGTTGTCCATTGGTGGATTACTATTACACGGCGATTTGCTTCACATTTATCATCGTTGGTTGTCGTTGCCATCGATTGTACCTACTGTTGTGACTGTATCTTGAAATGGTTAATGGAATCAAAAGAATTTGAGCTTTCTGGTGATATATGGCATGAGTACAAACTTAAACGTAGCAGCTGTGTACATAAACAGGCGGAGCACTGGACACTAGTGTTACGAGGTTTTCATCAAACCAAACACATCAGGTGTCAAAGCACACAAACATAATAGATGTTCAAGGCTTTCTGAACATTTCTACTGCTGCTCTTCATCTTCTATTTGTGAGGGCAACACAACAGTAGTTGATGGTCGGGCTGGGTGATAAAATGATCTTGATAGGGGCACAGCAGATATAGACGCGACAACATCCATTTCCTACCGTAGAGCATAGATTGAGCTATCGGTAAAACAGCTAAACGTAGATGTCCTCTGGAAAAAAGGAAAAATAATGAGTGGAACAAGGGGCACAATGAGACTTTTGCCTCTCTGTACCTGCACTCTCTGTTGCTGCCTGTTTGTATAAGACGAGCTCCTCACACACGCACCTACGCACACACACAGTGGAGAGCAGTGTAACTTCAGAGCAGAGCCAACAAGGAATGAAACAGCCTTTAGGATAGACTTTACTGGAGTCAACGACAACAATGCTCATTATACATAAGTGCAACAGCAGGGAGACGGCAGGCTTTGGCCGCTCTGTTTGGAGTTTCGTGCTACCCCCTCTTAATCCATATCCAGTTTGTTTTACATGTCGTTCTTTACGGTAAAGCTCTGAAAGTCAACTTGCATTATCCTCAAAAGCTGAGGAAATTGCTGACAAAAAGGTAGCATGACGTCAATAATATGGAAGTGGTTTGGATATCTCAAAGGGGACAATCAAGAGCTAAGATGGTCTGCAAAACATGCTATTGGTTGGTGCGAACCATTACCTGAAAAGGTACCACCCCAGCGGCCACACCATTATTTTAATTTGTATCGTTTTCAGGCTTCACTCATTCTCCTGATCCTCTTCAAACTGGCAGCATCATCAAATTACATAGTGATCAGTGTCGATATGGATCAACATGGATAAAACGATAATGCCCGCTTTAAAGGTAGCTCACCTCTTTGTCCATGCTCTCTAGATCCTCCTTGCAAAGTGTGTACAGAGGCATCGTCTCCGACATGCTCGGCTGTCGCTTCCGACGGGACGGTCCCGGCTCCTCGTCGTCTTGGCTGGACCCTGACGCGTCATCTTGCTGACTCTTTGAAGCTCCCCTGGGGTGCAATGACAAACAAATGAGCATAATGCAAACTGCATTAGTGAAGCTAAATAGGTGCACCAGCTGGCTAGTTAGGTAAATAGACAGAAAGATGAATATATTGTGACCCAGATACTGACATCTGCTGTATCTATTTATACTATTAATACCATCAGTAGCTTTAACCCAGCTGTTTAGACTTGCCTTTATTTTTCTATTCTACTCTTATTTTATTTGTAGTAATCTGTGTCTTAATCTTCCTAAGTCTGTATGCTTTTTTATTTCCTAAAGCACTTGATGCGTGTGATGATCTGCTCTTGAAAAGTGCTGTATATAATTAAATTACTAACCTTGTATAGCTTCAAAAAAAAAAAAGAAAATCATATCAAAATGTGGCAATTGTGTGCCTCTTAATCATATCAGCTGATTAAATGGATTAAATAGATTGAACTGACAAATCTATCATTAAACTGAATAAATCAAGAAACTTGCTTATATATGTAGAAATGAAGACTTCCTTACATAATCTAAGTAACTATTTACTTTTTTCTTTCTTGTTCTACTTTTGCACTCTTGTGTTGAAGTACATTTCATGTGAATTAAAAGGGAACAGCATCGATCTGCCAGTCTGTGGATGAAGAGCACAGGGTGAAAGAGTGAAGGTTGAGGCTTGAAGCCAACCATGAGAAGTGCAAAGGCTTCCTCTCAAGAACAAGCGCCCTTTAGATGCCAATCTTATGCAAGTGGGAAGGTTCCATACTTCTTGGCAGTGCTTAATTGAACAGATACTCTTTGGTGATTAAATCCAAGCGCATGCAACTCTCCCTGACTGGCCAGTAAATTGATGGCTACAGTTTGCTTATATTCCTCTAGAGTTCTGTTAAAAACAGTGGGCCACAGCCCCAATGACAAACAAATACACAGAGAGGACGCACTGTTTATTAGCATCTGTGAGTGACAGATGAATGACAAATGGAGTGGAAGATCACAGAGGTGACTTTGAGGAGCTGTGAAGCTTTTCTTGCACCTGTCACATCATTCTAGTCAGACTGGAGGTGGAAATTAAATGAGGATAGGACTGGAAAATCAAATATTTAGATGACTGGATGCGTATACAACATGTTTTTAGGCTTAGTGTTTTGTACTGCTGGAGAGAGACTTTCCCCCCTGGTCGTATAAAGTAGCCTGAATTTTATTGTGCCTGTATTTACAACCAAACATGCAGATAAAAGCAATAAAACACAAGCTTGGAGGCTCGTCTGGGAGTTACACTACACACTATGTGGCTGTTGACAGGTTTCTGACGCCACCAAATGCTAAGAACAATCCATACAAGAAAAGGTTTGTTGGTGGTGGTGGTGGGGTGTTATGGAGCCTCAGTTGTGAAAGAAGCTGCATGTCTCCACTGGGGGTAATTCCTGTCAATTCAAAGTAGTGTGGCACTACACCAACAGCTGTTTCACTTTATAGGAAAGGAAGGGATGGACCTGAGGCCCAGAGGACAAATCCGTACGTTTAAGATCTGTTATGAGTGATTCTGCAGTCAATAATAAACACAAACATTGCTTACTATACACTGCTGTACACTAATGTCTTCTGTGGCTCTGGAGGAGCTCTGGGAGGCATTTACTTGGCAGGAGGATCAAACAAAAAATACAATCAATTTGCATTATTGGAAGTGTAGTTGTGTAGAAGCATGTTGAAGCTTGACCTACAATAAGGACTGAAAGTCAGGATACCTTGGGGTGCTTTCACATCTCACCTATTCAGTTCAGTTAAAGCACACTCTGGTGCATTTCCCTGTGTAGGCTGGTTCATTTGGGCATGTGTGAAAGCTGTCAATCAAACTCTGGTGTAGCCCACACTTGGAGAGGTGGGTCTTAGTTTTGGCTGTATAATAATTCTAATAGTGCTTATCATTCACCCTGAGCTCTGTGTGAAACCATGAATACACACATGAGGCACAGTAACGTGATGCATGACCTGCTGTCAGACACCAGAATTTGATGTCCTCATGTGGGTCTGCATGATGGGCTGGTGATGCAGGATAATAGCCTTCAAAAACTGTCCAATCCATGTGTCACCTGTCAGACATGTTTATCTTGGTTCGTTTGCAATAAATAAGTGTGAATACGTACCACACCAGAAAGAACGAAGCGAACTACAGGTGTGAAAGACATTAACTGTCTGCTGAAGCGCAGGTCAGCTGAAGAATCAGTGGACAGCACACTTATGTTGTAAACATGATAAATCCATGATGAGTCCTCGTGCAGTGCTGCTTCTCACATGTTCCAAATGTCAATACCTACCTGATCATATGTCTGTTCTGGCATTGCATGATTTAAAAACACACACAGGTCATTATTAAAACTGACTGATTGAAATATATTGTTGAAATATTCCTAAAAATACTTTGCATGGTTCTTCCAAAACCTTTAGGTGTTTCATGATTCTCCAAAACTTTTCTAGGCTTGGATGGCAGAGTTTGACATCTGTTGGCTCTAGCTAGCTAACACAACATGCGTGATTCTAGTGAGAAGTGGCAATGATGGCAGTGATGACACACAGCAAGACTACACAAAATTAGCTCTTTCAGGTAGAATGACCTTTGCGTGTCCCAGGACACACAGGGTGAAAGCACAGAACTCAATAAGCCCTCCAATATCTAGTTTTATATCATTGCATCAATATTACACATTATCATTACATTGCTCTGCTCCAATCCTGCTGTTACCTGAGACAAGACTCCTCTCTCTGATCAGACAGCAACAAGGAGCCTGATGCCTGCATGTAGGGCGATGGCCGTGACACCTGAGGGCCCCGGCGGATCAGCTTGCCTGTGACGGAGTCGTAGGTCCGAACCTCAGGGGCTGGAGGTTGAGGTCTGTGGTGGATGGCAGCTGGGTGGAAAGCAGGCTTCTGCAGGGAACCCACATTGTCAAGGAATGCTGCTGGACTGTTGCTCCTTCAACAGACAAGAAAAAGATCTCAGACTTGGAACTGTCTTCAGGAAAGACTTTGATGTATTGTAGGGTTTTATTTAAGTTCACATCTCCTACATTTGGGATAGACTGTAGGACCGTGGCTCATTAAACAGCTCCTTTACCTCGGCATCTTGGAGTAGTCTTCCTTTAGTGGGTACAGCTGCTCCTCCACCCTCTCCCAGCGCTCCAGACAGCTCCACAGCCAGTCGGGGTTGACAACATGGAGGTGCTTGCAGCCTTGTGCCTGACGAACCTTCTCGGTGCCTGGGTGACAGGAATGAGACGGTGAAAATGAGGACAGCTTTTGACCCACCAAACAAAACTATTACCAAATACGCTGTGCTGAATAAGTTAAATCAATGATCAGACTGTCTTTCCTTGAAGAGAAAGGAGGAAAGAATTGTCCGGTCAATATTATTAGAGAGAAAAAAAGATTTGTCTTCTGGAGTCACCGTCCTTTCACTTCTCTGCCAGCTCAATAGTTTTCTTGGAAATCCAAAAAGCCATGCTTTGTTCGGTTTAATCCCCAGAGAGTGGACAAGAAGAGCTTCTAGACAAAGAATGCCTAGAAGCTCATTAACCCCAGGTTATTTTCGTCATGCCTGGCTAACCATCACATACTGTTCACATATTGACAGCCAGTGTTTGGCCACATCCCCTCTTCAGTTGGTATGCTGTGCCTTTGTTGCGTTGTGCTGCTGGTCTTAAACTTGCAGAATTCTAAAAGAAATGCTCTTTAAAGTATTTAACATAGAGAGCAAATTTAATGTGTACACAAGAATTAATTGCTCTCAGGTTTCATTTACTGGGCCCTATGATTTCTGTGATGTGCAACCACATCAGCAAATGCACGATGCACGCTCATTGAAAACTTCGTGGCTGTGTGCAAGGAGTCAGATATTCTGTTCGAAAAAACTGAAAAAGCTACGTCCGTTTCTAGTCACGCATTGCAGACAAGGAGGAGCGCTGCCTGAACGTGACAGCTACATCCACCAGGTTACTTACCCGATGTGTTCGGGCTGGTTATGGAAGCAGTCCTGCAGAAGATCCATTTCATGAAACACAGTGCAATGCTATGTTATGATGTTCATTCAATTCAATTTTGAATATTCTCCCTGTAAATTTTTGAAATTTTATTCATCCATTCATTCATGGGGGTTAACCCCTAACAGCAGACAAACTAAGTACTACTTCTGTCTGAACCGAACTGACAAACCGACATCATGATCCATACAGCCATTCCCTTAACGTGGCCAAAAAAAAGTGCAACAGTAAGGGAAAAGAAAGTGCTTTATCATCAAAAAAGTAAAGCAAATCATTTCTCATATCAGTTCTCTGAGTTAAAAACAGAATCATTCTCTTTCTGTGTGTCCATCCAAACCTGTGTGTCGGACACAACAAGGGAATTAATAAGGTTTGGATTGGTGGAGAGGTTGGAAGGAGGAGGGCAGGGTGGAGTAGCAAGAGGCTGCATTTCTGTGCAGCTTTTGGGTTACAGCTGTGTTCCATGTAATAAATCAAAAACACACCTTTCTATAAATAATGTATAAATGCTAACACTAACTTTTTGGCTGCCACTATTATTCTTCTGCACATAAAAAGTTCAAATGTGTCCACAAAAAAAGGGAAAGGATCCCACCAAAAGTCAAGGCATAGAACTATGCATTTGCGTGACATGGACCTGGTTCATATCTGTCAAATGTGCTCATCTGACAAGACAATGGGCATTTTCAGCAGCTCTTTCCAGCCTCAGCGGCATACTGTTCCTACGGGCCAGATTCAATCTTTGGCTGATTTTTCTCTCCTTCTGATGTGCAAGAGGAGTGATTACTGAGTGCTGTTCTCAGCCGGGGTGGCTCCCACGACAACAGAGCCGCTTCCTGTGCTTGTTTCCAGAAGGTAAACTGGATTAGCAGCGATGCAGGGGTGAGTCCACTTTTTGTGTTCATCAGTTTCAAAGATGAGTGCAATCAATATTGTTTGTTTCTCGTGAACTAGCAGAAAATGTAGGAAACTAGGATGCATTTCTGCCCGCAACAGAAGCAGCTGACAGTATGTACTACATGTACATGGAACAGGTACTACAGCAACCAATGGGAGTTACACACGGTGGGTTGGGCCCAACAAGTCATTACATTATAATCAGCCTCAGCATAATAAACATCCAAATGCAAGACCAGCCTCCACATGCTACATATTAACCAGTTCTTTTGATTTGAAGTCCTTCCCAATTAGGGAAAAAAAACCACACAAACATAGCCTCCAGCATTCACGTGGTTCTCTAATGTCAGAATGCAACTGTGCTTTCTGTCAATCAAGTGGGCCTAATTATAGAGAAGGAGCTGTCTCAAGCAACTATGCGCAAATCAGTTTCAAGCATTGTTATCTAAAGCTGCATAAATCCATTTTTGTCCACTAGTTTTGACCACAAGCTGATAGGTAAGGAGCACAGAGGTCCAGATTTACAGTGATCCCAGCTTTAAATGCAGGGGTCATAATCTTGAAGATTTTCATCACATTAAATCCCATTTTGATTCTAGCTGTAATCTGCATTTTTCTGCAACAGCCATTCAATCTATTTCCAATCTATAAATATAATCAATGTGAACACAGGAGGCTTTATTGGTAGTGGTGAAGTCCTGTGCTGGATTCAGATTGCCCCTCTGCATGATGGACTCACAGGGAATGATGCATACATGCAATCAAGTACAATTTCATTTTACTGACATCAGCCTCGCCATTTACTGTTCGAGCTCTATATATCATACCAGAGCTGTATTAACTTACTGATAAGCTAAAGGAAACATTCCCTTCCGCTGCTGCTTCAGTGGAGCCAGAAATTGAACCAAGGTCACACTCACACTCTTGTTGTCATATGTTAACCAGAGTTCATCACACTGGCACACACCTTCCTCGAACAGACGACCTCTGAGATATCGTAATAGTGCTGACAGTGTATTTAATCTCAATTATCTCTGCTCAGCCAAACTTTGACAAGGCTCAGACACACAAATCTGCCAATATGTCGGTAGGTCTGGCATTTAAACGAGCCTTGCATGAATTCTAGTCTCATTAGCAGAGCATCACTTGCATCAGCTACGAATGATGATCCAGCACACAGCTCCTAAAAATACCCCAACTACATTCAGCGAAAGGAACAAAATGAAAATACGAAAGTCAGAAGAACCCTCAAAACTGAGAACTGGTCAGGCTCTAAAAAGGATGTGTTTTAAAAAACTGTGAGAGAATAACAGCTTAGAAAGATCAACTCATTGTCAGATATGACAGCACACACGCGTTTCTACATACCTGCTCTTGCTGCAATGAGATGTGTCGTCCGACTGGGATCTTGGGAGCTAAGAAGCAGACTCTTGCCAATCTTGGCCCCCAGTGCTTTGGCGTGGTAGGACTCACGGGTCCTCTCCATGGGGTAGTTGGTCGGGTACAGGCCACTGAACACTATCGTCGTGCCCTCCAGCGTCTTGCTTTTCAGCTCTGGGACTATCTTGCGAATGTCCGGCATGTCAGAGGTCCCCTTCTTCAGGTAAGCCTCATAACGTGCGTAGTACTCTGCGTGGATCCTTTCCAACACCTCCTCCAGGTAAATCAGGTGATCGTCCTGGTCATTATCAGCTTCTTCTTCCTCCTCCTCCTCCTCATCCTCCATACTCTGGTCCAGCAGCTCCTCTCCCATTGTGACCCCAGATTGTTCACTATTCTGGGACTCTGTTTCTGGCTCTCTTCTATCTGAGCAGCCATTACCCAGCTCAGGGTCTGGGAGAAGAACTCCCGAATGTTCTGCTGCATCAGAGCCGGTTTCTCCGTCACTTCTACCTCTGCTGTCCCCTTCCCTTGCCCCATCCGCATCACCAGGCTCTTGCCTGACTGCTTCCTGTGCAGATTTCTTTGCCTGGCAAGATTTGCCTTCACTATCGCTCTCTGATGAGGGAGGCTTTTCTGTAATGGAGTCATTGTCACTGTCACTGGAAAGGTCAAAGTCCAAGTTATTGCATTCATGGCTCGGTGCTGAAGAGTTTGCACTGTCTTGTGCCTCTCGTGTCGCCAGTGTCCTGTTGCTATCATCTTCCTTAACATTTGTTCTGTCGCCCACCTGAGTTTCCCTTGACCCCACCCCAGACTCCGCATCGGTCTCAGACTCTTTTGTTTGTCCCGATTCATCCTCCACAAGCCCTGTGGGATGTGTCCGTTCATTTGTTGGTATTCCCTGAGAAGCTGGAGATGTTGTGGACTCTTCCTTTCCAGAAATGTTGTGGTCTTTCGTCCTTTTCCTGGGACCATTATTTTGCTCATCGGTACCAAGTGTCCCCGCTGGTTCTGTGCTCTCTGCAGATCGACTTGATGAGCCTCCTGCTGGAACAAGACAAAGGGATCACACAGAGTTCAAGGACACAAACTGAACTCATTACTATAAAATGTTATTCCATCCCTCTTTTTCTCAGAAGACATTTATAGGACTTTTTATTTCATAAACAATAATTTTATTTCCGAAATGGCCTTTTTCTACACCACTTTTCATTTCATAATGTCACTTTCATGACATTGGTGTTGTCACTGCCCTCTCGCCTCTCAGTTAGCACAACAACTGCTACTAGAAAAAGCCAGTCAGTACCTGTTAAAGGAAGCAACTATCTATGTAGCTGTAAATAAACAGTACACAGACACAATAACTATTTATTTAGTTTAACAGCATTGTAAGCTTAGTTTATTACTCATCATCAAAGAGTCAGTTAACAGCAGCAGCTAGCTGTGCAATTCAGAGTGACCTCGGCTGTGTGTTGATTGTAAAGATGTAGCTCAGAGAAAGACTCACAACTCTGTGAAGATTACAAACACAGACAGAATTTCCCCTTTAGCTTTCAGGCTTATCTTAAGGTACTATGTCTGTGTACTGTTTGTATTTAGAAAGTACTTTATCAAACAATTCACAGCAGTAGCCTCTAGTTGGTGGATTCAGAATACCAATTACACTGCTGCTGCTCTAGCTAACAGGAGCTAGCTGGCTACATTTGGTTAAATTGGGCAGGGGATACGAGATTGGCTGAGAGGTGAGAGGGCAGTGACAACACCATGACATTATGATATGTATCACAAATGAATGATGAAATAACATTTCATACTAATGAGTCGATGTTAATAATTTCTTGAATTATTTCACAAATTGTAGGCTCAACCAGTTGGTAAAAAAAGAGAAACTGAATGTTGCTTCCCTTCTTTACCCCCAATAAAATGGTAAAATAAATTTTGTAGATGTGGTTTATTGTATTATTTTTATCTTTTAGTGTTTTTCTTGTTTCTTTTAGCACTAGTTTAATCATTTGTCTACTCCATATTTTTTCCATTTTCCCATTTTCCCCTTGAAACATTCAACCACATTTGCTACTGTTCTAAGCCAACTACACTGTCTGACTAAATATCAGTGAAGTCAACACTGTGACAAAGGAGACAGTAAATCGCACATATTTTTGAAATGTAAAAGATGAGACAATAAGGGCTTTTTTTCTGTCCTGGTTGTTGATAAAGGGAAGAGACGATAATATTATGAAGACAGAAGCCTGATGTCTATGAACTTTAATAAGTTTAGCTAAATATTTTGTCAGCATTGGCTTGTACTGTTTCAAGAGTTTGCACAGTGATATAACAGCAGTACACAGTATATGGATGATTAACATTACAGGACCTGAACTGGCTGTTGCTTTTTTATGTTTTGAAGGCAGCTGACAGGAAGCTAAGGAAAAGAGGAAAGCTTTAGATTTCACACCTCCATACTGACAAACTTAATCTCATCACCTTTGACCCCTGTGATAATAGAAAACGGATTTTGAAAAAGTCCCAAATTACAGTGATACATTGAAGTGAACTTCAGGGCCCAAACTTCTAGGTAGAAAACTTGATCTACCAGGATGTGTGCAACACCGCTTAACAAATACCTTTTGAGCTGTATCCACCTGCTTTAGATATCGCACACTATTTGACACCACATAACCTCACTAGCAGTGATGGCTTTTCACTGTGCACTTAGCATTAATGCACACTGGGAGGTCTGTGACCCTGTGATAATAAACCTCTTAGCAGGAACCTTCCTAACATTTCACACTGCTGTGTTCTACCCAGTGGGCAACTCAGATTTTAGCTCATGGGAGAGCTGCTCTCCCTGCCCCCGTTGAAGAACACCTCTTGGTGTAAAATCTTTTTCTACGGCAAATCAGAGTCCTCTGGGTACACCGAGTGACTCCAGTGCAAGTGACTCTAGCTAAGCATGAAATAAAATCAAGTGATAACCTGTCAACAACACAGAATAATCCACAAGACATCGGCACTGATACTCAGACAGTCAAACTTGACGAATAAGAATTGCGGTTTTTCGAGGCAAAATATCCTGTCATTTCTGAATGAGACGGCTGGATGGACAGGAGAGGGCAGCGAAATAATCTGAGGAGGCAGGGCATGCTAGAGCACGCACGGGCCAGTGGAGACCAGCCTTCGGAATACCAATGCAGCGACTGACTCGACTGTGTTAATACGTTCTCAAAAGCAAAAAACCCATTTCAGACTTGCACTGTTTGCAGCAAGTCAGTGTGAGCTGTAATATTGACTGTGCATTATGAATAAATCAACCAATTTATTTCATAAAGTATCCATTTCAGAAATACACTTGCGACTTTGAATAGTAATAATAAAAATACAGTAGCTACCACCAAGGGATGATAGAGTAAAATCCTTTATGTAAATGAATGTCGTTGCTGTGATAGAGGTTATACTGATTACTGTCTACTTAAACTACTTGACATACCAAGCAGCAGGAGAGCTGCTTGAGGCAAAAAATTTCATATGCCATCATTTGTATTTGTATTGGACCAAAACTGAAGCTTGTGTCTTAACCACACAAAACACTCTGTGCTATCTTTGCATTTCTCAACAACATAAGGGCCATTACTGAGCCCGGCAGCTGTTGTAACATGGGATCAGTGCACAACCAGGAGTTATCATTACTTGATGTGACAGCCCAGGAGTGGGTGTAAACGAGGGGGGTCCTGCAACAGTCCCCAAGGAGACACACTGGCTGGCTCCAAGCAGCTTTGTTTCTTGCTGCGGTAATGATGAGAATAACAGTGAGTGTCTGAGAGGATTCCCTCTGTGAGTTCAACGCAGGGGGACACACAGAGGTCACAGTATTGAGCCCTTTTAGACGGCCTATCCGTGTTCATTGACGGATGCCTCTGATTCACAATGAGGTGTGTGGACAGAGGTGTGTAGGCTCATCGTGTGAACTCAGGATTTTCATCCACACTGCTCGCTGAATGCAGTGTGGATGAATATTCATAGTCTTAGTCCTGTCTAAGTGGCTCTCTATAATAAATGATACATGAGGAACCTTAGCGTTTACCTAATATACAGAAAGTCTGTTAACAAAAATGTTAACAGTATTAGAATCTCTTCCCCGGTCTGTTACTCTGCAGCTCTCAGATCCACTATTAAAATGTTAAAAATCCTCTTTTTATTCCCCTTATTGTTTATTTATTCAGGTATTCAGATCTGCACAATTATCAACCGTATTTGAAAAGAAATTTGTGTGGTTGTCACTGAGGGGCTTTAGTATGTATCTATTGAGGTTCACAAATATTCACTTTAGCTACAAGCTATTTAGCCAGACCTCGTTGCTTGTCTTTACCTTCTGAAACAAAATAACTAACAAGACCTCACACTTACAGCTGACAGACAATGGAGAAAAATATGTGTATGTATATATATATAAGCTCACAATAATAAGTCTAAAACTGAACACTGGAACCGGCGTGTTCTCCAAAAATTATTTAACAGCGCTGAGACAATAAGTGAGGCCGCGATGCTTCACAGATGAAAACTTCATGAACTGCACTGCATTCTTCAGTTGGCACAGAATTGGTCCTCTCATTGCAATCCACTGAGAAGCTCAGACTCACAGTTTACTGTACTGTTGGTCACTGACGCTGAACTCTGACACCATTTCCAACTATGTGAAGGACTGTAAAATTCATCAACTATGGGCCCAGGATCAGTGAATCCACTGGACTGACTTGCTTGTTAACTTCAGTTAGTGCCTCTCTCATGGTAACGTGCACAGCTCTGGAAGCTACTCCCTGGACAGGGCATTCTCGGCAGTCCGTTTGACCCTTACTGTTGTATAAACTGTCAGCAACTTTGTCGTTACGTGGTCTTTCTGTTAGTTCTTATTAAAGATGCGTGGGCACTGTACCTTTCTTTGCTATCTGAGCTTCCCGGGATCCAGGAGGGGCGTTGATATCCCCCGTGCCCTGGAAGTAGGTGTATTTCTTCACAGTGATGAGGTTGGGTGCAAACTTCCACACATCCTCTCGGTCATCGATTATGCAGACCATCGAGTCACCACAGGGGAAGAGATTCCTGTCAGGAGAATCAAGCACAAGACACTAGTAACACTGCTGAGGTTTTTGACAGATGTCCAAACTCTTCCAGATACACGCATGAAGCCATTATTTATCTCTCTTTGGCTGTGGTGATGCTGTCGTGACAGATTGCGTGTTTTGTTATGAATCAAAATAGGCAGACCTTCAGTTTCTTAGATCATCTGTCCATTTTTTTATTTGCAAAGTGATGTCATGGACAAGCTTTCATGAGTGACACTGAAAGAGAATAATAGATCTCTGCCCTGTGTTTGTCCACAATGACAATAGAGACAGACTGTTCACGGTACAAAGGGTCACAGACTAGCTAGCAAGGATTGATCTAGAAGTCATCTTTAGCAGAAGGTAATCCCCACCTAAGATTCCCTGTCTTGGAGAAAGGATCAATGCATTCGTCTCTGGAAAGGATCCGATGAGAGAAAAGCTTCTTTTCAGGATCCAGAAAGCCTAAAATAAGGAGAGACAAAACAGTAAAATGAATCAAAACGATGCATATTTGAATGCTAAATCTGAAACGTCCTCTGCAAGGCTGCAGGAGGTGCTTCTCTTGGACTGAAAACTTGAAGAGTACAATAAACTACAGCACGTGCACTTAAATATGCGGCATTATTTCTAAAACATTTCTGTGACACATTAACAAAACTATCCTCCTACAAAGCACGTTCCCTCATTTGAATACATTCTCACTCCATTTTCTCACAGAATCGAGCGTTGAAAAAATACATTTCTCAAGCTTTCTTACTATGTGTGAAAAGAAACAAACAGTTTGATGAAACCTTGCACAGAGACAGAACAAGCACGCCAGGCCACAGTCTCAGACGTCAATAGCTTGAGCGCTGCTCTGAAACATGCCAACCTCCTTGCATCAGGGCCAGTAGTAAAATCCAATTCAAAGTGCATTAAACATTCATCATATGGAGGCAGAACAGTACTGGACTGGGGCTATTATATACAGTATGATGAAAGACTGCAGCCTGCATACCAAAAAGACAGCACATAAACACTCTACCTACACTTCAATGTAATTCAGCCTTGAATCATCTTTCCTTTACAGGGAAACCAACATCAGTCAGCTCTCAGCCAAACGCTGCCTGGAAATGGAAGGATTGACTTGTGTATCTGCACATTTGGAAGCAAACTAGCCAAAATGTTAATGCAAAACATTAACTGGCTTCATGTGCATTTTAAAATTTAGCACCCCTGCTGCTTGCAAGTGATACACGGAGGAATCAGATGCTCATCAGTGAACCAACACAATATCAGTTGGAACACTGAGCAGACACTTCCCTCTTATGGACACAAACAGGCAATGCAAGTGGAAGACCAAGAGTCTCCCTACACTCAGACTAGAAACGCTTTGCATACTGTTGCATTTTGATAGGGATAAAACTAACTGGATTCAATGTAATCGGGGCTTATAATGATGGAAAAGTGCTGTGAAATGTAAAATAAAGTGTCCATTACCGGCAATGGTGTGTGCATATAGTCGGCTCCCGAACGTGAAGACGTGTAACTCATAGAGTTTGGCAATTTTCTCCAGGAACTCCTTGCAGTGTGGGCGTAGTCGTGTGTGGAGCATAGGCTCTCCTCGCCCGAGCTGGAAGTGGAAAATGCCCTGGAGGAAATAACAAGAGAGTTAATTACAACAAGATCCGTGAAAAGACAAAGATTCAGACTTCAATGTGTGCTTTTAAAGTACACTTTTTCAAGAACTTCAGTTAAAAAATGGTGATTGAGACTGAAAACTGTAAAACACTTTAAGGAAATCGCTACTCGGTCATGTTTCTAAAGATACCTGATGTGACCCTGACCTAAAAGTGTGACAATTACAGCAAGTACTTCATACACAGTCACTTTTATTGAGGATTTGCCGTCGTGCTGTCAAACAGCCCTTTGATCAAACTGTGGAGAATAACTCTGAATCCATCCACTTCCTGTGTGACATGAACACAGACAGGCTCAATTGTGCCTGTTGGAAACCAAAAGGGATTATAGCTATTCCAAAAGGCCACTTTAAAATGGAGTGAAACGCCAACTGTCATAGAGAGAGGAGAGGCTTGTTTAAATATGAGAATAAAGCACTTCATTTCAGACCATCTCTCCTGAAAGGCATTCATTGCGCTGCACCCGCTTGCTCACACGCAAAGTAGCAGAAATAGTTGTATCAAGGGTGAAAAAAGAGAGCTGAGAGAAACGTCCTGATCCAGGCCCACAGTCACCTCTGACATGTTAGGCTGGTATCAGGCTTTCAGGTTACAAAGCTCATAGACTCTAAGGCTGCCTCTCCATCACAGCAATGACAGTACAGAGGAGTGATATGACAGAATAATACCTTATTGGACATACGCTGGCAGTGCTGTTCGGTGGTGTGGATCAGTGTCTGGTCCAGATCCACCATCAGGACCAGCTTTTTGTTGCGGTGGAGTCTCTGCTGGTCTTCTCTGCCCAGCTGTTCTGCTTGCTGTTGGAGTGAATAAAGATAATGAATGCAATATCAGCAACACTGAGCAACCACCACTGTGCTAATTATGTATATAATCATTTATTAATAAAGCCTTTACCACCGTTTTGCACATGGTTTCTTCTTTGTAAGCATGTCATCATGTTTTTGTTTTGATTCTGATTTGTTCTTTTGCTGAGGCTAAAGCTTTTTAAGAAGATTTTCAACCCTGAAATACCTGACATTTCACAGGAAACAGTCCATAGGGAACATACTGGAAAATGTTCCAGAGACTGGGGGCTCTGTGCTTCTAAGAGCAACGCACGCACACACACACACACACACACAGGACCTACAATGAAGTGAATGTGAAGCTCTGTACATCTGCCCTACTAGCCCAGTCTTCCAGGTACCTGCATCACATGACTCACCTCTGAGCTGACCATCAGCTCGGGGACACTGTGCACCATGGAGACAGTTGCTGTGGAGATGGGAGTTTGCTGGTTCCCATTCGTGCTCTGCAGTCTGGGAGGGAAAAAAAAAAGAGTGGGAGTTATGCATTTTGTGTATCTCTTAGGTCCTTGAACACATTGTGACTGAGAAGAAAAACGGCTTTCACAAACATGCAAATCAAAATTTGTTTGGCTTTGCAGATGATAGCAGTTTGACTTGAGCAAACATTAGCAGTGAAACACAGAAAATGCTCCGGTAGGCAAGTCATTTGGCTGATTGTTGGTAGTGCTAAACTGCTTCAGACTTTTTCTTTTCCTTTTGTCTAAAAATTCATCAAACATACTATCAAATGGCATCTGTAAAATATGTACAATACCTTTAATAACACACACTTCTCCCTCACAGTAATAACATGCAGGCAGAGTGTTTCCTCACATCAATAAGATCCACATAAATTTAGTGTGTTTTAGATTCTAACTGTTGGCTGAAAATTTTACACGTCTGTCAAACTGACACCAGGGAGAGTGCAGAGTGTGAGCACGTGATTTATGACCTGAGTTGTACTCCGCTCACTCTGCATGATCTCTGGTGCCCCCTGATGGTATTAAATAATACAGAATCCCCCACAAATAACTTTGGGTCAGATATATTTAGCCAGTTTTAAAGGCACAGCAATGTAAAATCCTTACAAAGACCATTTATTGATCAGCTCTAACTTGTTTTATTCACTAAATGATGCTGAAAATGTCACGACTGTGAAATTGTAAACATCAACCTTTACACTCTTCTGAGCAATCAGCTCAGTGCAATGTGAGCAAAAGCACATCAGCCTAAGAGTAAACAGGAAAATGGAACTATACATGTTTCTATTTAAGTGTAAGAAGTGTTTGCGGTGCCTTACTGAGTCAGGTCCTGGCCACACTCAGCACATAAACCCTTCATTACTATTGGATGGCTACATTCTTCTAGTCTGACGATGACACCCCTGGAAGAAAAGGAAAAGAAGTGTGAGCACTTGATGGTACACCAGTGATTTCAGTTCCATCTTTTGGCAGGATTCTCATTAAATGAACATTTGCTTTGCTGCATGCAGGGCTTGGGTATAATTGAAGTTTAATAGATGTTGTGTTTGAGCACTTGTACCACACAGATTAGCTGTGAGCCACAAAACTATATGTTAGTGATTTATTTTGTGTAACTGGCAAATGTTATTACTTCAAGAACAAGTGTAAATCCAGTCAACAAAACAGGTTTGCA